>NW_006160131.1:91312-98694 GCF_000334495.1 Tupaia belangeri chinensis
GGGTGGGGGGGTAAGCAGATCACTCTTGTTGATCTGGAGGGTACCGATATGTTGTTGGGGGTTCGTTCAGGTCAAGGGCAGAAGAGTGCTGAAGCTCCCGAGGACGGCCTCGTGGGCAGGCCTTCACACACAGAGTGACCACTGGGGCCCGGGTGTGAGTGCCGGTCAGCGTGGCTGGGTGAGGGGAGAAGGGCAACGAAGCAGCAAAGGCCCCAGGCCACGTTAAGCTCCGTTGGCTGTGTCGGGGAGCCGGGACCCAAGGGAGGAGCGCCGCACTCTGAAGATGCCGAGGAGACGAGGGGTGAAAGGCACTGGCCCTGAGGTCCCAGAAGCAGTGGGAATGTGAGGACGAGGTAAGGGGTCCCCATTGGACACCCCAGGCTGCTGTCCAGGGAGGGACACGGGTGCCTGGATAACGCAGTGCAATGTGAGGGGACACTTGACCCACGGCCTGGCAAGGTCCTCCCCACGGGTCAGGCTCGGCAGAGCCAAATAGCGCGCGCTGCAGTTCTGCCGCGTGGCACCAGAGGGCGGTGCTGTCCCACTCCCCAGGGACACCGGAGGGCGTCCGCTCCGACGGTCCCCAGGGCCCTTCGCATCCTTCCCTCCTGCTCCCGGACCAGAAAGCAGACCTCAGTGTCCGCAGTAAGCATCGTGCCATACAAGGACAGGAAACGGGCCCCTGCCGCACCCCGCTCCGCGTCGGTCTCAGTCCGGCGTCGCCTGCTGCCTGAGTGCTGGGGAGAGGGAAACTTTCGGGGTCAGCCGGTTTAGGCCCAGCCCCTCCCTCCCCCGGTGCCGTACTATCCCGGTTACTGTGAGGAAGCCTGAGCCTGCGGAGCGAGGTCGGCGAGGTCAGCACCCGGCTGGTGCTGCTCTGCCCGCCTCGCCCACCCCTGCTCGGGGACGGCGCACAGATCGCAGCGGCAGATGCAGCAGCGGAGGGCTTCACGCCACTGCGCTGCGCCCAGAACTGTCCCCCAGGAGCAGGTACTGGCGGGAGCCCCTGCAGAGGGCCGCTGAGCACGGAAGGCTCCCCATGCCCTGCCCGGGGGGGGGGGTGGGAGGGGAGCGGTAAAAAAAAAACGGGGGGGGGGGGTGGGAGGGGAGCGGTAGAGGGGTGCATCCCCGTGCCCCGCCGCCCGCTCACTCCGCCTGGGCCAGGCTGGGAGCCGGCCGCCTGCTCCCAGGGCCTCTTTCTCGCCTCCGCTCCAGCCAGGCCCAATACGAGAGGGAGACGGGAAAGGAGAGGAAGATCCCTACCCACCGGCCGTGGACGCGCGCGTTCCTTTCCTCCGTTCTCAGCCATCCTCCCCTGGGCGGAATCGAACCTCGGTCCCAGGCAGGATCCGGACTCGCTCCCGCTGCGCGGCGCCGCCAGCCCTGCCCTGGCTCTTAGGCTCTTCCCCTGCTGTGTGGAGAGGGCGGAGAGAACTCGGCACCACCGAGGCGGCCCCAGCAGGCACTTTAACAAGCCACCTGCGAACCTTCAAAGGAAGCTACAAACGCTTCCTGCCTCCCTCAGGCAGCCGGAGTCCCGCTACACCAGCCTGCAGCTGAGTCTCCTCGGAAACCGGGCCAGGGCCGGCCAGGACCCCGCACTAGGCGTTAGAAGCGCTCGGGTCAGTTTTGCATCGCGCCGGGACGAGTCCTTCCCGGGCCCAGGACTCGTACAGACGCTGGTCCCGCCGTCCTGAGCCGCCCGCCGCCTGGAGGACTGCCGCTGGACCGAGCCAGGCTCGAACCGGATGGCCTGTGCATGTTCTTCCCAGCTGACTCATTGCTGAGGGCATAGACTTCATCATTTATAAACACCCACGAGGGTTTGTTTTGTTTTATTTAAAGAATCTTCCTGGAATCACCAGGCCTGGTGGCTTAGGAGGCTGGAGTCCTGGACCCACTAGCTTGAAAATGGGGTTGGGGAAGTGTTAAGGAGCCTGTGCCCCAGAACCCCAGGAAGGGCCAGATGGTGGAGAAGGTCTTGCAGCAGTCCGTGCCCTCTCGTGCCCTCTCTCTCCCCAGGAGCATATGCGCCCTCTGGCAAATGAAAAAATAAATTGAAAAAAGAACTTTCTGAACGGCGTAAGAGAAGCCTGGAAGAAATGACAGGATACACCACGTTTGGACAAATAATGAAACAAAGGTACCAACAATCCTTCACTTTCACCATCAACATGCTGTAGGTCACTGGGCCAGAATGGAGAAACTGAATGATGAAAAAGAATTAGAGTCCGCACACGCCTGTGTAGATACGTAATTTCACAAACCAATGGGGCAAGTTAGACTATTAAATGATAACCAAGCAAGCTGAACGACGGGGAAATCACGCCGATGTTATATTTTAGTGCACATAGTACAATACATTACAGGTGATTCGGGCTAACATCTGATTCAAATGTGAAGAAAATACGGTGAAGACAGTGAAATGAAGGAATATTCTGACCCGGAGCTCCTCGGCTGAGCCACAAAACTCAGAAAATGCATCAGATGACTCAGTTCTAAACGGTCAGCTCTACACACCGAGCGCCGTTCTAGGTCCTGTCATTACACACAGCAGGTGCCAGGGAGTGGGGGTTAATTCTCTCAGAAAAACAGCCTTGAGAAAGGGTAAAAATACAACTGGAAAGTAGGCGCAGCACACACACCAGTACTGGTCTCCCTAATACACGGAGCTCCCACACACTGACAAGTAGTGACCCCCACACAAGTACACAGACCACTCCGAAGCAGTGCAGAATAGGAAACGAGGTAATTTGCTAGTAAAAACAATCATGAATAAAAAAAAATTAGAGAGACGTTTCCTATAGGGTGTGGGCACTCATCAGAGAGACAGAGACAGAAATCAAGAAATCACCCCCAGGGGGGCTGGCCACACCACAATCCCTTCTCCAGTCTCCCCTCGGGATCTTGGGCACGCATGTGAGCGTTAAGCTGCCCGCCTGGGGCTCAAGCTGCAGTCAACTCTGTGACAGTACAGTGACGTAACCACTACGCCATCCGCTGGTCCCTCATTAATAAAAAATTTAAAAGAAGGCACAAGGAGACATTCTCAGTTAACGAATTGCCGAGAATGGCAAAGGTCAACAGCACGTGCTGAGAAGGACCCCCAGGTGCCCTGGGCGCAGACTAGTGTGGATTTCCAGGAGATGGGAGGAGTGCCCATGTGTCGCTCAGGAGTCTGGACTCCAGAGAGACGCTGACGGTGGCAGACAGACAGCAGCCCTCGGTGCGGCGAGGTCGTGTCACAATCCTTCCTCCACTCCTCCGTTCTGTCAGGATGCAAGCCCTGAACTGCTTTTCTCCTTCTCTTTTTCTTCTCTTTTTTTTAGTTTGCAATAAGCCTCATGTGCTTGCCAGAGAGAGACAGAGAGGAAAAGTGAGAAAGCGCCCCCAGAGGGGATGGCCATACCTCAGTCCCTCCTCCACTCTTCTTGGGATTTTCGGTGTGCACGCGCACACACGCCTGTGCCCGTCATGGCTTTCACGCCTCTGGGTCCGGAACTGAGGCAGCAGTCACTATGTGGGACCCAGCACGTGACCACCACACACCTGCTGGCCTTAGTGGGGGTCGCTCTTTTTTTCAAATTGTGGATTTAAATTGTGGTTGGCCATGTGGGAGCCAACTCCCTTACCACTAGGCTACAGGGCCAGTCTGACTGCAGACTTCTAAATAGCACATATTTAAAACTTCAAATATGAGTATTCGTCACTGGAGGTTATTGACTAAGGGTTCTTCTATGCCCTGCCAGTAAGGCAGCGGGGCCAGGAGGCGGGTGAGTTGCGAGCAGAGGCTGTGTTCGGTCCCCTCAGGAGGACTCAGGTACGGCCTCCCGTGGTGAGTCCTGCCGGGAACGACTGCTGTGAGCCTCAGATGACTGGCTCTTAGAACAGCGAACCCTGAATCGGATGCCTCCTTCTCTCAGAGCCCACGTGTGTTAAAGGCAGGTGACGGGACAGGTGCAGGAGGTGCTGACGGCCGACGGCCACACCAGTCAGACCTCGTTTGCGTGTTTTCCGTGGCATCGAGGAGCATTCCTTGCTGTTCAGATTTATGACGCTCTGTTAGCAGTTCTAAAGACAGAGCTAAAGGAACCGATGAGGACAAGAAGCCAGAGAATACGGGGCCAGAAAAAGCAAAGCGTCTGTCGGAATAAAAAGAAGAGGCACTTCTACAACGGAATGGACAAAGGTGAGGGCCATGGGGCAGCAGGGTGGGCCGTGGGGACAGGGTGTGTGGCGGGCTTGCGATCGAGCCTTACTGACATTAGCCGGAAACGGCTAGGATGCACGTCTCGTTCCCGAGCTCGGTGAAGGGAGCCCCGGTCCAATCTCCTTCAGGCATCTCCACTTACCTGCAGTGGAGTGGCCACGACCACCTCCACTGAGACTTTTCCTCCTGCATCTTCCAGTAGTTCGACTCCCCAAATTGTCCGTTTACCACCTCGGTGATAATTCAACATCTTCTCCTGTTTTTCAATTTCCGACCTCTGAACTACCCCTCACTAGTTTTTTGTGGTTTTTTTGTTTTTTTTGTTTTTTTTTATTTTTTAAGAGGTTTTTGCTATAGGGCGCGTGCGCTCACCAGACAGACAGAGAGAGACAGAGAGACAGAAAGCGAGCAATCACCCCCCAGGGGGGATGTCCACACCACAATCCCTTCTCCTCCATTCTCCTCTCGGGATCTTGGGCACGTACACACACGCGCCCAGCGTGAGTTTTTAGCCACGGGTCCGGGACGCGAACCCCCCTCACTAGTTTTTACTGCACCATCGAAGGGAAGAAGCTAGCTGCCCAGTTTACTCTGAGCCGTGAGGGCCCCAGGCTGGGGTCTCATTTTCAGCACTCCTTTGACCTTAGTTCCAGGACTTTGGTGGCTCGAAGCTGAGGGGAAGCATGGGTGGGGGCTGGGGGCAGGGCAGATGACCCGCGGGGCCCGGGTGCAAGGTAGGGTACCAGTCCTCAGACTGGTGTGGCAGGGCGAACGGGCCTGGGGAGGCCTGCGAGGGCAGAGCGTGGCTGTAGGAGTGCGGGAGGCAGGCCACGGCAGGTGGTGTTGCTGGTGTTGTGTAAGAGCGGGGGTGAGCGGGGGCCTCGGGTGAGAAACCGGGAAAGGAGGCGGGAGGCAGGCGGGCCAGCGGCTGGAGCAGCGACCGCTCTTGCTTCCTTTGCTTGGCTCTGCGATTCTGGAACCAGACCTGGGGAGGGGAGGACAGCCACGTCAGAGCCCCTGTCCCATGTGACCCCACCCTCCAGTGACAGGACGGCGTGCAGGATCAGCCTCTCCCACAGGGCCGGAGGGAGGGAAGGTCTCCTGAGGCCTGGCTGAGCCAGGTCCCCTCCGTGGTCACACCCCTCCAGCTTACGGAATTTGCCCAGGTGGGCGAGTCAGAAATGTCGACTGCCAACAGAAAGGAACACGAGAGGACGCCGAAAAGCTTCTGGAAAATGGCATTCAAGGGAGGATATTCTGGTGTCGAGTATTTTAAAATTCATTCACGGTCTTTTATGACACACATTTTCCACGAACTTCTTGAGGCCCTCCCATGATACAATGACGTTATCCCTCCCGAGAGAACGGAAACTCTCACCTTGGGCTAGGCTTAGAGGTCAGAACTAGGCTAAGTGTTCCTGTCACAGACCAGGTGAGAGTCTGGGTGGGGTTAATGCTCACCCTTCACGACCTGGCTGCGACTGAGGGGGCATCGTGTGCCTGTGAGCAGCCAGGCCTGGAATACACACCCCACGAAGGGCTGGGTAGGTGAGGGCAGAGGCAGGCCAAGCTCCAGGGCCCATGAGATGAGGTCCTGGGATGGTGGGAATGTTAGGTTGGGGTTACAAGGCCCGTGACAGTCCAGGCCTGTGACATTCCCCCTCCCCAAGAACCACAGAACCTGCATTTCTTCCCCAAGGGAGGGGGGACCCTGGCGTGTCACCTGGATTCTGGCCTCGCTGAGGCCGGTGTCCCGGGCGAGACTCTCTCGGGCCCAGATGTCAGGGTACTGGCTCCTCCCAAAGGCCGACTCCAGCTGTTCCAACTGCACTGGGCTGAAGCTGGTGCGGTGGCGGCGCCGAGAGTGAGGGCGACCCCTCTGCCCTTGCGGGGAGAGCCTCAGTCTCCCCACTGCCACACCAGAGAGCCTCCTGTAAGGCTGGGTGTCCGTGTCTGAGTAGGGGGAGGGGCAGAAGTTGCTCCTGAGCCGGACCACTCACCCCCTGTCCCAAATATGCACTGGTCCCCCAGACTCTGCTCAGGGCCCCAAATGCTGCTCCCCTCTCCCACTGGCTGCCTCCACCAGGCGCCCGCAGCTCCCGACACCTCCATGCCATACCCTCCCAGCCCCAGCTTTGTCTCCAGGGCCCCTAAGCCAGGCAGTGCTCCCCACATGGGGCTCCCTGGGCATCCTAGCACCTGGTGCCGTCCGCCCACACCGCGTGCCCCTTCCCAAAGGCCCCACACAGCCAGCCTGCTCCCACCGGGGAGCACGGCGGCCTCTGGGTCTCCCTGCAGTCCCGGCCCTAGCCCACGCTCCAGTGCTCTGAAACCCTAGTGCTGGGTCCCTGCTCCCCAGGCTCACTGTCCGCCCACACTCTCTTCCTACTGCTCCCATCCTGGGAACAGCCTGTGAGGCCGAAGCACCCCCCTTCCACCCCCCGACTCACCCTCCCTGGCGCACTCTCCTTCTCCCCTCCCCTGGCCTGGCCTGGGCCACCGGGGTGCAGGAACCTGAGCTCCTGGGAAAGGCTGCCGCCCTCCCACAGCTCGCTAAGCCCCCACTCTAATTAGTCTGAGAGCCTGAGTGGGAGGGGAAGGAGTCAGTTCAGTGAGAAAGGGCGCATCTGGGGCTGAGGCCCCATTTCATGGGGACCCCACCCAAATGGGACCCAAGGGTACAACCCCCTCCAGTGCTCACTGTCCGCCCTGGGGACACACAGACAGAGAGGGCTGGTCCCTAGCCCCCTGGCTTCTGGCCCCCCTCCCCGGAGAAGGCAGTACCTTGGGCCAGCCCTGTGCTGGCGTGAGGGGACACAGCCCGCTCTGCCCTGTCCTCCGCTTCGCCATGCTGGGTCTTGGCCCATGCTGTGAAGCAAAGGCGTCTGACCACCCAGGCTTTCCAAGGCTCCCCACGTTTAACATGCTGGGATTCTGCTTTTTAACTTCTCTGCTAAACCCTCTTCACAGGGAACCCCTGCCCCGTGGGGTCAATACCTGCTGCCTCCACCAGACCCACAGGCACCCAGAGAGTCACTCACCTACCATGGAGGTCAGGGTCCCAGCGGCCCGGCATGGCCCAGGCGAGAGGCTGCAGACGCGCCCCTTCCTCTGCTTACCCTGCCGGCCCCTCCCTGCCACATCCATGACCAGTGACAAAAAACTCTGATGG
>NW_006160131.1:99029-124515 GCF_000334495.1 Tupaia belangeri chinensis
CCCTCTCCCCCCCCCCCCGCCCCCCCCCTGCCACATCCATGACCAGTGACAAATAGCTCTGATGGCGGGCCTCCTGCCCACCACCGGATGCCAGGACGGCCTTCCCTGGCCCGCAGTTCCCCTCCTGGCCGCTAGGCTACCTGTCCAGCCTCCTTGGTACCTTCCTCTGAGTTCCTGGCTCAGAATGTCATTGCCTGGTAGATGTCTCTGTCACTTCCACTGCCTCTCACCTCTCTAAGTGGTCCTGACTCCGCGCCCCTTCCCTCAGTGTCACCTCCTTCTGTCTGGACCTTGGCTGTCTCTGTCTCTCCTGCTCCCCCTGCCCTTTCTCCCACCAGGACGCTGTTCTATCAGCCTGCTCCCCACACCACCTCTCTCTCCCTGCGTCTTGGGGGAGTGACCCGCTCGCCCCAGTGGGCGTCCAATCATCACCTGGTCACCAGGGCCCCTGCTCAGGGGAGGGTCACAAGCCGGATGCGGGAAGGTTCTGTTGGAGGGTCCGGGGACTGAGGCCAAGAGCTCGTGTTCCCAGAGGACCCGATTCTTTTGTCCCGTTAAATCCCCTCCTGGGAGCAGGCAGGGGAAGGAGGGGGAATGCATTCCTCCTAAGACCCCTCTTCAGGACCCCAGGGGGGTGGAGCAGGCAGATGGGGGACGTGGGGGGGCCAAGAGCAGAGCCCCGGCCTGCCCACCTCTCGGCTTGGGTGATACCCAACGACCTGTTTCCAGGAAACAAAGGCAAGAAGTCAGGAGTGCTGGCCCCTCCCAGACACCCCGACGTCCCAGTATGCACCAGCCCCCCTCTGGGCAGCCGCAGTCACAGGGAGAGCCTCTAGGACACCATCTTTCTCCAGAACACTCCCATTTCCTCCTCCAGATGTCATCTCAGTCACCCAGAGCCCCTGGACAGCATGACCTTCCACCCACCTGGCCTCCACAAAGCCCTGACTCCAAGACGCCCAGATCCAGGCCCTCAGGGTCACTGCAGTAAGCTGAGGCTCCAGAGTGTGGACGTCCCAGCTCTTCAAGGATCCCTGAGGAATCAGAACCACCCGACACCCACAGCTCTCCGTCTCTCAGGGTTACTCAGGCTGAAGAAATCATCTGACACCCACAGGATGCCTTGACACCCCAGGACCCCAGGGGCTCTCCAATACCCAGAACCCTCCACCTCCACCGGGGGAGTCTCCTCCTCCCCACCAATCCTGACCTCCCAGGACACACTAACCCCTTGGGAGGCTCTGTGCCTACAGGACAGTCCCCCTGAGGTCACACACCCTGACAACTCAGGTAGGAAGCATAACCCTCCAGGATCCTGATGCTTTAAGTGCGGCCTGTGGAGCTGCAGCAGCAGAGGTGGGACACAGGCGCTTGTCAGAAACATCTCAGGCCTCGGGGCCAGCAGGTGGTGTGCTGGATAAGGGCACTGGATTCCCACATGGCCAACCATGGTTCAAGTCCTGGACCTGGTGGCTTGCTTCCTAACTTTCCCTTTCTCTCCCTCTCTCTCACTCTCTGTCTCTCTTGTCAAATAAAGAAAAAAAAATGGAAATAAATAAATAAATAATTCTTAAAAAAAAAAAAGAAAAGAAAGAAAGAAAGAAACATCTGAGGCCTCTGAGCTACTGAATCAGAAACTGTTTCCTAAGCAGATTCCCCGGGGACCCGGATGTACACTCATCTCAGTCAGCTTGGACTGCCATCGGAAGTGCCCACACTCTGGGGAGATGCAATAGGCCTTTACCTCCCACAGTTGTGGAGGCTGGGCCGCTCAGTGCCCTGGTAAGGGCTCTCCTCCTGGCTTGCAGACAGCCGCCTTCTCGCCGTGTCTTCACACTGTGGGGGGAGAACCAGCCCTGCTCCCTCACAAGGACACGTGGTCTCATCAAACCTAAGTGCATCCCGAAGGTCCCACCTCCAAATAGCACCGCTTTGGGGGCATAGGGCTTCGACACATGGGAATGCGCAGTCCTTGAAGTGGCAAGGCTGAGAAGCTCTGCTCTAAGATCGGCCTATCTCCCAGGACACATGGTGACCTCCTAGAGCACTCTGAACTCCATGACCTGGTAAGGCCAGTCACATGCGACCTACTTGGATCCACAAGAAAACACGAATGGCAAACCTCCTGCTTCCTGGAGATACCTTAACCCTGAAAGAGAGCTCTGCCCATCCATGCAGGAAGCCGGATTGCTCCAGGACGCTCTGACACTACACAGAAACTGCCCTCCACTCTCGTTCTCCCAGAACACTGAGGGGACAGGTTTGACTTGACATCGCAGAATACCGAAATTCCAAGAGACAGATTTCTAGAAGCATTTGATCATTTTGGGTACCAGCGATTTCAACCTTGACCTTCAAGGAAACCTGATAGCTAGAATCTTCTTACCCTAGGCTAAAAACAGGTCCTGGAGCCAAACTGCCACGCACTCCAGTGCCGGCTGTACTGTTGTGTGATGTGGGCTCGTTACTGTCTTAGTTCTATCAGCTGGCCATAATAACAGAATCAGTTCCCTTTGAATTAGTTACGTTCCTTAAAATCACCACGAACATGGGGAACCGGCAGTTGGCGTAATGGCTATGTCGCTGGACTCCCACGTATTCGATCGCGGTTCGTGTCCCGGACCCGGTGGCTTAAAACTCACGCCGGGCGCGTGTGCATGCTTGCCCAAGATCCCGAGAGGAAAATGGAGGAGAAGGGATTGCGGCGTGACCATCCCCCCTGGGGGGTGATTTCTCGCTTTCTGTCTCTATGTCTCTCTCTGTCTGTCTGGCGAGCGCACACGCCCTAGAGTGAAAATCTCTCAAAAAAAAAAAAAATCACCAGGAACACGGAATGGTGACTATGAAACATTGCTCCTAGGGGCAAGTCTCTGCTCGAGACATTTCTGTCACTAAGCAGGGCATGACCTGGACTGTGTGTGTTTCTGTCTTCACACCGGGGTCACGGCTGACGGTCCTGGAACTCACACCTGCACAAAGCTTATCTAGCATGTGTTTTCCCCAGGACACGCCGTAGCCTTCTTACACTTAGAACACTGGACGGCATTTCAGCACCATGCTTGGGGCCACTGTGACTGCAAGACCACCAATAAAAAGCACAACAAATGTTTAAAACATGCATTAAATAGGCACTGGAAAGGACTTACGAGAGGGAAACCAGAAGCCAGAACGGTGCCTTGTCTGGCCTCAGCTGGCACCATGGGGACGCGACTGCTCTGCTTGTGTGCGTGGCTGCAGGACTCACGAACGTGTCGGGGTGTTGGTCTGGCCGGTTACAAGTACATTTTGGCAGGGAGGCAAACCTGCAGATACAGAATCCACGAAAAAGGAGGACCGACTGTGCCTCCCTCCCAGAGGTGTACGAAGTGAGCGTTCATGAAAGAGAAGCACTTGGGACTGTACCTGGAACACCACAAGCGTTCACAGTGACTCACAGGGACAGTGCTGTGGACGGCCATCTTCATTTGTATTAGGAATGTGACATGAATGGTGCGCCCAGAGACCCCAACCCTAGAGTTAGGCTGGTCCTGTCAGATCCTTGGTCTCTAAGGCAGAAAGGATACTCTCACTCTTTAGGACACAGGTACCCTCCAAGAAGCGTTGACCTCAGTACTTTATAGACAACTTGATACTTCGAGCTCACAATGACTCCATGGCCCTGTATGGCACCCAGACCACAAGAACCTGGTGATTCTTGGAAGCTCAGACCCTTTGAGGAGTTCCTGACCAGATGAAACTTAGATGCTCAGGAGCACCATGCCTCCCTGCCCACCTCAAACCTCCAGTTCCTCTAATCTAAGCTTTTACCCATCAGGACCCCTTGAATCTATAGGTGATGAGTCTAACCCTGAAGAGATTTTGCTTTTTGAGGAAAACCATTCCCTACAAGACACTCTTAGACACGGTACATGATAACCCCTCAACTGCCAGAACATCCAGACTTCCTGAATCCCTCACTCCTGCCAAGCAGACTCTGCTCCTCCAGGCCCCCAGACTCTGCATACACAAGCGCCCTCTGACATTCTACTCTGTGACAGGTCCATTCAAGTCTGTCTGAACCCTCAAGGACCACAGATCCCCAGAAAACCTGAATTTCCTCAGAAGACCTGATTTCATACCAAAGAGATGTACTGACCTACTTCAAAACCTTGACAGCTCTGGGCTTGCAGGATATCCAGGAGTCTGCCTGCCCCTGTCCCTGGTCCCTTCCCCAGCTAGCCCAACTTCCAACAGACTCTATCAAACTACAGTTCGATCTTCCCAGACACTCTGACCTCAGTGATGTTAAAAGGCTACCTCAGCAATGTTCTGACATGATAAAGTGTCCTGAGGCTCAGAATACCTGACCAAGTTATTGTGTCTTTCTCAGATCTCTGTTCAAGAAGAAACTTTTGTAGCCTATACAGTATGGAGGTTTTCCAAATATCTAAAAACAGAACTGCCTTATGATCCAGTAATCCCACTCTTGGGTATTTACCCAAAGGATAAGAAATCACTCTGTTGGAGAGGCATTTGCACATCCATATTTATTGTAGCATTATTCACAATAGCTAAACATGGAATCAACCTAACTCCCCAATAACTAGTGAGTAGATTAAGAAAGGTGGCTTATATACAATGGAAATGCTCAGCCATCAAGAACAATGAGATCCTGTCATGAGACAAAAAGGCCTGAACCTAAGAGATACAATGCTAAATGAAATAAGCCAGGTGAGGAAAGACAAATACAGTATGTCTCCAGTAAACATACACCGCATGTCCACACTCCATGCAGAATCCGAAAGGCTTTATGGCTAAGAAGTAGTGAGAACAGCAAATGTGAGAAACTGATGCAGGAGGGGTTTGGGAGGTAGGAAAGAGAAAGGCGTTCAGGAAAAAATGATTAATGATATAAAAATGCGTGTCAAGATGGCAAGCAGGTTACGGAACAGCGCACCAGCAGAGCAAGAACAGGCGTTGCCAATCTACCATAAACCTCTAAACAAGGAGCTAAGGGTGTAACCATGAGGTGCTCTTTGTTGAAGAAGAAACTTTTGTAAATAAATAGTTCTACAGGAATGAATTAATTGTGTAAGTACATATCGGTAACAATGAAATGCTAGCTATATTACAGAACCATAGATTCGTGGGATATTAGAGCCTTGGAAATTACGGACTCGGTACTTCCTTAGCCTCCCCTCGTCTCCTGAATGGAGAAACAAATGCAGAAAACCTGAGTTGACTGCCCAAGTTCAAACAGCTCTGGCCTCGAGCTCCTCTCACCCCATCGGTGTCCAGAGCATGGGAACAGAGGACAGTGAGCGGAGTAGTTGTAATGAGGAGCCTGGGGATTGGCCGCAGGGACACCCGAACCACTGCTGCCTGATCCCCATGGAAGTCCTCCTCTCCAGGAAGGAGGCATCTGCTTGCTCCCAATTGCCCAGCCCGACCCAGAAGACCCACAGCGTCCCACCCCACATCCTCTCCTCAGTGAGAAAGCTCTCTCGCTCCTCGGCCCCAGCCGCGACTTTCACACCAGCCACGGTCCGAGCTGGCCAATTGCCCAGCCCGACCCAGAAGACCCACAGCGTCCCACCCCACATCCTCTCCTCAGTGAGAAAGCTCTCTCGCTCCTCGGCCCCAGCCGCGACTTTCACACCAGCCAGGGTCAGAGATGGGGATTCCGTGAGAGCACCTGGCAGCAGCACAGAACAGCCAGGTAAGGACGGCCAGGGAGCAGGGGAGGCACGGTCACCTCTGACAGCAGACGATTGGCAAGGATCAGACACAGACACATGGATCGACAAATGGAAGAACCGACCCACGACCTCCTTCCTCATCCAACCGGATTCGGAGCAGGAAAGAAACAGCTGTTGGCTTGCCGAGTTCAAACCTTCCCTCTCAGGCTGCAGTGTGCACTGCAGAGCAGAGGGAGCGGGTCTCCAAAACAGAAACGGAAAAGTACGCAGTGGAAGGAGCCAGCCAGAGTCAGCAGTGCCAGGCTCCCAGAAAGCTTAGCCAGAAGCTAAGAGCCCCGAGCCGCCCTCCCTGCCCCAAACAGACTTTTCTGTCAGATATCCAAGATCCCCTGTCCTGTCTCCAACCTCGCCTTTTGCCTGTCATTCCCTGTATATTCCACGGCGGTCTAGGACGGAGCAATAAAAACACCTCGAGGGAGGCTCGTTAGATGTTTTGCAGAGACCACAGAGAGCATCCACTTGGGCTGGGCCCCAAGGACTTAAGCAGCCTTAATTTTGAAGTCCAGGAACACAACTGCTCAAGGCTGCAGATGACAGGGGATTCAGACACAGGGCCACACTAGCGGGACTCACGAGAGCACAGACGGTACCCAGCATCGCCATGCTGAAGTTACACCGCCGGCGGCATTGCCGAGGGACCTGGGCAGAGCACCTCCTCCCTGTGAGGAGCTGCTCGTGAGTACACAGAGAAGACTTTAGGGTATGGCCTGCTCACTGGGGAGTCCCAATGAGTTGGGGTTTATACCGTGAAATGATTTTTTTTCCTAATGGCTGATCTTCTGTCGGCAGCTCTCATAAAAATATTGTGGCAGAGTGGCTCATTTTCAGCCACTGTAAATAATAAATGGCGCTCTCTGTCAGCAGCCAGGCGTCCCAGAGCCTCAGGTTCTGCTGCCCCCCTCCCTGACAGTGCCCATGGCTGGGAGCCTGGGTGAGGGGAGCTGTGGGCCAGTCTCAGGCACCTCCTCCCTGCCGCCTCCTAGGATACTCCTGGGTGGGAGAAAGCAATACGGAGAGACTGCAGGAGGTCCCAGCTCCTCGGCCAGTGTGGCAGCTGCCCTCCTCTGCTGGGGTTTGCAGCACTCTGGCCATCACTGTCCGCCTGGGCAGGAGTACGAAAGCGTTCCCTGTGAGCTTGCCTCTACGGGTCCTCCCGGAAGGTCCTCCAGGGCCACCTCTCTGTGAGGGGCTCAGTGGTGAAGATCTGCCCCTGCCCACCCTCCAAGTCCCACCACAGCTCCCCTCCAGAGCGTAATGTCAGACCAATGGCATCCCCTTTCCCGGCATGTCTCCCTTGGGATTGCAAAGTGTCCCAGTTAGGTGCCCCGGGGCCCGCACGGCCCTCACATGCCTTGCACTGGCCAACAGCAAGCACTCAGGTGGCCTCTCCGCCATCCCTCCACGGCACTCTTCTCTGCTCACAGAAGGCCAGGTCTGATCAACAGGCCCCGACAGCAGACGCCTTCCAAGTGACACGGCCACAGCCTGGTGTCCCCAGTGGGAGGGTGCCGCAGGCATCTCCTCCCTCAGCTCTGAGGACCAGGAAGCCCTCTGGCCTCTCCTAGAGGGTGCGATGAGAAGGCGCAGATGCCTTCAGAATCACTGCCCTCTTGTATCGGTCCTCTTACCCACGGACCTGGGGAACGAGGGGGCGGTGGTGCCCGGTCCCAGCAGGATCATCCCCGCAACAACAGGAAGCAGCTAATGTACTGCAGCTAGTTCTTTCAGCGTACAGTTTGGGGTATTTGCTGCCAGCTTATGTACGCTTTTACACTCATGCCCCCGTCACAGACAACAGGAAACCCGCAACCAAGTGCTGTACTTCCGCCCCTTTCACCACCCTCACCTTATGGGGACAGCACGCATAGCGACAGAGGGACGCGATGAAGAATGTGTGCAAACATCGCTGTGGATTCTCCTCGCCGAGGCTGCCCCGACTCCTGCACTCCCCATCCATCCTCTCCCTGAGCCTCTCCTCTAACAGGCCCGGCTGGGGTCTGGTACTGGCTGGTCACTCTTTCATCCCTTACAGAGAAAGGACTTCGGATCTCACCACTTTTGCACTGGGTTTAATAACTTCACTCTCACATGGCTGGAATGCTTCCCTGTTCCACGTGAGGTACACCCTGCAGCGTCTCCTGAAAGTATTGCCTATGACACCCCCATTTGTACAGTCAGGCTTGTAACCTGCCAGTCCCCTCCTCTTCCTCCTTCTCCTTACCCCAGGACTTTGCTCTTACCAGAAATGCCACCTCTTCTTCTCTGCTGTTCGACCAGTGAATTCATCCAGGGCTATCGTAGCCGCGCTTCACTAACTCTTCCTGCCTGTGTTTATACGTGATCTTCCTTTCTTTCATTTATTTCATGATAGAAAGTACAGAAGAGAGCACTAAAAAGAGACAGAGAGGACCCCTCAGCGGATCTCATCCCATGCAGTCCCGTTCCCCCAGCCCTCCTCAGCCCGCCAAGGTCCTGGGAGCATGTGCCCCCGCCATGTTTCCAGCTGACTTGGGATCTGAATCTGCCACCTACATGTACCTCCAGCCCTGCCGATCAGCACATCACCACCTGAGCTCCAAGCCTGGGTCATGTTTCGATTTCTTAATACGGAGGTTATTGTTTGGATATACCCCATAATTCGGCTCTTATGAATCTCTTCTTTCCTTTCTAAAAATAATACAACACCACAATGATTTTTTTTTAATTAGCAAAAGGAAGAAAAGACATCTCTTAGCTGAATCCTTCACAAAGCAACCTCTCCCTGAGGCTTGCTGAGCCCACAAAGCTCTTTCCATGATAGGCAGTTAGCAGGTTTAAGGACAAACCACCAGGTGGAGGCTTCAAAGCCTGAAAATAATGAAGTCCTGGGAAATGTCAGAGACCTAGAGTGGATTCGCTGAGCTGCAGACAGAAGAATGTGCGACCTTGAGCAAACTCCTAATGCCCTTGCTTTCAGTCTTCCCTTCTGCTGACCGAAGCTCCTCATTCTCACCGGCAGATTTGAACAGGAACCCGAAGAGCAGATGCCTGTGGAGCGGGAGCACCCGCCTGCCAGCCAGCTGCTCCACAGACGGCAGCTAACCACGGCCTAAGAGCAAGCCAGGCAGGCATGCGCAGGACAGCTTTCTGCTCGCTCTCGTGCCGTGGATACTAAGGGGTCTTTCAGTCGGAGAAGCATCTAATCCTCTCAGTTTCTCATTTCTGATTCTTCTTCTCAGTTTCCTTCTTTATGCAATTCATCATTCACAGGATCAAAAAACAATGTGTGGGGGCCAGCAGATGGTGTGGTGGTTAGAGCGCTGGACTCCCACATGGCTGACCACAGTTCACGTCCCATATCTGACAGCTTGTGTTCTCACTTTCCCCCTCTCTCTCTCTCTCTCTTTAGTGAGCACATGTGCCCTATAGCAAATTAAAACGTAGTAATAATAAAGAATTCTTTTTTAAAAAGTATGTGTAAACACAGTCTATACATACAAGTCTACACACAGTAAATACCACTGCAACACAAATTAGGCTGCACGTAGGCAAAGATAATGAAACATTACGGACCTTCACCTGCTATTTACTGTCTCCATAGGATTGCCTAATGTGAGTTAATTCCCAGACAATGCCAAAAACTGTCCATAAAGATGTCGCTTAAATGGGACCAGCACATGGCATAGCAGTTACATCGCTGGACTTGCACATGGCCAGCCACGGTTCGAGTCCTGGACCTGGTGGCTTCAAAATCATGCAGGGCGTGTGTGCATGTATACCCAAGATTCAAGAGAAAAATGGAGAAGGGATTATAGCATGGCCATCCCCCCTGGGGGGTGATTTCTCACTTTCCCTCTCACTGTCTCTGTCTCTCCGGTGAGCACAGGCACACTAAGGCAAAAACCTCTTGGAAAAAAAAAAAGATATTGTTTAAGTGGTGAGCTAGTATCATCAGTCTTAAATAATTTATATTTGATATTATATTAATTAGAAATAATCCTTGAATCTGGTGCCATTAAAAGTATCAACCTTGGGACCAGTAGGTGGCATAATGGTTACATTGCTAGACTCCCAATAGTTGACTGCGGATTGAGTCCTAGGCCTGGAAGCTTAAAATTCAGGCCAGGCCCGTGTGCATGCATGCTCAAAATCTTAAGAGGAGAATGGAGGAGAAGGGATTGCTGTGTAACGATTTCTCTACGGGGTGATTTCTCACTTGCTCTCTCTCTCCCCTATGATGAGCACACATGCCCTATAGCAAAAATCACTCTCTCAGAAAGCAATTATCAATCTCATGGGATCAGCACATGGCATAATGGTTATGTCACTGGATTCCCACATAGTTGGGTGTTGTTCCAGGCCCAGACCCAGTGGCTTAAAACTCACACCATATGCATGTACATGCATGCCCAAAATCCCAAGAAGAGAAGGGATTGTGGTGTAGCCATTCCCCCCCTCAAGAGTGATTTCTCATTTGCTGTCTCTCTGTCTCTGTCTCTCCAGCGAGTGCACATGCCCTATAGCAAAAAAACTCTCTAAAATATATATATATATATATGAGTTACAGAATTCTTTCTTCTGGGCCTCTCTGGGCAGTCAGAGCAGGAAGACGTCCTCTTCGGACTGTTCTTGTGGATGTACCTGGTCACCATCACCGGGAACAGTCTCATCGTCTTGGCCATCAGCTGTGACAGGCATCTCCACACGCCCATGTACTTCTTCCTGGCCAACCTCTCCTGTGTGGACATCTGCTTTTCATCAGTCACAGTCCCCAAAATGCTGGCGAATCACGTACTGGAAAGCAAGTCCATCTCCTACGCGGGGTGCATGGCCCAGATCTACTTCTTCATCACGTTCATCAACATGGACGGCTTCCTCCTGAGTGTGATGGCCTATGATCGCCATGTGGCCGTCTGCCGCCCGCTGCACTACTCCATGATCATGAGGCCCAAGCTCTGCGTCCTGCTGGTGGCTGTGTCTTGGGTCATCACGAACCTGCACGCTCTCCTCCACACCCTTCTCATGGTCCGACTCACATTTTGTTCCAGCAACGTGGTGCGCCACTTCTTCTGCGACCCGTACCCTGTCCTAAAGCTCTCCTGTTCTGACACCTCTGTCAATGACCTGGTGGTCTTCACTGTGGGCGGGCTGATATTTCTGACACCGTTCACATGCATCGCTGTGTCATATGCTTACATCTTCTCTGACGTGCTGAGATTGCCATCTGCCCGGGGGATCAGGAAAGCCCTGTCCACGTGTGGATCCCACCTCACTGTGGTCTCCCTGTTCTATGGGGCAATCCTGGGGGTCTACATGCGCCCCTCATCCTCCTACTCAATGCAGGACACAGTGGCCACTGTCATCTTCACAGTGGTGACACCCCTGGTCAATCCCTTCATCTACAGCCTGAGGAATCGGGACATGAAGGGAGCCATACGGAAATTAATTATTCAGAGACTAGTTTTACCATGATTCTAGAATCAGAATATTTTAGGACTGAGAGAACTGAGAACAGAGAAACTGAGGCTGAAACAGACACAAAACTCACTCATGACTATTAGTGATACATATTCATGATCACATTTTTAAATACAAGGCTGATGAGCAGCCATATTTTAAACCATTAATTCATCATTTATATAAGCCTAGTTCTGTGACTCTAATTATACAGACGAAAACCAGACTGAGGCTCAAGTAAATTAAATGATCAATCCAGAGTGACATTTGTATACATTTTTAAATAAAAACTTGGTCTGGTAATATATCAGCTGCCACCATGATCTGGGAACTGCACATGCCGACTGTGAGCTGCATATGCCAGCTAACGTTTTATCTGTTGTCCCCCAATTACCTGATCGTGAATAATATCAAATAAAATAAGACCTGATGCTTATTAATATTTCAGTATTTCAGTAAGGACTATTTCCATTTTTATTTGCTTAATTCTCACACAGCCTCATGAGGGGATACTACAAATATCCCCATGAGAGAGTAAGACATTGAGAGGGGAACTTGTCAATTAACCCCTGTGAGGATTAATTGCCGGACTAGAGTGGTCCTCATCATTTCCTAAGAGGTATCCAGTCATTTTCTTTTTTTTCTTACTGCCGTTATTTTTATTACCTTCTAAAGTTTGCATATGGCAAAACTGACTTTTGGGGGAGTGTGTACAGCTGGGTGAGTTTTAAAACCTATAACAGAATAGATCCAGGTAAGCCCCATCATTATCAGAATACAGAGCAGCTTGAGCACCCCGTCTCCCCATGCTTCCTCCCTGTAGTCCAATTCTCCTCCACGTCAAGCCCCAGGCAGTCACTGATAAGCTTTGCCCTGACAAATGTATTACAAGAAAAGACATGACAAACCAATCAATGTCATCATTATATATACAGACTAAGAAAAAAAACATATTAATTGAGGCAAAAAAGGATTTGAAAAAGTAAACATCAATTACTTTTTTTTTTTCCAAAGGTTTCTGCCTTAGGGCACATGTGCTTGCGATAGAGAGAGAGAGAGAGAGAGACAAGAGAGACAGTGAGAGAGAAAGTAAGAAATCACCTTCTGGGGAGGGAACCAGCAGTTAGCGTAATGGCTATGTCGCTGGACTTCCACATAGTCGACCACGGTTCACGTCCCAGACCTGGTGGCTTAAAACTCACGCTGGGTGCATGTGCGTGCGTGCCCAAGATCCCGAGAGGAGAATGGAGGAGAAGGGATTGCGACATGGCCATCCCTCTGGGGAGTGATTTCTCGCTTTCTCTCTCTCTGTCTCTCTCTGTCTGTCTGGCGAGCACACGTGCCCTATAGCAAAAAAACCTCTCCAAAAAAAAGAAATCACCTTCCGGGGGATAGGCACACCACAACCCTTCCTCCTCCATTCTTCTCCCAAGATCTGGGCATGCATGCACACACATCTGGTGTGATTTGCTTTTTTTCCTTTGGAGAGGTTTTTGCTATAGGGTGCGTGCGCTCACCAGACAGACAGAGAGAGACAGAGAGATAGAAAGCGAGAAATCACCCCCCGGGGGGATGGCCACGCTGCAATCCCTTCTCCTCCATTCTCCTCTCGGGATCTTGGGCACGCACGCACACGTGCCCAGCGTGAGTTTTAAGTCACCGGGTCCGGGACACGAACCATGGTCGACTACATGGGAGTCCAGCGACATAGCCATTACGCTAACTGCTGGTCCCACACATCTGGTGATTTTCAAGCCACCAAGTCTGGGACTTAAACCATGGTCAGCCATGTGGGAGTCCAGCAACATAAGCATGCTGCCATCTGCTGGTTCCAACATCAGTTACTTTTAAAGTTCTCAGTAAATTTCAAATACAAGGGAAGTTCTTAAAACTAATAAAAGACTTTTATGAAAAATCTATTGCTAACATCATGTGTAAGGGTAAAGACTAAATACTTCCTCCTGCAAGACTGAAACAAGGCAAGGTTGTTCACCCTCATCATTCCTCTTCGACATGGCACTAGAAGTCCTATTCAGTGCAATAAGAAAAGGGGAAGAAGCACGCAGATTGAAAACGAAAAAAATAAAGCTAGCCCTATTTATAGATGACATAACTCCCTAAGAATAAAATCCCAAGGAATATACGAATAGGGCAAGCCCATATGCCCTATAGCAAAAGCTATCTATCTATACATAAATATACACCCACAAACAAACAAACAAATCCCCAAAATTTCCTAGCACTCAGGTTAGCAAGGTCACAGAATATAAATCCAGCACTCAAAAATCAATCATATCTCTCTATAGTCTAGCAATGAACAATTGGAAATCAATCATTTTTAAATAACCATTTAAAATAATATGAAAAATCATGAGGTCTAACAAAATATGTACAAAATGTTCATGCCAAAAACTACAAAAGATTATAGTGAGATCAAGAGGACCTAAATAAACGAAGAGGAATACAGTGTTCCTGTTTTGGGAGACTCAATATTGACAAGAAATAAACTATTCTCAAAATGATAAATGGATTTGTCACATGCCAAATCAAAATACTTGAAGGATTTTTTTAGAAGTTAACAAGCTGGGGCTGGCAGGTGGCGTGGTGGTTGAGGGCACTGAACTCCCACATGGCTGACCACGGTTTGAGCCCTGGACCTGGTGGCTTCCTTTCTCACTCCACCCCCCTCCCTTTTCTCTGTCACTCTGTTCCTCTCTGGTCAAATTTAAATAAAAAAAGTTAAATAATTATTTTTAAGAAAAAGAAAGAAAGAAATTAACAAGCTAACCCTAAAATTTACATGGAAAGGCAAATGGACTAAAAAAGCAAAACAATTTTGAGAAAAACCAAAGTTGAAGGATTTGCAGTACTTGGTTTACAGACTTACAATATAGCTAACAACTGTTCAGACACAAAGATGAATGAAAATATATCAACCCATATATAGTGATTTGTTTGTAGACAAAGGTTACAACGTGATTTAATGGGGAAAAAAATCTTTCAGGAAATAGTAATGCAATAATTAAAATCAGCGGGGCCAGTGGTTACATCGTAGTGGTTCTGTCGCTGGAGTCCCATGTGACCGACGCTGTTCGAGTTCCAGACCTAGCGGCTTGAAACACACCGGCGCATGTGCCCAGTGTCCCAGGAGGAGAATGAAGAGGAGATTGTGGCATGGCCATCGCCTCTGGGTGGTGATTTCTCACTTTCCCCCCTCACTGTCTCTGTCTCTCTCTCTCCAGTTAGAACACATACAGTAAGGTAAAAACCTCTTAAAAAATAAAAATAATTAAAATTAATCACATTTTTAAAACATTAAACAGATCTTTCCTTCATACAAGTTACACAATTAACTCATAAATATAAATATAAAGCTAAATTACAGGGGCCTGCTTGTGGCATGGTAGTTAAGGCAGCTGGATCCCACATGGTTGACAGTAGTTTGAGTCCCGGAGCCAGTGGCTCAAAAAAACACACCAGATAAGTGTACGTGCATGCCTAAAATCCCAAGAGAGGTGTGGAGAAGGAATTGTGGCATGGCCATCTCCCTTGAAGGGTGCTTTCTCACTTTCCTTCTCTCTCGCTCTTTGTTATTCTCTGGAGAGTGCACACATCCAATAGCAAACATTAAAAAAAAAAAAAAAAAGAGAAAGAAAGAAATGAAGAGGACCAACACCAACAGTTGGTGTAATGGCTATGTCGTTGGACTCCCATGTAGTTGATAGTGGTTTGAGTCCCAGACCCGGTGGCTTAAACTCACGCCAGGCTCATGTGCGTGCGTGCCCAAGATCTTGACAGGAAAATGGAGAAGGGATTGTGGCGTGGCCATCCCCCTGGGGGATGACTTATCGTTTTCTGTCTCTCTGTCTCTCTCTGACTTTCTGGCGAGCACATGTGCCCTATAGCAAAAACCTCTCAAAAAAAAAAAAAAAAGGAAGGAAGGAAGAAATAAAGGAAGGAAGGAAAGAAGGGGAAAAGGGGGGAAGAACCCTGGAAGTTATAAATTCTACAAGAAAACATAGTGATTTTTGTGATCTTGGATTGGGCAAATGTTTCTCGGTTATGATGGAGGCTAGAAGTCCACAATCAAGGTTCTAATAAGAACTTTCCTTCTGGCTTGGATGGCCACTGCGTTCTATGTCCTCATGTGACCTTCCCTCAGTACCAGCACTGGGGAGAGTGAGAGCGAGAGACAGAGAGAGAGAGAGAGAGAAAGCTCTGGTCTCTTCTTATAAGGACACTAATTCTATTGGATCAGGTCCCACCCTTATGATTTCACTTAACCTTAATTACTTCTTTAGGGGTTCCATCTCCAAATCCAGCCAAAGATTAGAGTTTCAAAATATGAATTTTGGTGAGACACACATTCTATTCTTAACATTTACCACATGGTCTAGCAATCCCAAGCTAGGTATTTACCCAAGTAAAATGAAAGGTTATGTCCACAAGGACCAGCAGTTAGTGTAATGGCTATGTCACTGGACTCCCATGTAGTTGAACATGGTTAGAGTCCTAGATCCGGTGGCTTAAACTCATGCCGGGTGTGTGTATGTGTGTGCCCAAGATCCTGAGAGGAGACTGGAGAAGGGATTGTGGCGTGGCCATCCCTCCTGGGGGGTGATCTCTCACTTTCTGCCTCTCTCTCTTTCTGGCGAGCGCACGCACCCTATAGCAAAATCCTCTCCACTCCCCCCGCCAAAAAAAAAGTTATGTGCACCAAACCCTTTATACAAGTGGTTGTAGTGACTCTACTTATAATCCGTCAGACTGAAACTGTCCCAAGTATGACCAAACAGAAAATGGATTTAAAATGGTGGTACATCAAAACAAAGTGAGCAATGAAAATGAGCACACTACTGATACACAAAATCAGTGATTCCTGAAGGCTGGAATTTGGACACGTATAACAACAAAGGGGCACGTGGGGTATTTGGGGAGGGGCCGAAGTGTTTCATGTCACGACTGTGATGATCCATCATCCTGGATGCATTTGTAAAAGCTCACAGAACCCAACCCTGAGTGGATACTTTTTACTGTATATAAAATAGACCTCGATTTTGAAATATCTAACAGAAACTGTGGGTTTTTAAAATATATATTTTTAAATTTCAAGAAAAGCAGTTTTAGCTTTAATAAATCAAAGAAATGCTAAGGAACTTTGCTTAAAACTTAAAGCCAGGAAACAGGTTAGGATTCTGTTCAAATAGTAGGTACATGAACCTATCAGCAGCTCAAGACAGGACAAAAATCCTTAAAACTGGAAAACAAAGCCTAGAAGAAAATAAGCAATGTTTTAGTCAAAAGTCATAAAATTCTGTTTCACCAGTTCAGTCTCATGTACTTCATCTATCTTCTATTGTGATCCGATCTTCCCGATTAAATTCTGGGATATAATATTCAACTTCAGACTTGTCCCTACGATTAAGTTGGTCATTTTCTTAGTTTTTGAACTCTTATTTCTGTGTGTCTGCATTTAATTTTCCTGGTATAGCACTCCCTTAAGAAATTCTGGGAGATCCGGTCTGGTGTAGGTAAATTCTTTCAGGTTTTGTTTATCTGAGAATGTTCTTGTCTTTTCTTCCCATATGAAGGATAATCTTGCCGAGTACAGTATTCTTGGTTGAAACTGCTTTTCCCTTAATGCTCTGAATATATTTTCCCATTCTTTCCTTGCTTGCATTGTTTCCGATGAGAGGTCTTCTGTTAGCCTGATGGGATGTCCTTTGTAGGTAACTTGATGTCTCTCTCTTGCCAATCTTAGTATCTTGTCTTTGTCTGTGGTTTTGGTCAGTCTGGCTATAATGTGTCTTGGAGAAGATCTTCTTGGGTTGATTCTATTTGCGGTCCTTTGTATTTCTTGGGATGGATCTTTGAGTGCCTCTCTAGGTTTGGAAAGTTTTCTTGCAGGATTTCATGGACTAAATTATCACAATGCCCTTATGTCTGTTCACCTTCTGGGATGCCAATTATCCAGATGTTTGAACATTTGATAGTATCTAGTATTTCTCGTATATTATTCTCATTTTGGGGGGCAATTTTTTCAGTCTTCGTGGTGGATTTTTCTAGGCCAGCGATTCTATCTTCTACATCTGAGATTTGATTTTCTGTATGATCTAGTCTGCTTCTAACACTTTCAAGGGGAGTTTTGACCTCCTGTATTATAGCCTTCATCTCTAACAGGTCCATTTGATTCTTTATCATAGTGTGTATTTCCTCTTTTAGATCTTGCAAGAACTTCCTCACCTCCTGGAACTCGTCAGCTCCTTTCTCCTGCCTCTGCTGCAGTTCACTGTCTCTCTTCTCTCCCATCTCTATGAGCTCTGTCACTGTGAATATTCTAAATTCTTTATCTGACATTTCCAAGAGTTTCACTGTACTGTCTGAGGACGAAGAGGAGTTACTCTTTTCCCTTGGAGGAGAGGTATTTCTTGCTTTCCCATGTTTCTCATGACCCTGTGGTGATTTCTAGTCACCTGATGGATGGTGCATTTCTTCCTGATTCTTGACGTTCAATCTGAGCGTTCAGAGGTGAGCAGAAGGAGGTGATCTGTGACCTCTCTTCCGTTCCATTTTCACTCTTTGTGCATCAGATTCAGTGAGAATAGAGGAATATTCTGACCCTAATTGTATTCAGATGTTTGGATCCTTTTCACTTGGGCCTGTCTAAACAGTGCATAGGGAGGGGCTGAGCAGCGAATGAATAAAGATAAAGAAAAAAGAATTTGAGAGGAGGAAAGAAGAAAAAAACTAAAAAAGAAGAAAAAAGATTATTTAAAAAACCCTTTCTATATTAATTTTGAAAAGCAAATAAAATCATGCGGCACATGTGCACGCCCCGTGGAAGCAGAATTTCGCAGCTCAAGCTCAGTACCCATCTCTCTCGGAATGGGCCTGGGGCTGTGCTTTTCCTAAACAGAATGGGAAAAGGCACAGATTAGCACAATAATGGAGGTGCTTGAGAGCCCAGAGAACACTTTACCTTAAAAAAAAGTTAAAAACACAGGGAGACAGCGGCCTGGCAGAGAGACAGAGAGACAGAGAGAAATGGAGAGAAGGAGACAGAGGTAGCCCTACCCACTAGAAGTGAATCTGGAGGGAAAAGTCTGCAGAAAATCTTAATTTTTTGTCAAGGAGAGCAGTATTTCACACCTCAGGTTGGTATCCATATCTCAGGATGGGCCTGGGTTTGTGCCTTTCCCATGAGAAATGAATCTGGAGGGAGAAGTCTCAGCAGAAAATCTTCATTTTGAGTCAAGGAAAGCAATCCTGAAACTGTTTTTTCTCTATGTGATATTTGTTTTAAAATTTCAGGTCATACTTTCTATTTGGTAATTTAAGTTCCTGAATATTGAGATTTATTTTAGATTGTAAGAGTGATGAAGTTTGGGGCAACGCACAGTAAAGTATTCCAATAAAAGTGCAGATTTAATAAGGTGCTTCTCGTATTTCTAAGAATTTTCACCTTTTTGTTTTCTTGTTATGTTTTTAATAGCGTCTCAGCTGGCAAGATGTTTCCATGTGGGACATACCCTTAACTCCTCCCTCACTGAGTTCCTGGACAGAGGACATCTAAGGGAAGTGAGTGCCCAAGATTGTGCAACAAGTCCTTCCCTATTAACTGTGTTTCAGACAGCGTACAAACTACTGGCACTGCATACACATTCTAATGAGGACCTCGGAGGAACCAGCCCTGGGGACACCCACACATGGCAATAACCTCCCATGAAAATCCTTATCTCCAGGGATGAAGGATCTGTTTATTTGCTCCCAATTGCCCAGCCCGACCCAGAAGACCCACAGCGTCCCACCCCACATCCTCTCCTCAGTGAGAAAGCTCTCTCGCTCCTCGGCCCCAGCCGCGACTTTCACACCAGCCAGGGTCAGAGATGGGGATTCCGTGAAAGCACCTGGCAGCAGCACAGAACAGCCAGGTAAGGACGGCCAGGGAGCAGGGGAGGCACGGTCACCTCTGACAGCAGACGATTGGCAAGGATCAGACACAGACACATGGATCGACAAATGGAAGAACCGACCCACGACCTCCTTCCTCATCCAACCGGATTCGGAGCAGGAAAGAAACAGCTGTTGGCTTGCTGAGTTCAAACCTTCCCTCTCAGGCTGCAGTGTGCACTGCAGAGCAGAGGGAGCGGGTCTCCAAAACAGAAACGGAAAAGTACGCAGTGGAAGGAGCCAGCCAGAGTCAGCAGTGCCAGGCTCCCAGAAAGCTTAGCCAGAAGCTAAGAGCCCAGGGGACCAGCAGTTAGCGTAATGGCTATGTCGCTGGACTCCCACGTAGTCGACCGCGGTTCACGTCCCGGACCTGGTGGCTTAAACTCACACCAGGTGCGTGTGTGTGCGTGCCCAAGATCCCAAGAGGAGACTGGAGGAGAAGGGATTGCGGAGTGGCCATCCCCCCTAGGGGGTGATTTCTCGCTTTCTGTCTCTCTGTCTCTGTCTTTCCGGTGAGCTCATGTGCCCTATAGCAAAAACCTTTCAAAAAAAAAAAGAAGCTAAGAGCCCAGTGTCGCCCTCCCTGCCCCAAAATGGACCTTTCTATTAGATATCCGAGGCCTCCTTTTCTGCCCCTAGTTTCCCCTTTTGGCCAGTTGCTCCCCCAACTGTGGTTCTTAGAAGGTGGCCCCTGAGATGTCACGTAGAGCCCACAGAGCATGTTGGCTTGGGCTGGGGTCAGAGGACTAAAGAGCCTCAATATTTCATTTCATCTCTCGGTTTTGAGAGAGTCTCACTATGTCACGATCCTCCTGCCTTAGCATCCCTAGTAGCTGGCTGGGTCTACAGGCGTTAGCTGGAGCCTGGTTTTCAGGTGGACTGGCTATGGAACTGGGGCCTTTCGTGTGGCCTTGGCCTGCCTAGTAGCAGCATACCCGTGTGCTCTCCCATGGCTGGGCCTAGGGAGCCGTAGTTTTAAGCTCCAGAAACACAAACCTCAATGTTGCCGATACATTAGCCATCTCCGAGATGGTCACACACGTGACACACGAGGGATTCATGCGTGCAAGCAGCATGCATTACGGTACACAAACTAAATATTGGTACCAAGGAGGCTGGCTGAAGCACTCTCCCTACAAGGAAGCTGCGTGAGAAGTTTAGTTAAAACTCAGGATGCATGGTGACTACTAAATCAGAACAAGACAAATTCAGTGCATGACCTGCCACGATCCCTCCGGTTTCCTGGGGATCTCCATGTGGTGGGTTATTTGTTTTTCTGTAATTGACCCTCCCAATGCCAGCAGCTCTCTCAATGCAGACACTGCAACAGGAGTGAGGGATGCTTGAACTTGTCACGCTCAGTATTCTGCCTTCACAGCAATTCAAAGGTGGTAAGGAAAATCCTACCCAACATTCTGGTAGCCCCCTTTCATTGTCTCCTGTTCCCATCATAAAAAACACCTGTACTGGGACCAGCAATTGGCGTAATGGCTCTGTCGCTGGACTCCCATGTAGTTGACTGCGGTTTAAGTCCCGCCCCCAGGGGCTTAAACTCACGCCGGGCGCGTGTGTGTGCGTGTCCAAGATCCCGAGAGGAGAATGGAGGAGAAGGGATTGTGGCGTGGCAATCCCCCCTGGGGGGTGATTTCTCGCTTTCTGTCTCTCTGTCTTTCTGGCGAGTGCACATACCCTATAGCAAAAACTTCTCTGGAAAAAAAACACCTATACTTAAGACCAGACTACCCACACCTGCTGGTCAAGGTACTCTTCCGTCTGATAGCATCTCCCAGCGCTCCTCATCCCTCCATTTCTAGAGCCCATGTTAACCATGATCCTTCTTCAGCGCCTTCTAGATCCAGTCTGGTATCACTCTGCCTGCCTACATTCATTCCAGGAGCTGATCCTGGTAAGAAAGAAAGAAAGAAAGAAAGAAAGAAAAGAAAGAAAAGAAAGAAAGAAAAGAAAGAAAGAAAAGAAAGAAAGAAAAGAAAGAA
Organism: Tupaia belangeri chinensis; assembly: GCF_000334495.1. NCBI lineage: Eukaryota > Metazoa > Chordata > Mammalia > Scandentia > Tupaiidae > Tupaia > Tupaia belangeri. Next base: position 120,148 of record NW_006160131.1, read on the forward strand.
AGAAAAGAAAGAAAGAAAAGAAAGAAAGAAAAGAAAGAAAGAAAAGAAAGAAAGAAAAGAAAGAAAGAAAAGAAAGAAAGAAAAGAAAGAAAGAAAAGAAAGAAAGAAAAGAAAGAAAGAAAAGAAAGAAAGAAAAGAAAGAAAGAAAAAGAGAAAGAAAGAGAGAAAGAAAGAAAGAAAGAGAGAGAGAAAGAAAGAGAGAGAGAGAAAGAGAGAGAGAAAGAGAGAGAGAGAGAAAGAGAGAGAAAGAGAGAAAGAAAGAGAGAGAGAGAAAGAGAGAGAGAAAGAGAGAGAGAGAGAAAGAGAGAGAAAGAGAGAAAGAAAGAGAGAGAGAAAGAAAGAGAGAGAGAAAGAGAGAAAGAGAGAGAGAGAGAGAGAGAAAGAGAGAGAGAAAGAGAGAAAGAAAGAGAGAGAAAGAGAGAAAGAAAGAGAGAGAGAGAGAAAGAAAGAGAGAGAGAGAGAGAGAGAGAGAGAGAGAGAGAGAGAGAAAGAAAGAAAGAGAGAGAGAAAGAAAGAGAGAAAAGATTTCACATTCAGCACTTTTCCTTTCATTTCACTTACTGGAGGGGTCGCGTGTCGGTCACCCCCAGGCCTTTTATGTCACAGGAGAGGCATCTCTTCCCTTTACTGCTCATGCAGGCAGCTCTCATGGGGCATCACATTAACAATGCGTCACTGTCCCCTGCCCCCAAACGCTTCGTGGCCTGGGTGTCTGTTGGACGTACCACATGAATCTGGTGCGTTTCAACCAGTCAGTCCTTTTGTCCAGTAGCACGAGCCATCCAGATGCAAATCTGACTGCCTCTCCCTCTGCCTGGTGGAGGGGAAGGCAGCATGCCGTGACCCCAGCAGCATGCCAGGCCAGCTGACCCCATAGCTGCCATCTGCGGCGCCTAAACGTTGAGGACAGTCTGCCAAACATGTCTACCCGGGCACACATGTCCCAAAGTTTGGGAAAATATGAAACCACAGATAAGATTTGCAGATTTGTAACACAGAACTCAACACAGGGTCAGCCACTTGGTTAAATTTTCAGCAAGTGGAACCTAATGAAAATACATCACAAGGCAAGCACCAGACGCCTGGCCCCAGCTCTAAGTGAGCTGGCTGTGAATGCAGTAAATGACCCACGCACGTGAATCCTTGGTTTCTTCACTGGCGAAGTAAAATAGGAAACCTCGATTCTGGAACCAGCAGATGGTGTAATGTTTACAACACTGGACTCCCACATAGTTGACCACAGTCTGGACCCAGTGACTTAACACTCACACCAGGCATGTGTGCGTGTGTGTCCAAAATTCTAAGAGGAAAATGTAGAAGAGATTGCAGCATGGCCATCTCCCCTGCGGGGCGATTTATCACTTCCTGTCTCTCTGACAAGTGCACGCACCGTACAGCAAAAACCTCTCAAAAAAAAAAAAAAAAAAGAAAGAAAGAAAACCTCACTTATTACACCAAACACTGTTTACGAAAGTACCTATACGCGGTATTCAGTAAATAGGAGTAGAGGAAATGAAACCGTAGCCACTAGTAATTAAACACTACTGAGATTATATAAGCTTTCTCTCTAAAGTTACTCAGTAATTCTTTTCTTTTCTTACTTTTCGCCCAATGAATAAACTGAAAATACAAAATTTGTGCAAATGTTGGCCCAGAATCGTACCCTGTGGTGACACTTCCCTCCCTGTAGACATGGATGGAGACAACCAGTCTAGAGTTACAGAATTCTTTCTTCTGGGCCTCTCTGGGCAGTCAGAGCAGGAAGACGTCCTCTTCGGACTGTTCTTGTGGATGTACCTGGTCACCATCACCGGGAACAGTCTCATCGTCTTGGCCATCAGCTGTGACAGGCATCTCCACACACCCATGTACTTCTTCCTGGCCAACCTCTCCTGTGTGGACATCTGCTTTTCATCAGTCACAGTCCCCAAAATGCTGGCGAATCACGTACTGGAAAGCAAGTCCATCTCCTACGCGGGGTGCATGGCCCAGATCTACTTCTTCATCACGTTCATCAACATGGACGGCTTCCTCCTGAGTGTGATGGCCTATGATCGCCATGTGGCCGTCTGCCGCCCGCTGCACTACTCCATGATCATGAGGCCCAAGCTCTGCGTCCTGCTGGTGGCTGTGTCTTGGGTCATCACGAACCTGCACGCTCTCCTCCACACCCTTCTCATGGTCCGACTCACATTTTGTTCCAGCAACGTGGTGCGCCACTTCTTCTGCGACCCGTACCCTGTCCTAAAGCTCTCCTGTTCTGACACCTCTGTCAATGACCTGGTGGTCTTCACTGTGGGCGGGCTGATATTTCTGACACCGTTCACATGCATCGCTGTGTCATATGCTTACATCTTCTCTGACGTGCTGAGATTGCCATCTGCCCGGGGGATCAGGAAAGCCCTGTCCACGTGTGGATCCCACCTCACTGTGGTCTCCCTGTTCTATGGGGCAATCCTGGGGGTCTACATGCGCCCCTCATCCTCCTACTCAATGCAGGACACAGTGGCCACTGTCATCTTCACAGTGGTGACACCCCTGGTCAATCCCTTCATCTACAGCCTGAGGAATCAGGACATGAAGGGAGCCATAAGGAAATTAATCCTCAGAATCTGAAAGTTACAGAATTTTAGAACCGAGAGACTCCTGGAAATCATACATTTCTTCCTTTTGCAATCAGAGAAATGAGGCCCAGGCAGGTGCAAAACTTACCTGTGACTTCCTCGAAGTTCGATATGAGATTATGTTCATGCTTTTGAGCGTGAAGTTTACAGGTACTCATACATTCTACAACTTTTCTTTGTTATCTACGGGAAGCACTTCTTTTTTCCTGCTAGAGGGTCCATGCACTCACCAGAGAGAGAGACAGACAGAGAAAAAGGGGGGGGGAGAAAGCACCCCCTATGGGTAGTGGTCATACTGCAATCCTTTCTCCATCTTTCCCTCCTTTTTGGAAATTTCAGCACACAAATATAGCTAGCATGTTTCTCAACCACTGGGTCCAGAACTTGAACCAGAGAGTTGGCCATGTGGGATCCAGCCGCCTTCTCCATCAGGCCGTAACGCCAGCCCTAAAAAGGGCTTATTCTAAGGCACTCATTTTGCACATAAGAAGAACTGAGGACCAGACGTGTTTGGATCTATTTTTGGATGGGTCCAGCAACCCTCTAAGACACCGTGGTGACCTCAGAATTTCAGAGGACTTTATAACTGACTCTCTTTAAAGTCAGCCACCCTCTATGGCCTCCTATGAACGGGTGAAACAATTACCCCATTACTGACTGGCAGAGAGGTTTGTTTCCCCAGGCTGCACCGGTACTGTTGATCACAGAATGGTCCTGTTGACTCTGAGGATCTTGGTCATTACTGAGTTAGGAATTAATAATTCTTCCACTTTAGCTTGCGTACCTTTCCTGGTGGCTCCAGTTTAGAACCACACTACGGCTACACCACTACCACCACCTCCACCACAAACCCCCAGTCTACCTTGGTGCTCTGTCACTCAGCATGTGTGTCCCTCGGGGCGGTACCAGGAAGCTTACGCTAATAGCTCACTTTCTCAGGGAGCTCTCGCTGTGGCTTCGGGTTTACACTAGAACGTGGAAGCAGAGATGCTCTGAGAGCTGAAGTGTCCAGAGCTACCACGGTACTGCAGACATGAATCAGTTACAGGGTTAGTACTGAACCCAGGACTTCGGGTTCCACGTTGGTTTGCTCTGCTCCGTGGGTCCAGCGTCCATGAGGCCGGGCCTCTCCTATTCTCTACCTGGGCACTAAGAGCCCACGAGGTCAGTTCCTGCTCCTCACAGATGTCAGAGTCCTCCTGCTTCTCCACCATCAGTCGCTACATCCCTCCCCTCACTAGTCCTCCCACCTCTCCCCTTTCTATGTCCTCTGCTCTCGCGTCCTGTACGCCCCTTCCAGCTTAGGCCTCACACGGGCCAGCTCCTACCTGGTTCACAGCAATAGCTTACAGTGACTCTTGCCGCCTCCTGCCTCTCCTTACAGGCAAGTTCAGTTTAACCTTCCTAAAGGGTTCAGTTTAACCTTCCTAAAAGCCAACCCTTTTAGAAAATAGTAAGACTGGGATAAACCGCATGTTCTCCCCCTCAGACATCACACTTAAAGATCTGGCCTCAAGCCACACACAGCTGCATTTCCTCTTAGCTCACCTATTTGTCTTCCATGGCCTGTCCCTCCTAAGTCCTCTTTCCTTTGTTCTTTGAGGAAAGACTCCCATTTACCAAACTCCAACAACTGCACGTCCCTGACTTCTTTACTAATCCCACCGCACAGGCCTGCTCCTTGCACACGCCTACAGAGCCTCTCTGGCTGGGTTACAACCCCCCGGAGAATGCATCATAATGT
>NW_006160131.1:126542-128093 GCF_000334495.1 Tupaia belangeri chinensis
GGGCGGTCTGCCCTGCTTTAGCCACAGCCGCACACGCTAGCCATCCTGGTACAGCGGGCCTTGTGCTGACGAAGCGCACCGGCTTACACATGGATGCCGGGCCTTGTGCTGACGAAGCGCCCCGGCTTACACATGGATGCAGCCCCTCACTGCTCAGCGTTCTCGAGCTCAGTAACCGAGAACTGAAAGATCCCCGATGATGACAGGCAGGGCTACGGGGAAATGGGGGGTGAGCATCCCTAGACACCGAAACTGCAGCAGTGAACTGCTGTAAACTGATGAGGCTTCTCGGAGTGGGGAGCGATGCCACTGAATTCTGGGGCCCAGCAGGCAGCACGGCTGAGTGGCAGTGTCATCTCCTCCCCACACCCCTCCCTCCCTCTCTCCTCAACTCTGTCAGACCTGGGTGTGAGGGGGGATGGAGCTGACCGGTCAGTCAACTTACTAAAGGGTCCTGCATCGAAAACCAGCCTCCACCCACAGGTTCCCCAGCTACCGTGGGAAGGTATTTGCCACACAGAAAGGCCTAAAAGAGAGGGGGGGAAAAGAAGCCGTAAAAGGTCAGTGACCTTTTACTGTTAACAGAAATAATTAAACTCCGTAAAGTACTGATAGAAGTTTATCCTGAGTCAAACATGAGGACTACAGTCGGTCTGCAGGCCGGATGGGCACAGATCAGCTACCCCCGCAACATGCTCACCAGGGTTCTCAGAGCAGAGACAGGCTGTTTGTTTTAATAATTATTTTTAAATGATTACTTATTATTTTTATTAAATTATTTTTTATTATTTATTTATTACTATCAAATTTTTAAAAGTTTGCTATAGGGAACATCCATGCATTTATTACTATCAAGTTTTTAAAAGTTTGCTATAGGGAACATCCATGCACGAGTCTGGGTGAGAATGCAAACCACCAGGTCCAGAACTAGAAGTACATGTTGGCCATCTGGCAGTCCAGCCGCTACCACCATGCCACCTGCTGGCCCTCCTCAGAAAGGTTTGAAAGGCAAACACCACAGGAGAGGAGGGGAGAGGAGTTACATCTCTGCGGTGGAGCCAGCGAGGAGCACTGGCGGCCCCTATGTATTAGCGTCATTGCTGGCCTCTCTGCTGCCGGGTGGACAGGTGCTTTCTGGGCAGATGTCCTTGCAGTAGTTCTGGTGTCCAGCTGCAGTGGCCTTTGTGAAGATGGGATTCTGGCAGAGTACTCTCAATGACGACCCATTACCAGGCATGCTAGCATGAGATAGCACCTCCTCCATGACCTTCCTGTCTCAGTCAGGGATGACACAGAAGGCTCCACTTTGATTTTTAAAAACCTGTTCACAGCATGAGTAGAAAGAGGAAAAGCCTCAGTCTTGCCTGGCCTGCTCTGGTGAGTGCTATGTAAGCCTTACGATGGTGAGTGTCCTGCTGCTGGTGACATCTGCCGTTTCTTCACTGACTTCCTGGCCTCTTCCATGGTCAGCTACACGAAGGAAGTGTAGTGGGGTAAGGGAAGGAGCTTGCCCCAGAAGCCCGCGTGCAAGCACCCCGGCTGTGTTCCCTA
>NW_006160131.1:128124-129704 GCF_000334495.1 Tupaia belangeri chinensis
CTAAAAGACATGAACTGGCGCCAGGAGGAGCCTCCTGGAAGCAGACGCAGTGCCAGGCTAGCAGAGTCCTCCGCAGGGACAGCCACCAACTCAGGACTGTGTCTGGTGATGTGCCCTCCAGGGCTGTTAGCAAGATACCAGGCCGCTGCCAGGACTCTGCTCTCCTGTTCCAAGGACCCCTGGGAGGTACAAGTCCCCCTTCCTCACAGACAGTTTCCATCTAGCACTAATTGGCCATTAGGGGCCCGCTCTCTGTAAACCAATTAAAACAACTTGGGGAAAAGTTTGCTTTGGTTCAGTGAATGCTGACGTGGAGGCTCATCCCTCTTGCTAGCATTTCCCCAGAGGGAGCAGGGCTGCCCATGTCACGCCCATTACAAAGGGCTTCCCGTTCCATGGAATCACCTCCCTTCAATTTGTCCTTTAAGTCTTCACTCCAAGCCTAGGCCTATAAGGGAGCCTTCCAAGAGAACCAGCAGTGTCTCTTACAAGCCGAAGCAGGCCTTCCTGCCATTTGCCGGGTCACTGTGACCTGCAGAGGTCACCACGTCCTGCCTGTACTATTTTGCCTCCACACACCGCAGGGCAGAAGCTCATCTTTCGGCAGACTACACCTCTCACAAGGTTGATGGGCCTTCAGTGGACTGCTCTGGACCCTGGGCTGGCTCCTGGAGTACTGGAAGCTACTTTGCTCTAATTGGCGAGCCTGCCCTCCTGCCAAACCTGCCTTTCCAGCCCTTCATGTCGGTCTTGATGCACTGCCGAGCCCGTGATCGCTGCACCTGCCCCGCACTGCATGCTTATTGCAGTGCTGGCCAGAAACTGCTGGTTTGGGCTCCTTGAAGACAGGGCCGATTCCAGCCAGGGCAGAGTGAGCACAAGACGGATGGGGCATCTCGTAGTGTGGAAAGGAAGGAAGGGCCAGGGCAGGCGGCAACGCGGGCATAACACGACAGGACCCGGGGATGTCCTGATATATTTCTCACAGGCTCCCTGAAAACACCGCTGCACACGAAGGGCCGGCTGGAGCTGGAAACACGTGTGCTCACACCGGTGAGGACGAGTGGCTGAAAAGGCACATAATGGAAGAGAAGGAGCAGACGTTCTTACAGAATTCCACGCGGTATCTACAGGCCCTTCTCCCCCTCTCCGTCCCCCACTCACCAGAAGATGAAGCTTAATTCTTCTACTTTGAAGTGGACTGGACTTAGTGACTCGCTTCCGAAGAACAGTCTGCTATAAACTGGGGTCCCATGCCACCTTCCCCTCCTTGGCTGCTACCAGCCAAAGTCAGTCCAGCCGCCGCTTCTCTTGGTCAATGAAATGAGAGGCGGAGGCAGGGGGAGAGGGGAGTTTATTCTGTAAGCAGTTAGAGCGACAGTCAGCGAGCACCGTCAAGCTGTCCTGCAAGGCCCAACACATTCTCGGTATTTAGAGGTATAAGATACGAGCAGGTGCTAATCATTCCTCACTACAACACCAGGACCCATCACTCCTGGTTTCTCACCCGACCATGCCTTCACTAGGTCAGGTGGTCCTCAGCAGGTGCGTTTCCCAATTTCAAATGGCCGGGCCCGGTC
>NW_006160131.1:129720-133387 GCF_000334495.1 Tupaia belangeri chinensis
GCCTGCTTCAGCTTCAAGTAGTTTGCTAGAGCAGCGGCCAGACCTCAGGGAAACCCTTATTTATCAGTCCCTTCTAAAGGATATTACAAAGGACAGGTACACAGCGCAAAGCGCGTGGGAGGGGCGTGGAGCTTCCCTGCCCTCTCTGGTGCACCGCCTCCAGGGGCCTCCCCGTGTTCAGCTACCTGGGAGCCCTCTGACCCTGTCCTTTTGAGGGTTTATGGAGGCCTCACTACAAAGGCACAATTGATTAAATCATTGGCCATTAGTGAGCAAGTTCACCCTCAGCGAACGCTGCCCTCCCCCGTGATTAGGGACCTTCCATCCCACCCTCCAACCCTGGTCTTTCCTGGCAACCATCCCCATCCTGAAGCCACCAGCCATCAGTCAGCTCATCGACCTACAATGACACATCTCTGGAGACTCCAAGCATTTCAGGAGTTGTGTGCCAGGAGACTCGGACACAGACAAAGTGTGAGCTTCACAGGAGCACGCACAACGGTGGTCTGCTCATGAGCGAAGAGCAGGAACCCCAAATGAAAGGCATTCCACAACATCCCGGACTAGGACTCAGAAGCACAAGGTCATGAACAAGGAGAGATGAGAAGGAAGCGAAGGCAGCTGTCCTTACTTATGGAAGACAATGGGAGGGTCGTGCTGGTTACTGACGCACTGAACTGCAGTGTTCTCCGCGAAGAGGACATGCCACACAGCTCCCGTTCGGCCCTGGAGGGAGCTGCAACGTGGAATGATAGAATGGAAGGGAATCTTTTGAGGAGGCACCATGGCCACCAGATCAAAAGAAAGTTTCATCCTGATTTATTTCTGGAAGCAAGAGCTAAACCACCGGCAAACTGGCCCCCGGAAGACACAACAGGTGTGGCAGGTGTTCAGGGGGCTCTTGTGACAACCTGTTACTCTTAACTGATCTTGGGCTTCCTCATTATGTTCTATGGGCTAAAGACAGGCAAAAATTGGGGCCAGCAGATGGCGCAGCGATTACATCACTGGACTCTCACCTGGGTGACCGCAGTTCAAGTCCTGGACCCGGTGGTTTGAAATTCACATAGGATGCATGTGTGTGTGCCCAAGATCCCAGGAGGAAAGTGGAAAAAGGATTGCAGCATGGCCATCTCCCCTAGGGGTGTGATTTCTCACTTTGCCTCTCACTGTCTATGTCTCTCTCTCTCCTTCCCTGGCAAATGCCCTAAGGCAAAAACCTATTTTAAAAAAAAAAAGATAAAAATGGAGGAATAAAGAAGTTTCTATCATTTCTCTAAGTTGGGTGGAAGGGCTGACTCTCACATTGTGGTCAAGAGCCCTCACTGAGACAACTGCTGTGACAACTGCAGTCCAGGAAAAGGACCTGGACCCAGTGGCCCACGTGCTGCAGGTCCCTTCTCAGACCAGGCCCTGCCACCAGTTAGCTTTGGAGGGCACGTCCTGCTACTCAGACAGAAGCTCTCCGTGATGTCTTTGGCACATGCTACCATAAACGGGTAGACCTCAGTTATCCGAGTTACAGCAGAATTCATGCACGTGGCTTCCTCCTTCCCTGAGCAGAACAGCTTAAGAATTTTGTACAGGGCCAGCAGGTGGCATGGTGGTTAAGGTGCTGGACTCCCACACGGCCAACCACGGTTTGCGTTCCAGACCTGGGGGCTTGCTCTCTCACTTTCTCTCTCTCTGGTGAGTTCACATGCCCAATAGCAAATTTTTAAAAAATCATAATAAAATTCAATAAATACATATTTTTTAATTTTTATAGAAAAAAATGTTTTTTATGACAAGATTTCCAGGCTATGGCCAATGCAGACCCCAATACCTCCCCACGTCCAGTAACAGACTTACTAAGGGCTGCCCAAACTGCATCCAGCATCAGAAGTTCCCTGAGGCCAGGGAGGGGTGCTCCGACCACGAAAACAAACGGGCATTGGGAATCCTGATGCCCACCGCTCAGACCCAGCCTGACACAGGCGACCGACCAAACCTTGCCCCTTTCCCGGCACTGCCCCTCGTGTTGTGTCCTGCCCTCCTCTCCAGCCCAAGCACAGATGCTCAGGAATCAGAGGAGGGAGTGGGCCTGCTCAAAATTAAAATTGAGGGGAACCAGCAGTTAGCGTAATGGCTATGTCGCTGGACTCCCACGTAGTCGACCGTGGTTCGTGTCCCAGACCCGGTGGCTTAAAACTCACGCTGGGCGCGTGTGCGTGCGTACCCAAGATCCCGAGAGGAGAATGGAGGAGAAGGAATTGCGGCGTGACCATCCCCCCTGGGGGGTGATTTCTCGCTTTCTGTCTCTATGTCTCTCTGTGTCTGTCTGGTGAGCGCACACGCCCTACAGTGAAAATCTCTCCAAAAAAAAAAAAAAAATTAAAATTGAGGTCTGGATTCATCATGTTTCTCTAGTACTTTGATGAGAGCAAACCAGGACACCGGATATGAAGAGACTTCCAAAAGTCCATGGAAAATGGAATTAAAGTATGTGTTTATTTTGGTGCCAAAAAATTGAAAATCGTGCAGTTTTTTTTCATAATATGTATCTCCATGAACTTTTTGAAAACCGCTGGAATTTGGAAAGGACACTTCCTCCGGTGACATGGCTCCATGGAGGCCTACATCCCAGCTGGGGCTCGAACTGTCCTTGATCTACAGTATGGACCCAAATCCCCTTTCTCCTTTAGCCTCTGGGGGAGCCGATTCGTTTGCGGTCTGCAGAAGCAGATCTCCTCAAATCTTTTATGCACTTTTTTTTTAAAATTATTTATTTATTGTTTCTTATATATTTTGCTTTTTTTTCCTCCCCTTGATTCCCTACCTCTCACCATCTGCCAATTTCCCCCTTCTCCCACTGTCTCTGGTACGTACAGTTGTTTTCCATGCCTTTCCCCCCACATGTTATTGACTCACTAAATACCTCGATTAAAGACGGGCTAGCAAGCACAGCTGCTAGATACATGTCCGAACGCGTGTCTGATTTCGGCGTAAACCTCAGTGAGTAAAGTGAACATGCAATAAAGTAGCACCTCGCTGGGGCTGCCTAACACTGTGGTCATTAAATAGGTGTTAACAGGTGTTTTTAATGCATTTCTAATTTCAAAAAATGTTTTAGTTTTAATAGGTCAAAATCAAAAAATGTTAAGAGAAATTTGCTTAAAACTTAGAGCCAGGTAAAAGGTTAGGATTCAGTTCAAATAGTAGGTAGATGAACCTATCAACAGTTCAAGAGAAGACAAAAATCCTTAAATATGAAAATCAAAGCATCAAAGAAAATCGGCAATGTTTTAGTCTAAAGTAAAAACGTGATAGTTCACTAATTCCGACTCAATGTAATTCATCTCTCATCTATTGAATTGGTGATGTTACTGTGGTCTGATCTTTCCATTTGGACACTGGAAGTTCACATTCAATTCCAGACCTGTCCCTACCATCAGGCTGGCCATTCTCTGCTGTCTCTCGTACTCTTATTTCTGTGTGTCCGACTTTAGCTTTCCTGGCTTAGCACTCCCTTCAGCACTTCTTGGAGAGCTGGCCTGGTGTTGGTAAATTCTTTCAGGTTTTATTTATCTGAGAATGTTTTTGTCTTTTTATCCCACATGAGAGATAATCGTGCTGGGTATAGTATTCTTGGTTGAAACTGTTTTTTTTTTTTTTTTTTTTTTGAGAG
>NW_006160131.1:134122-144861 GCF_000334495.1 Tupaia belangeri chinensis
CATTCTATTTCTTGGATCTGGATCTTTGAGTGCCTTTCTAGGTTTGGAAAGTTTTCTTCCAGGATTTCATAGAATAGATTATCAAGGCGCTGATTAGTTTCTTCACCTTCTGGGATACCGATGACCCAGATGTTTGGGCATTTAATATCTAGTATTATTCATATGTTATTCTCATTTTGGGGGGATTATTTTCTCAGTATTCTTGGTGAATTTTTCTAGGTCAGAGGTTCTGTCTTCTACATCTGAGATTCAATCTTCTGCATGATCTAATCTGCTTTTGATATTTTCAAGGGAAGTTTTTATTTCTTGTATTACAGCCTTCATCTCTAACAATTCTGTTTGATTCTTTTTTATGATGTATATCTCCTCTTTCAGATCGTGCAAGAACTTCCTCACCTCCTGGAACTCAGTATCTCTTTTCTCCTGCATCTTCTGGAGTTCATTGTCTCTATTATTTTGCATCTCTGTTAGCTTTGTCACTATGAATACTTTAAATTCTTTATCTGATATTTCCATGAGTTCCCTCATATTCTTTGTGGAGAAAAGGGAGTTATTTTTTTTCTTTCGAGAAGTTTTTGCTATAGGGTGCGTGTGCTCACCAGAGAGAGAGACAGAAAGTGAAAAATCACTCCATCCCCCCAGGAGGGATGGCCACGTCACAATCCCTTCTCCATTCTCCCCTCGGGATCTTGGGCACACACGTACATGTACCTGGTGTGAGTTTAAGCTACTGGGTCCAGGACTCGAACTGCAGTTGACTACATGGGAGTCCAGCGACATAGCCATTACACTAACTGCTGGTCCCAGGAAGAGGAGTTATTATTTTCCATTAGAGGAGAGAGATTTTCTTGGTTTCTAATATTTCTTGTGCCTGACTGATGGCTAGACTGGGGAGCAGGAGGGTGAAGTCTGGGCGGAGGGTGTTCGGTGGCCAAAATCCTTTTATGCACTTTTAATAGTGCTGTTTCCTTCTTATTGAATTTTAAGAGTATATAGAAAGAAAATGCAAATCAAAAGTTTTAAACTTAGATAAAGTATAATTTATCAGTTCTTTTATACTTTGTGCTTTTTTTTTTTTTTTTTTTTTTTTTTTTTTTTTTTTTTTTCCAGAAGCTCTTGGCCAAATCCAAAGTCACTCAGATTTTTTTAGGATGTTTTCTTTAGTGATCTTTTAACTTCACATTTCCCACTGTGTCTAAGATCAATTTGGGGTTAGTTTTTATACAAATAATGGGTTACATGTCAGAGTTTATTTTCTGGCACATGGGCAGCTATTGTTCCAGCACAATTTGTTTAAAAATCTGTTCTTCGCCCACTGAGTTGCCTTTGCACCTTCGCTAAGTATCAGTCGAGGGCTGGCTGAGTGACACAGCAGAACACACTGCTCAAGCGAAGCCGAATTCATATGTAGCAGCCTGGGTCCAGTTCCCCGGTCAGCCTGGACAAGATAGGTAGGTGCACCCAGGCTGATTACTGGCTGGCTGGGAGGGCTGGTGGGGGGTCATAGGATGAGACCCTGTTGAGGGTACTTGTCTCTCTCGCCTGTCTCTCACTCTTATGAAAGAAAGAAACATTTAAATATATATATGTGTACATGCAGATCAGTGAATACATCCTGGGACTCTGTTTCTGCTTCCTATTATGCCCTTATGTTTCAAATTTGATTGAACTATTTCTAGTTTCTTTGCTTTTCTATGTAAATATTAGAATCAGGTTATTGATATTGACAAGAAAATCTTGCTTTTTGACTGGAATTGCATTAAATTTATAGATCACAATGGAGAAAATAGACATTTAAAAAATACTGAATTTTCCAACCCATGATGAGTTATATCTCCACTTATTTATATATTTGATTTCTTTCCTCAGGGTTTTGTTGTTTACAGCATAGATAATATTCACGTTTTATTTTTAGATTTCTACTTCTTCATTTTTGTGCTATTATAACAGGTATTTTTGTTTGTGAAATGTAACTGTTCCTTGATGTTATAAAAATACAGTTTACTCTTGTATAGACTTAACCTAGCTTTTTAGATCCAATGGCTTTATTATAGCTGACTAAATTTGTTTTTTTAAATAATTATTTTATTTAACCTTATTTATTTATTTGTTTATTTTAATTTGACCAGAGAGGGACAGAGTGAGTGAGACAGAGAAAGTGAGAAAGCAAGCCGCCAGGTCCAGGACTCAAACCACAGTCGGCCATGTGGGAGTCCAGCGCCTCTAACTACAATGTCACCTGCCGGTCCCTATATCTGACTAAATTTGTACATTAGTAAGCATTTTATTTATAAATAGAGCTTTGTTCCTGCTTTTCCAATCCATATTTCCTTTTTTTCTAGAGAGATTTTTGGCTATAGGATGTGCACACTCACCAGAGAGACAGAGGGAGACAGAGAGATAGTGAGAAATCAAACCCAGGAGGGATGGTCATGCCACAATTCCTTCTCCTCCATCTTTCCTCCAGTCTTCTCTTGGGATTTTGGACATATTTGCCCATTTGCCTGGCATGAGCTTCAAGCCACTGGGTCCAGAACTCGAACCATGATTGGCCATGTGGGAGTCCAGCAACGTAACCATTATGCCATCTGCTGGTCCCAATGTTGACATGACTTGATATTTCCTCTTTTTATATATTGTTGGATTAGAAGTGCTAATTATTGTTAAGGATGTCTACTTGTACGTTTGTGAAGGATGCAGGTCTATAGTTTTCTCTATAATGTCTCTGTCTAGCTCTGGCATCAGCATAATTATTGCCTCATAAAATGAATTGGTAAGCTCTTTCTACAATACAAGACGGCAGGTGAAAAATCTGTGAAGCAGGACACTAAGGAGAAGAAGCCTGAAGCCAAGAAGGCTGATGCCAGTGACAGGGTTAAAAAGGGTGACCCCAAGGCTAAAAAGCCCAAGAAGGGGAAGCTCCGTTGCAGCCGAAACCCCGTCCTAGTCCAGGGCATGGGCAGATCCTCCCGGTCTGCCATGTATTCCAGGAAGGCCAAGAGGAAGCACTCGGCCACTAAATCCAGGATCGAAAAGGAAAAGAAGGAGAAGGTTCTTGCGACTGTCACAAAACCGGTTGGTGGAGACAAGAATGGTGGTACCCGGGTGGTTAAACCACAAAATGCCTAGGTATTATCCTACTGAAGATGTGCCTCGAAAGCTGTTGAGCCACGGCAAGAAACCCTTCAGTCAGTTTGTGAGAAAGCTGCGAGCCAGCATCGCTCCTGGGGCCATTCTGATCATCCTCACTGGAATCCACAGAGGCAAGAGAGTGGTTTTCCTGAAGCAGCTGAGCGGTGGCTTGCTACTTGTGACTGGACCACTGGTTCTCAATCGAGTTCCACTTTGTACAACACACCAGAAATTTGTCATTGCCACCTCCACAAAAATTGATATTAGCAAAGTAAAAATCCCAAAGCACCTTACCGATGCTTACTTCAAGAAAAAGAAACTGCGGAAGCCCAGACACCAGGAAGGTGAGGTCTTCGACACAGAGAAGGAGAAATACGAGATTTCAGAGCAGCGCAAGATTGATCAGAAAGCTGTGGACTCGCAAATTTTACCAAAAATCAAAGCTGTTCCTCAGCTCCAGGGCTATCTGCGATCCGTGTTTGCCCTTACAAATGGAGTCTATCCTCACAAATTGGTGAATTGGTGTTCTAGATTTTTTTGCCAAGAATCTAATTAAATAGCTGATCATATAAAAAATGGCAAGCTGGGCCATCCCACGGCATGGTGGTTAAGAAGGCTGGATCACACATGACCAACTTTCCAGCTGCAGCCTGAGAAACGCACCAGGCGCATGTCCACGTGTGCCCCAAATCCCAGAGGGAGAGAGAAATGGAGGAGAAGGGACTGAGGCATGGCCATGCCCACGGGCAGGGGGGTTCTCGCTTTACCTGTCTCTCTCACACATGCCCTCTGATAAGTGACTTTTTAAAAGTGAATTGGTAAGTATTCTCTTCCGTTTTCTGGAAGAGATTGTCTAGAATTGGGTATTTAAACAGGTATTATTTCCCATTTAAATATGTGGTAGAATTTCTCCTAAAAGCTCCTAGTGGGTTGCCACCTCTGTCGCTAATCTCCATTTTGCCCATGGATTGTTCTCCTCATTCGATTTAGCTGTCCATCTGTGTTCGCTTATAGCTCATGAGCTTCTTCTAAATGGTTGTTTTGGGTTGCTGAACTCCCATGTAGCCAACTGTGGTTTGAGTCCCAGACTAGGTAGCTTAAACTCACGCCAGGTGCGTGTGCGTGCGTGCCCAAGATCCCAAGAGGAGAATGGAGGAGAAGAGACTCTGGCGTGGCCATCCCTTCTGTGGGATGATTTTTTTGCCTTCTGTCTTCCTGTCTCCAGGGAGCGCATGTGCCCTATACCAAAAATCTCTCTTTAAAAAAAAAAAAAATGTTTATCAGTTCTGACCTCAAACCCATGCTATAAAATAAAATAAAATAAAATAAAATAAAATAAATGGTTATTTTTAACTTTTTTTCAGGTAACTCATAGATTTCTCTATATTTTTAGGGTCAATTTCTGGAAATTAATTTTGTTCTTTTTATTGTACCATGTTTTTCCGTTTCTTCTTTAGCCTTATTATTTTTTGCTAAGATTCAGGGATTTGAATAAACAGCCATCTCTCCTTTCAGATTGCTTCATACACAGGAAGATCTAAACCAGTAAGTCTGGCTAGCGATTCTAGGAGCCTCGCTAATCTTTTCTGGGGATGCATCTAGGCCTGCGTGTATAAATTCTCCATTTGCCAGGTTCTTTTTCAGGAGTTCTGCTCTTTTGCTCCCTCTGGTGCCTATTTGTGGTACTGCAGGTCCTCTGGTGTTGCAATAAGCCGCTGAACTGCTTGCTCTCTGCAGCCCCTGGTCATTCTAAACATGGAAAGACTTCAAACGGTTCATGGGAAAGATGGATTAAAGTGTGAGTTTGTTTTGGTGCACAACATTTTGAAATGCATGCACACTTTTTTCATTATACACATTTCCAAGAACTTTTCAAACACCTCTCACATCCAGTTCCCAGTAGGGGCTCTGAGTAAGAAGGTGGAGACAGTCCCTCACCAAACCCCCGAGAAGCCGGAATGTTAAACGTGTGCTCCACTCTTCTTCATTCCCAGGGAAAGCTCTAAATTGGGTGTTTTCTCCCAGTCGTGCTGAGCCGTGCTGACCTGGTGGACAGGCGACTGATGGTGAAATGCCATGGCTTTTCCTATCCAGCCCAACCAGCTGTTCTTGACTTCATACTCCCTTGGGTGCTGACTTCTTAACCAGTTCTGGATTTTTCATGAAGGCTTTTTGGACCACAGATTGTGTTAGATCTGTGTCTGGGGCAACGAGGTCTGGGGCTTCCTATTGTGCCATGTTGCTCGTAATGTCTCTGACTGCAGTAAGTTTTATCTTTGTCTTTGTTTTCGTCATCTGAACACAATATTTCTAAGTATGAATTTAGGGATTTTTTCCAGCCTTGTTCTCTCTGCCCTTCTTGGATCTGTAATTGGCGTATTCAGTAATTTTTGAAAAGCCTCGTTTTACCTCAACTATTTTTTCTGCCAGTCTTTTTCTTCTCTAATTCCAATTACTTACGTTAGACGATTGTTATTGTCCCACTCTGGAGATTTCCCCACTCTTCTTTCCCTCTTTTCGTTCAGTTTGAGTTATTTCTATGAGTTCACTCATTCCTTTTCCTTAGCTCTAAAGCTGTTGATGAACCCATTTAAAACATTTTAGGATATGAAAAATGCATGTTTGCCCATGAAAGTCCAGATCTTATTAAGTATAGCAGCCAAAGTGTATTGCTAAGAATTCTGAGGTCACGGAACCTGTGTCGCCCGTTCAGGGCCTGGACAATCACTGCAGAGAAACGTCTCCATCTTCTGAGTGCACTTTCCAGCAATTTAAGTTCATTGACATATTTTGTCTCCTTGAAGTCAGAATAACTGTGAATCATGCCCAAAACAGTAGTAAACTTTTATAACCGCTGCCATATGGGTTTTAACTTGTTTCTTAATATTCGGAATAACCCTGATCTTTGATACAGTGTATCAGAAAGGGAAATGTTGGGTTGTCTTGAAAGTCATAATGCAGTTTTGCATAGAAACAGGAAAATATGTCAAGACTTCCAACAACCCAATATTTACATACGAAAACGGCAAGAAGAGCTGCTCCCTAGGATGAGCCTCAGAATAGAACATCACTCAGTGCAACGTGTCGGCTGTGGGCAGTGCAAGAGACGGCAGACAGTCTCCATCAGTAAAAGGAAGCCGACAAGCAACGGGGAGAGAAGCGTGTGTCGATGCTACTGTGGGCTTTTGCTGTTCTTTCTAGCATTTATCTTTGAGTCGTTCTGTTTTCCATCTCTGCTGAAATTCTCTTTCATCTTGCATGTTGTGTCCCCTCCTCGTTTCACCCTTTAATACGCTCTCGTAGTTATTTTAGCTATAAGAGTGTTTTGAACGTTCCCAACATGGAGTAACGATGGGTGTTAGAGATGACGGATATGCCGATGGCCCTACTTTGGTCACTCTGTCCCCATACATCTGTATAGTTACCAGGTGTTCATTGAGCTTTTAAATCAGAGTGTGTGAGTTTTTGGTCTGGTAGTCTCCGCACGTCCCATTGCGTGTGACGGGATGGAAACAGGAAGCAGACGACCCCACAGAGGATCTGATTGGGGTTCACATCAGAGGGGCATCCCAGCGGAGGCTGATTGTCACTGCGCCCTGCAGGTGTCACCGCTCTCCAGGTGCGCTCCCCCTCCCTGCCGCTGCTCCCCTCCTGCTGCCACTGCTGCTTCTGCTGCCCTGCCATGCCCACCCTCAGCCAGCGCCGCTCTGCTCTCCCCCAGCAAGCTGAACTCCAGGTCACCGACACAGCCGGAAGGGTGGGTCTGGTATTCCTACAGACGTCCGCGAGCTTTGTTCTGGGATGCAGTCTGGTCATCGGATTTGACCCTTCCCAGTTGTGCTTTGAGGGTCTGCTGGACAGGCCTGCACAGGGATCAGGTCGTTGGAAAATCAGGACATTTTTCTACGGTTTTCTATGCAAACATGTGTCATGACTTTCCCGACAGCCACTTCTGCGGTTAGACCCACTCTGCACTTACCCAGTGCTCGGCGGATCACGAATGGTGACGTTTTCTGGTCTGGCTGTTGGGTACAGGCCTTATCTCTGGCCCTGTGTTAACCCGACAGGCACCTCGAACCCTCCCAGGCAGGTCTCTCCCCAGCCTGAGGCTTTCGCACACATGTGTCAAGAGAAAGACCATCAGGGAACCAGCAGTTAGCGTAATGGCTATGTCGATGGACTCCCACGTAGTCGACCGCGGTTCGCGTCCTGGACCCGGTGGCTTCAAACTCACGCCGGGCGCGTGTGCGTGTGTGCCCAAGATCCCGAGAGGAGAATGGAGGAGAAGGGATTGCGGCATGACCATCCCCCCTGGGGGGGTGATTTCTCGCTCTCTGTCTCTCTATCTCTCTTTGTCTATCTGGCGAGCGCACACTCCCTGTAGCGAAAAAACCTCTCCAAAAAAAAAAAAAAAGAAAGAAAGAAAAAAAAAAGAGAGAGAGAAAGACCATCACTGAAATATGCCTATCCTCAGATCATATTGCGGATTAGGCTGGCAGCTGGTCACAGTGAGGGCTGTAAAGGCACAGGTGGGATGTCCCCAAGTATTCAGAATAAGGGGATGGGACCAGAAGTTGGTTCCAGTTACGCTGGAGCTCATCCCACTGGAAAGCACCTGAGAGCAGCATCTGGGAACTGCCTCGCAATACACACACCCCGAGGACCAGGCGTGAGTGCCGAGGAGGGAGGAAGGCAGATGGGCCTGTGGACACCCTCACGATGTGTGAAAAGGCTAGGCTCCCTCTAGCCTCCAGTCCACTTGGAGAGGCACCCGAGAGCACTCCGCCAGAGCAGCATAGGGAAGGACGGATGACCTGTTCCTACACGCGGTGCTGGCTGCCCCGACGCACAGGCCAGCTGTGACGTGGACGCGCTCAGCGTGCCTGGAGTCTCAGCCGCAGCTCTGCCAAGGCGCTGAGCTTGTGTGTGTGTGTGTGGGGGGTAACCCAGAGAGGGCGGCCAGGACTTCAGCTGCGGGCTGTAGGAGCTCCTTGCTAATTCCAGCCAACCTGGACCCTGACTGCTCTGTGCCATCAAGGGAGGGAACCAGCCTCAGAAAACAAATGCTTCCCAAAGCCATCCGGAGACAGGGAGTTGGAGCAGCCATACAAATGTTGACTGAATGTCAACAATAAGAATTGTTAGGACTTGTATTTCATAATCTGTGTCAGACGGCTGATACCTTGGCTCTCTTGGGACTGAGGCAGGGTCGTGCTTTCAAATTTGGAAAAGTTCTAACTTTACTAGTGAGTCAATGTGGGGGGTCTGAGAAAACACAGCAAAATTGGGGCCAGGAGATGGCATAGCAGTTCTGTCACTGGACTCCCACATGGCTGACCGTGGTTTGAGTCCTAGACCTGGTGGCTTGAAACTCACACCAGGCATATCTGTGTGCGTGCCTAAGATCTGGGAGGAAAATGAAGAGAAGGGATTGTGGCATGGCCATTCCTCCCAGGGGGTGATTTCTCACTTTCCCTCTCACTGTGTTTGTCTATCTGTCTCTGTCTCTCTCTCTCCAGAGAGTGCATGCACACTAAGACAAAATCTCTAAATAAAACACCAAAAGAGAATCTAAATTTTTTTTACTTGAGCTGCTAAAAGGATGGAGTTGCCATTACTGAGATTAAAAGAAAAAAAAAGGACGACACCAAGAGTGAACCCTAATATAAACATAACTTTGGGTGGTCATGGCCTGTCAGTGTAGGTTATCCGAGGTAACAAATGTGTCAGCACTTCCTCTGGTGCAGGGTGCGACTTGGGGAGATGACGCCTGCATGGGGACAGGTGCATGGGAATTCTCTGCTTCTCACTCAGCTTTTCTGTGAACCTAAAACAACTCTAAAAATAGTCTATTTTTAAAATGTGTATGTAAAACTGGTTTGGAAGAAGAAGACAAAATATCTCATTTTTAGTGTGCTAAGTTTGAGATACCTAAAAAGATAACAACTTGGTAAGGCTATGAAAAGTGATACTGGGACCAGCAGTTGGCGTGGTGGCTATGTTGCTGGACTCCCACGTAGTCGACTGTGGTTCAAGTCCCAGACCCGGTGGCTTAAACTCATGCTGGGCGCGGCGTGTGCATGTGTGCCCAAGATCCCAAGAAGAGAATGGAGGAGAAGGGATCGTGGCATGGCCATCCCCCCTGGGGGGTGATTTCTCGCTTTCTGTCTCTTCTCTTTCTGGCAAGCACATGCGCAGTATAGCAAAAACCTCTCAAAAAAAAAAAAAAGAGAACAGTGACACCATACCCTGGTCTGATAAGTTAATTCTGCCGATTAACACTCTTATCTCGTGTTTGAAACATTGTGTTATTTAGTGGGGAACTGGCCATAAAAGCACAATAGGTACTATAAAATTATTTTGACCAAAATGACTACCTAATTCTTTAAGGAATAAATGCGATACTCATGGCCCATTTTGCAATACAAATCCAGAGATCATGCGTACACTAGCCTGCCTTCTCTTTCCTTATGAAGACACTAACCAGTGGGTTAGTGAACTATAGTTTTGCAAGATGTTGTCACTGGAGAGATGGGGTAGAATACACAGTGTAGCTCTTTCTCCCACGCCTGCCTCAAAAATCAGTTTAATTTAAAAAATATTAGCCAAAGACCAAGGGGTGAATAACAGGGCATGAGTTAATAAAATCCTTTCTCCTTCTCTGTAAAATAATTTGACTTTTGTTAGCTTCCTAGTGCCATTCCCCAGGTAACCTACCAAAGAATTATATTAACAGTGTCCTCGACCAAACTTATATGGGGTTCCGACTACCTTAGGGCCTGTGTGCTTACCTGGAAGAGAGACAAAGAAAGGGAGAAATCACCCCCAGGACAGATGGTCACCTGCAATCCTAGCTCCTTCATTCTCCTCTTGGGATTTTAGGCACGCAAGCACACGAGCCCAGTATGATTTTCAAGCCTCTAGGTCTGGGACTCCAAGCACCATCACCTATGCGGAAGTACAACATCTAAGCACATAGCCCACATCAGTTGCATTTTTTTTCTTCCTTTTTTTTTTTTTTTGGAGAGGTTTTTGCCATAGGGCACGTGCACTCGCCAACACAAAACGAGAAACCGTCCCCTCCCCTTCCCCGGTTTAAGTTTAAACCACTGAGTCCGGGATTCGAACCTCAGTTGACTTCATGAGAGTGTAGTGATGTAGCCATTACACCATCCTCTTGTCCCAACACCTGGTATGAGATTCAAGCCACCAGATCTAGGAATTGAACTACTGCCTACCATGTGAGGGTCCAGCGCCTTACCTGCTATGCCACCTGCTGCCACCCCCACACACACACTTTTTATTATTATTATTATTATTATTACTACCAGAGGGCACTGCCTCACTGGAGGGAGACAGCACCCTCAGTCAGGCTTAGTCGAAGGAAGTAGGGACTTGCCATACAGGTCACCCAGGCGCCAAGGGAGCCCTCGCAGAGTGTCCGGGCGCGTGGGCCAGGCGGGGCGCCCGGGCACACAAGCCCCGAGAACTACACTTCCCAGAAGCCGTGGGTTCCCGCGTGGACTACGTTTCCCACAGGCCCCCGTGGCCGCCCTGTCCGCGCACAGCCCCGCCCCCGGGCCGGGTAGGCCGAGCCGCGCCTGTCG
>NW_006160131.1:145633-150500 GCF_000334495.1 Tupaia belangeri chinensis
CCGCCATCAGCAGACAAGAGCCGGGCAGGAGGACATGGCCACTAAGCAGACGGGAGCAAGGCCTCAGGTAGGTGAGCCCCTGCCCTCCCAGTTCTTGGTGGGTGGACTTTTTTAAACCCTTCTTTTAGTTGCACTTCTCCACCCAGCACAGTTTTCACCAGGATTTGGAGCCAGGTTTTTTTTACTTTGGAGGGTTGGCCTACCCTCCTAGGTAGTGGATTCTGTACTGCCTGATCATCCCTTTAAGTTCCCAGTTCATGTCTAGTGTTGTTTTGTTTTGTTTTTAAATTTATTTATTTAGGCTTTTGCCATAGGGCACATGTGCTTGCCAGAGAAAGACAATGAGAAAAGGAGAAATCACCCCCCAAGGGGGATATCTCCCTGCTGCAGTCCCTCCACTTCCATTCTCCTCCTGGGATTTTGGGCATGTACATACACACCCCTGGTATGATTTTCAAGCCACCAGCTCCAGGTCTCAAACCATGGTCAGCCATGTGGGAGCCCAGCACCTTAACTACCATGCCACCTGTTAGGCCCTTCTTTTCTTGATAGACAGACACATGTTGTTTGTTCACTCATCTCAAGCCACTTTGTGATGACTAATTTGACAAATAAAATAATGTTTTAGTTCATTGTATCGCAGGTAGCAGAATACTCGAGTCTGGTTAATTTATAAAGAGTAGAGGTTTATTTAGCTCATAGTTTTAAAGGTCCAAGATCAGAAGGCTGCATCCATGAGTGTCTCTCTGTTGGTACATCTGTGTCTCTATCTCATTCCCTCTTCCACAGTATTTAGGTGAGGGCCCTACCCTGATTATCGCCTGCAAATCCCAGAGTTGGATTAATTTCCCTCCTTAATATAGTCACAGTGAATCACCAAATTTTAGCACTTAAATTTTGAGGGGACACATTCAGACCATAGCATTCTGCTCCTAGCCCCCAAAATACATTTTCTTCTTACATACAAAATATGTTTCTTCCCAATAGTTCCAAAATTCTTAGCCCATCCCAACACCAACTCAAAAGTTCAAAGTCTAACTGTGAGCCTTTGAAGTTAAAACAAATTATATACTTCTAAAATACCATGATATGGGGTAGAATTCCCATTCCATAAGAAAAAAGGAATATCAGGCCTTCAGTAAGTTTGCAACCTAAAAGGACAGAAATTAAATCTTAAAGATCTTAATAATATTTAATTTCGTGTACCACATCCTTTTTTTTTTTTTTGTAGACATTTTTGCTATAGGGTGCATACGCTCTCCTGAAAGACAGAGACAGACAAAGAAACAGAAAGCGAGAAATCACCCCCCACAGGGGGTGGCCATGCCACAATCCCTTCTCCTCCCTTCTCTTCTCAGGATCTTAGGTACGCACGTACATGCACCAGCGTGAGTTTAAGCCACCCGGTCCAGAACTCAGACCACCATCGACTACATAGAAGTCCAGTGACATAGCCATTAACTAAGTGCTGGTCCCAGTGCACCACATCTTAAATGCATTGGTTTGGGGTTTGATCCCCAAAACCATTGAGCAATCTGGCTGTTAATGGCTTGGCTAGGCTCAGTCCATCAACTCTCATTTGGAGTTTCCTATCTGAAGTTCCCCAAGACTGGCACTGAATACTGGTACCTCTCCAGTTCTGGAATTTGGAGGACAGTCTACCCCATAGCTCCATCAGGCATTAACCTGGAAGACACCCTCTGGAAGCTATAGTCCCACATTTCCACTTGGCCTCACCCTCATGGAAACCCTTTGTGGTGGCTCTGAACCCGTGACAGTCTCTGCCTAGCCCTCTAAATAGTCCAAGACATTCTTGGAAATCTAGATGGAGGCCACAGTGCTCCTAGAGCTTATGAATTCTGTGAGCCTAAAGAATTACCTGCATGGGACCAGCAGTTAGCATAATGGCTATGTCGCTGGACTCCCACGTAGTCAACCGCGGTTCGAGTCCCAGACCCAGTGGCTTAAACTCGTGCCGGGCGCGTGTGTGTGTGCCCAAGATCCCAAGAGGAGAATGGAGGAGAAGGGACTGTGGCGTGGCCATTCCCCCACTGGGAAGTGATTTCTCGCTTTCTGTCTCTGTCTCTCTCTGTCTGTCTGGCAAGCGCACATGCCCTATAGCAAAACAACCTCTCCAAAAAAAAAAAAAAAAATTACCTGCATATGCATGCCACTGGATTTACTGCTTGTGCAGGTTGGAGCTGCAGCCTTAACAGTTGGTCAAGCCACAGGTAGGGCCACTTGAAGCACAGCTGGGGCCAAAGAACAAACACTAGGCTGCAGGGACCAGAGTTCCAGGGCAGTTTAGGATGGCAAACCTGCCCTGGGTCCATCCCCTGAAATCCTGTGGCTCTCCTACACCTCAGACTATGATAGGAGAAGCAACCTTGAAGATCTCAGATACCCTGGGACCCTTTTCTCATATATTTGACAGTTAGCACCTGGATCTCTTCTAGCAGTGATAATCTTTTTAGTAACCACTCACCCACCCATATTCTTAATGTTCTGTGTCATACCTGCCTTTTCATTCTTTGCATGACTAGGCTGTGAGTTTTCCAAATTTTTCTTCTCTGCTTCACTCAATTTTATCTTTTACGATACTTGTGCATTTCCTTCTGTATTTTGCTTAGAAACTTCACTTAACAGATACTCATTACTCTTAAATTTGGTGTTCCACAAAGCCTTAGGGCATGGACACAGTGCAGCCAAATTCTTTGCGGTGGTATAACAAGGATGGCTTTTTCTCCAGTAAGATATTCCTCGTTTCATCTGAGACGACCTCAGAACAGCCTTTACCGTCTATATTTCTATCAGCTTCTGGTCACAGAACTCATCTCTTCTGTTGCTGCCTCTTGATC
Source organism: Tupaia belangeri chinensis (assembly GCF_000334495.1). Taxonomy (NCBI): domain Eukaryota; kingdom Metazoa; phylum Chordata; class Mammalia; order Scandentia; family Tupaiidae; genus Tupaia; species Tupaia belangeri. The sequence continues at coordinate 148,492 of NW_006160131.1, forward strand.
TTGAACAAATAACTCTCTTTCTGGTTCCTTTCCTATAAAATGGAAATAACAGCTGTGCCTATCTCCTAGAGTAGGTAGGATCACGTGTATTAGTGCATCCAGAGTGTTTAGATCATGGCGGGGCAATAGTGACTTCTTAATATATGGTGGTGTGGTACTGAGAGATATTATTATACTACTAGTAATATTCATTTTAACATACTAATGATAGTGTTGATTATCATATTAATGTAATAATATAACATTCAGATAATAGCATTCATGTTAGTCAATAGAAACTGCTATACAGTGTTTCTAGAGTCCTGAAAATACTCATCCTTTCTTTACTCATCTTTACCTAACAATAGTGGGTGTTTCTTGAGTGTCCAACATGCTGGGGAATGTGCTAAAGGCTTTACGTTTATTATTTCTTGCTCATAATTTACAGTACTTATCTCCATTTTATGTGCATATGAGGAAACTGATGCTCAAAGTCATGTCACCTGAGTTTGGTCTCAGTCCATGCCTGGACCGTCCAGCTGCTCCTTGGCTACATCTCTGAGAGCATGTTATCAGAGCTGTACTGCAGCATGACTTATCTTTTGGACCTACGAATGCTGTGGGGTTTCTGAGGCTACGGCCAGGACCTGTGATTACATAGTTGAGCTGCTACTTTGCCTTTAAGGCTTTTCTATTTCATTCCAACAGAGTCAAGGTGCTCTCCTGACCAGGAGAATCCAAACAGCACCCCCCCACACACACTCCAATTGCACCTGCTATCATGGATCAGTACCACATGGACTCATCAGAAATTTGGTGATGAGAAATACGAGACTAGAAAAAGAATGTACTGAGTGCTGGGTTCATAATTTCAAAACTTTAGTTATAGCCCTGCCACTGCAACAAATTAAAGCATGTCACCTGAGTGTCTTTACTGCCCTGAACTTCATGTTCTTTATCTCTAAAATGATGATTAAACATAGGATCTTGTCCTGCTATGTGGTTTTCTTTTTTAGTTCAAACTATTTCATGTGTTTTTCTTATTTGCCAATTGGATTATAAATTATTTTTTTAAGAATTATTTTAGGGACCAGCAGATGGAGTAATGGCTACGTTGCTGGACTCCCATATAGTCTACCATGGTTCAAGTCCCAGACCCGGTGGCTTGAACTCATGCCGAGCACATGTGCATGCATGCCCAAGATCCCAAGAAAAGAATAGAGGAGAAGGGATTGCAGCGTGGCCATACTCCCTGGGGATGATTTCTTGCTTTCTGTCTCTTTTTCTCTGGCTTTCCGGCAGGTACACACACCCCATAGCAAAAACCTCTCCAAAAAAAAAAAGGAAGAAGAATTTTTTTAACTATTTGTATATTTTAATTTGAGTGAGAGAGGGAAAGTGAGAAAGCAAGCCACAAGGTCCAGGACTCGAACTGTGGTCAGCCATGTGGGAGTCCAGCACCCTTAGCCACCATGCCCCCTGCTAGCCCCTAGATTATGAATTCTTTGAGGACAAGGATCATTTCTTATATCCTCCCACAATATGCCAATAAATGATCTTTTTATCAGGCATGTGTTGCATGTTTATGGTAAAAATTTCAGAGAATAAGAAGATGCATGTATAAAAAAGAAAGTAAAATCATTCTTACTCCTACATCTGGGAAGAATTACTGCCAGCTTTATTTTTTTTTTTTTTTTTTTTTAAATCTTAGTCATTCTGACTGGCGTTATACGGCATCACATTATGGTTTTGATCTGTATCTCCCTTATGATAAGGAATGTTCAGCATTTTTTCATATGCCTTTTTGTTATTCATAAGTCTTCCTATTTTGCTTATTAAAGAGACTTCACCCATCATGAAATATTTCCCAGACTGGTTCAGTTGAGAATACTATACATGTCATCATCAACAGGTAATAAACCATATCTATTTCTCATTAACATCCTGCCTCTCTATTGTTCACTGCTGTCTTTATCCTCTTCTCTCTCCTTTTTTTTTTTATACTTTGTTTTTTATTATAAATTTTTTTT
>NW_006160131.1:151923-157405 GCF_000334495.1 Tupaia belangeri chinensis
CCGCCGGCCTGGCGGGGGCCCGGGGGGACACGCAGATCCCGGAAGGGTCCGCGACGTCCCCAGGCCGGACGCAGCCTTGGCGCCCGGCCCACCTCCTGCCGCCGCCTCACTGCCAGCTTTTTGAGATGCATTCCTCAGAATCATTTTCTCTGCATATTTTTTTTAAATTTATGTTTGTGTGTGTATATGTATTTATGTATTTTACAGTTTTATCCTTTTTTATATGCATAGTATATAGTTTGCCATTTGAACTCTTTTTGAATGTATAATTCAGGGACCTTTTAAGTATATCCATATGGTTGTGCACCTGTCATCACTATCTAGCTCCATTGCCTTGATTATGTCATTTCTTATTCTTTTTCTTTCTTTTAAGAGGTTTTTTACTTAGGGTTTGTGCACTTGCTGGAGAGAGAATGAGAGAGACAGAGACAGTAAGAGGGAAAGTAAGAAAGCATGCCCTGGGGGGATGGCCATGCCACAGTCCTTCTCCTTCATTCTCCTCCCAGGATCTTGGGCTCACACACACACACATTCCTAGCCCAGTGTGAGTTTCAAACTGCCAGGTCTGGGACTTGAATCATGGTCGGCCATGTGGGAATCCAGCAATGTAACTGCTATGCTATCTGCTGGTCCCAATATAATTTATTTTGGGGCCCTACAAGGTAGGCATTGTGAGGCAGTTTTCCAGGGTGCTTAAAAATGGATCCACTGGGGCCTTGTGAGTGGATCTTTGTGTACTGTTTGTTCCAGTACTGCTGTGGTTTGTATATGGTTTGGCCCCCAAAGGGTCATGTGCTAGAAGCTTGGTTCACAGTGTGATGGTATTAAAAGGGATGAGACTTAGGAGGTGGGGCCTGGGTCCTTTCTGGTGTTTGGATCATGGGACACCACCCTCATGAATAGATTAATGCCTCCCAGGAGGGAGGGCGTTCTCACTCTTGTGGTAACAGGTTAGTTCCAGAGCGAGTGGGTTGTTATAGCCTGCCTGCTTGTGCGAGCCTCTATACACATACACTGCCCCTTCTACTTCTCCACTATATACCAGTGCAGCACGTAGGCCTTGGAGATGAGGCCTGCCAAACTTGGGTGTTCCAGCCATCAGAATTGTGAACCAAATAAACCTCTTTTCTTTATAAACTACTTTGTCTCAGATACTCTGTTACAGCAGCACTAAACCGACTAGGACAATGTAAATACAGTGAGTGGTGAGTTAAAAGACTGTGCATACTTTCATGTACATACTTTAAAGTCTTGGGTTTTTTTTCACTTCTTTTGTGAAAGGAAGAAAGACAGAGATAGGCATCCTTAGCAGGGTTTCCAAGGCACAATCTGCCCCAGTCTCAGCCAGCCCAAGTCACAGGTGCACGCACAAAGCCAGCATGCTCAAGGATATCTTGGGATGCCAAATCAGGACCCCTTCCATGTGGATCAGTAGCATTGTTCCTGTGCCACCATCTGGTTCAAGCTTTTTAATTTGTTTATCAAGTCACTGTCAGGCAGACTGTTCCTACTGATGGCCTTAATGCTGCTGCCTGTCTCTTGTGGTTAACATAAGGCCTGTTCACACTGGCTGCTACTCAGTGTATATATGTCATTGTTCATTAGAAGAGTGACCTGGGACCTCGAGACTCGTACATAGCATCAGAAGATTTCATGCGTAGCCTGTCCACTGCTTTCCACCCACCCCAACCCCCACTGTCTGCTTCAGTCTGTGTGAGGCTGGTCCTTGGTGAGTTGGAATGACTTCTCTTTACAGGTGTCAGTGACATTTGAAGACATAGCTGTGCTCTTTACTCGGGATGAGTGGAGAAAGCTGCATCCGTCTCAGAGAAACTTGTACCGGGACGTGATGCTAGAGAACTATAGCAACCTGGTCTCGCTAGGACTCCCATTTACCAAACCGAAAGTGATCTCCCTCCTGCAGCAAGGAGAAGATAAGGACGTGCCCCTGTACCTACAGAATTCAGAAGTTGGGGTGTCTCAGGACCTTCCTCACTGAATTAAAGCTGTTGGCCACAAAATACTTTTGCCTCAGGATTATACAAACTATATATTTAAAAATAGATATTAAAAAATACCCTGATAAGTGTGGAATTGCCCTCTGCGTGGAAATGGAGGAGAAGGTGGTGACAATCATGCCCTTCTGCTGTGTTGCACATTAGAAGTTTCTACATGGCTCAGGCATTATTCCCACAGTCGTTCAGTGGTTTTTCGCTCATCTCTCAGCAGAGGGCTTCATTCAACCTCAGGACTTATCCCTTGCTCTTCCCGCTTGTCTTTTTCAGAGGTCAGCAAATTTCTCTTTAAAGGGCCAGGTAGTAAATATTACAGGTCATGTATGGTCTGTGTAACATTTCTCTTTTTCTTTTTTTGCACAAAGGACAAGGGCCATTTGCACTGGGGCCAACGTAAACAGGGTTGGCCTGGATTTGGCCCCTGACTCACAGTTTGTTGACCTCTGCCATCTTTGAAAAGGAGTTAGCATTTTCTTGTTTTAAACAGCTGCCTGGTACAAAATTCTTCCCTTACAAACCTGCTTACAAATTTTAATTCAGTCTGTACATCCTGATGTTCCTTTTCACAGTAAACTTAGAATGTCCTATTAGTTATCAAGGCTGCATGTTCATCAAATTTCCCTAACAGACATTTACTAACACCACAGTTGTGTCCTGTCAGTCACCCATCTTGTCCTGAACACATCCTCTCAGTGTGGGGCATAGACAGAGCATCCCACAGAAGCACTTCGTACCATCCTATGTGGTTCGCACTCAGATCTGGGATTTGATGTTGTTTTTGTCAAAACGACATTTAAAAATATTTCTTTTGTCTATGAGCAGGGCTCCCATTTACCAAACCAAAAGTGATCTCCCTCCTGCAGCAAGGAGAAGACCCCTGGAAGGTGGAAAAAGAAAGTTCTGGAGGCTCCTGTCCAGGTGAGTGGATGGGCCCAAGGTGCCCCAGAATCAACACAGACGACAATCGGGTTAACAGTACGTCATGCAGCCCGAGTGTTAGTGGGGAACTTCCTTGGGGCTCTCGGTCTTCACGAAGGGGAGTGCAGGAGAAGCTGGGGGTAGACATGAACACCCATCACGCTCTGGTCATCTGCACTTTCTGGTGCAGGGCTCTCAGGATCTCTTCTGGTTGTTTCCTTAGAGGACTATATTTTCACATATATATTCGGCAAACAGTATATCTAGGAATTGCGAATAATCCATGTTGGCCAAAGCTCAGCACATGTATGTGGGAAAATAAGGCTAGGAAGGGAATGAGTCAGAAAGCTGTGTATGAGCCACGCCATAGAGTGCTTTCAGTACAAATCTGAATGATACGAATTGTCCTATGGATGTGAGCAGTCATTGAAAATTTAAACAGGGAATTATATGGTACTTGATATCTTGGAAAAGTGGGTCTGAGTCTGAAGCAGTTGTCCTTCAGCAGAAAAAAAGGAAGTGATGGTAAGTCCTTTCTCTGGCACACATCACCACAGTTAGAAGAAACATGCTGACGTGGCCAGGGCTCCAGTACAGGTGAATAGGAAAGCAAGTTATGGATCAACGATAAGGTACGCCCTGGCCTAGCTGTAGTGGTGTGAGCAGTCCGGGCCCACAGCACAGCTGGGGCCACATGGGAAGCTCAGGACCAGGGCCAGGACCACCCTCAACAGGCTGGGCATAGTAGCACCTACCTATAATCTTCATTAGCTGGGAGGCTGAATAGAGAATTGCAACTCTTGACACCCTGTCAAAAATTCCTCATTCTTTCTGTCTCCTCTCTTCTTTGCTTAAGTGCTCACTCTCTTATAAAAGGGAAGGAATTTATGTTTAGAGAAAATGATTTGTGAACTTGTTGGTGTGTTTAACCTTATTTAAGCACAGAGAGAGGGGTGGGGAGGACATATCTTGGCTGATAACAGTAGCTCCGTTTGGAATGAAATCAAGAAGGGATTTGATGGGGTCAGCAGATGGTGTAATGATTCCATTGCTGAACTCCCATGTAGTCAACTAGTATTGGAGTCCTGGACCAGCAGCTTAAAATTCATGCCAGGGCATGTGCATGTATGCCCAAAATCCCAAGGGTAGAATGGAGAAGGGATTGCGGTGTGGCCATCCCTTCTAGGGGGTGATTTCTCGTTTTCTGTCTCTCTGTTTCTTTCTGTCTCTCCAGTGAGCAGACGTGCCCTATAGCAAAAACCTCTATACAAAAAGAAAGAAAGAAAGAAAGAAGAGAGAAGGGATCTGATGAAATGGGACTTTATTTACATGTCACATATTAGTTCTTCATATAAGAGAATTTATTCATGGAGTCATTTGTAATTTTAATTTAGTAAGAAGGGTTACTTTGGAAGCATTGGGCAGGTTAGATGGAAAGCGAGCAGAACCAGAGTGTGAGGCCATGCAGAGCTTCTTGCAGTAGTGTAGGCAGGAGGTCTGTGAGCAGGGCCTGGACAAGCACACATGCCATGGGGTTCGTGATGTGGCCATAGGGTGTTTTTCTTTTGAGATGCGAGATACTCAGGTAGGGCTGCTGGTAGGCAGCATATAAGATGGATGGGGTTAACACTCAGGAAGACAGGGGCCATAGGTATGAAAGTGACGTGGGCAGCCTTGAGTTGGCCAACAAGGGAGCAGGGCAGAAGATGAAATCCCGGGAAACCAGCATTTGAGAGGTGGCTAAGAGCAAGGAGTCTGGGACTGAGCCTGAGAAATCAGGAGAAGCAGGAGAGCCACTTGGGGGCCGAGTGCTGTTTTCATGGGGGGTGCCGGCTCGGGGGGACCATGGTTTGGTGGCTTGCCCGCTGCTTGCTGCCTCCACATTGAGTGAACTCCACGCAGCTTTGCACATTGCAGGGAGACATCCTGTGCTCGTGAGCTCACGGTCTATGAGAGATGTGGGTGAATACACCACATGTGCCTGGTGTAGATTGACAGGTTCTGGGGGAAACCACGTGGGAAAGACACTACTAGCTGTGATCCAGAACAGGACGGCGGCGTCTGCGGAGACTTCCCTGAGGAAGGGCTGGGATCCTGGGATGTGCGGAATTGGTCCAGGCCTGGGATGGGTGTGCGGAGGTCTGGAGAGGGGAGGCCAGGGGGGAGCAAGACAGAACTGTGGCCGTATGTCCTGAGAGCAGGAGAAGGGGCAAATTCCAGGACTTGGTCCCTGCCGGAGAGCCAGGCACAGGCCCTGGGGAGTCCTACGCAGCCGGCCATGGCTCAGGATTACTCTCCACAGGGCCCAGCCTGCAGGTGCATGCAGAGCCTGATGGTGGGGAAGTGGCAGGGCTTGGCAGGGGCTGTTGTCAGGTCCAAAGGAACCAGTGACCACCCTGATGGTATAGCCTAGTGAGGAGCAGCTGGACAGGCTGCCTGCTGGGGAGAGCTTCTACTCCCTGTCAGTCAGCACGTCTTGATGTGGGAACCACAGTTGTCTGCCTTTTTAAACTCACACTTTGGAGAAATTCACTAATTTTGTGGAAACA
>NW_006160131.1:157590-176517 GCF_000334495.1 Tupaia belangeri chinensis
AAGAGAAGGTGGGCAGTGGGGGCCCAGTCAAGCATTAGGAGGGGCTCAGTCCAGGCAGTCGGTGTGGGCCGAGACTGGGGTGATAGATCAGAGAAGAAAGTTGTTCCCTTCCCCTCTCTGAGAGCACACAATGGACGAGGGAGCCTGCTGCCTGAAGGAAGTGTGCCATATGAATGAGTGTAGATGCACTGAACTGGGTTGTATAATTGGAGTGCCATCAAGAGGATCTATAGGGAAACAGTATGGTTGTCTGCTTGTGAAGAACACTATGTTAGGAAAAAGTGAGCTATATAGCAATATATAAAGGAATACACATATAGTATACTACATATCTCTGTGTATATGTATTACCAGTGTAGACATCATATATTTTTAACACTGGTAAGTGCTCTAGTAGAGGAGATGGACTGGAAGCCCAGAGTCAAGCAAGGACAAGGGAAAGTTACCTTTCTAATTAAATCCAAAGGAATTTGGCTTGGGAGGGGGTGGTTTTCCAGATTACAAATGATCAAACGAACGAAAGTGCCAAGAAGATGATTTGGGCATCCATCATGGACTTTGGATTCTGATCCCAGACTGCTTTTCCCAACTCACGCTCCCTTTAATCTCTTCTCCATTCACCAGTGCTTCTGGTCACTCTTGACTCTTATCCTCTTTACATGGGTTTACTTTATTCTTTTCTTCACTCTAGTTTTCATCAATTATTTTTCTGTATTACCTCTATTTTTTTCCTCTTGGTATTTTTTTTTGGGGGGGGGGCAGATTCCAAGATCTCATTTAAGTATCAGCAGTATTTACTCATTTAACCCATTTAGTCTCTGTAGCTTAATGTTGTGATACTCATGAAACCTCCTCATTTTCTTTTCTTTTTTCTTCCAGGATGGAAGAACAATCATAAAACCACAAAGTCAACTCAAACACAAGACAATTCATTTCAGGGACTGATGGTGAATAGATCTAAAAGGAATGGGTCCTGCGACTTGAAATCAGAAAAAACTTGCATGTATGAAGGCAAATTAGAGAAAAAGGACAAAAAGGAAAATATTGAGATAGTTTTAGTAACTCACAGAAAAATTCTCACTGTAGAAAGAAGTCATAAAAATGGGGAATTTAGCCAAAACTTGTGTCCAAAGTCAGACCTTGGCAGGCAAAAAGTAGTTCCCAGAGATAAAACCTCATCAAAATGTGAAATACAAGGAAAAAACTTCAAACGGATTTCAGACTTATGTAATCAACCAAAAATCACAGCAGAGAAACGCTATAAATGTAGTATGTGTGAGAAAACCTTTATTAACACCTCATCCCTTCGCAAGCATGAAAAAAACCATAGTGGTGAGAAATTATTCAAATGTAAAGAATGTTCAAAAGCCTTTAGCCAAAGTTCTGCTCTTATTCAACATCAAATAACTCATACTGGAGAGAAACCTTACATATGTAAAGAATGTGGGAAAGCCTTCACTCTCAGCACTTCCCTTTATAAACATCTAAGAACCCATACTGTGGAGAAATCCTACCGATGTAAAGAATGCGGTAAATCCTTCAGTCGACGGTCAGGCCTTTTTATACATCAAAAAATCCATGCTGGAGAAAACCCGTATAAATACAATCCAGGCAGGAAGGCTTCTAGTTGCAACACATCCCTTCCAGGAGGTCAAAGAATTCATTCCAGAAAGAAGACATATTTATGTAATGAATGTGGCAACGCCTTTAAGTCTAGCTCATCCCTGCGTTACCATCAGAGAATTCACACTGGAGAGAAGCCTTTTAAGTGTAGTGAATGTGGCAGAGCCTTCAGTCAGAGTGCATCTCTTATTCAGCATGAAAGGATTCACACTGGAGAAAAGCCCTACAGATGTAATGAATGTGGAAAAGGCTTCACTTCTATTTCACGGCTTAATAGACACCGAATAATTCATACCGGAGAGAAGTTTTACAACTGTAATGAATGTGGCAAAGCCTTAAGTTCCCACTCCACACTTATTATTCACGAGAGAATTCATACTGGAGAGAAACCATGCAAATGTAAAGTGTGTGGGAAAGCCTTCAGACAGAGTTCGGCCCTCATTCAGCATCAGAGGATGCATACTGGAGAAAGACCCTATAAATGTAACGAGTGTGGGAAAACGTTCCGATGTAACTCGTCCCTTAGTAATCATCAGAGAATTCATACTGGAGAAAAACCTTATCGATGTGAGGAATGTGGGATCTCTTTTGGCCAAAGTTCAGCTCTTATTCAGCATCGAAGGATCCACACGGGAGAGAAACCCTTTAAATGTAATACGTGTGGGAAAACTTTCAGACAGAGTTCATCACGCATTGCACATCAGAGAATTCATACTGGAGAGAAACCCTATGAATGTAACACGTGTGGGAAACTCTTCAATCACAGATCATCCCTTACTAATCACTATAAAATCCATGTTGAAGAGGACTAGAAAATAGATTTGCATGTGTGAAAATCGTAAACCAAAGCTCATGAGAGATACACGTTAAGTGTAATGGATATGAAATTCTGTTATTATTTAGTCCTCATCACATGTTAAATTTCACAGATAAACCTTGACTGCATAATAGATTAGAGGAAAGTGTCCATGCCTTTCAGACTCTGAAAAATAACCTGGGATGAAGAAGTCACATCCAGAGGCTTTGACCATGGGCATCTGTAAAGTGAAAGACGTCTGCTTTCCATTCTGCAGCGGTGCGTGCTAAACACATGTGGTCATAAACATTGGAGTGGGTGGGGAGTATGTTCTGGATTTCTTTTCTGAAAACATCAAACTATACACTGGTAATATTTTTTATAACTGACAGTAGCATATGAGAGAATTGATCAAATAAATTATACATTTTTTAGAGAAAAGGACCAAAATAAAAGCTAAACATGAACAGTAAACTACCTCTCAGGCTCTGAGGTTTGTCCTTTTCCTGACCTAATGGTAAACTTTGTGCATGAATTTCATTAAAAACACAAAAAGTAATAATCTGGTCTCCTCCTTTCTAGTAATTTCCAAAGAATGTTTTCATTTTTATTGCTCTGAAGTCATTATGACAGTGTACCTGCTCTGTGCTGTGACCTGTTATCTTGGGCATTTTAAATGAGAAAATAGATAAAGTTCAGAGCTGCTAAATAAACTAAATTCACAACCTAAGGACCTATGAGGAAGTTGAACAAATCTTAACACCTGTGGCAAAACTTTGAATAGGACATCACTGTGGTCAAAATGTCTGCCCCCCACAATTCATAGGTACTTACTCCCAAGATGACGATTTAGGAAGTGGGGCCTTCAGAGGTGATTGGGACATGAGGGTGGAGCCATGTGAACAGGGTTAGTGTCCTTCAGGGCCCTAAGGATGTCGTTCTGTCCTGCTGCCATGTGAGGACAAAGTGAGAAAATAAATGCCTTTTCTGAATCAACACACTTGCCAGGTACCAACTGCTGGAACCTTGATCTCGAGCTTCCCAACATCCAGAACTGTGAGAAATAAATGCCTGCTGTCTAAGTTACCCAGTCTGAGGTGTTTTGTGTAGCAGCCTGAACAGACTAACATCAGCTATTTCTTAAACTCAATACTTTTTTACACCCAGATTTGGGGCAGGTGCTATATAGTACACTGCAAGTTTTAAGACCCAACCAAGACTTCCTTCAAGTAGCCACAGGTTAGGGAAAAGGGGATGGAGTTGAGGGACTAACAGATGAATAAGTAGATCATTATGTCACCGTATGTAAATGCTTTCATAGACAAATAATTAGGTTACAATGTGTTGCAGTGGTATGGATTTGTACTCAATCAAGAAAGAGACCTAACCAAGGGAGCTTGGAGACAGCAAAGCTAGAAGCAGTGGTGCCTGCACCAAGCTTTGGAAGAATAGAGCTCTTCTGAGTGTGAGATAAGCATTCCAGATAAGAAAACACTTGGATTTGCAAAAGTGTGAGTAATATGGCATATAAAAAGTCTTAAGCATAGAATTTGTGAGCAGAAGAATGACATGTTAAGTTCAAATAGAAGGCAGAGACCAGATAAGAAAAAGCCTTATGTGCCATGCTAAGGGACTTGGATTTTATCCTAAAATTAATGTAGCCAAAGAGGTTAAGTAAGGGAAATTGTTCTGGCAACAAGATGTAAAGGATTGGGGGCCAGCAGGTGGCATGGTTGTGCTGGAATTCCCACATGGCCAACCACAGTTTGAGACCCAGACCTGGTGGCTTACTTCCTCAGTCTCTCTCTCTCTGTATTTCTCTGGCAAAATTCATTTAAAATAATAATAAATAATCTCTAAAAGATTGAGGAAATCCTTTTAAGGGCTAATGAAATTCAAATGATAGATGATCAAGGGTTAGACTCCTGCAGGGACAACTTGGGTGGAGAGGAGTCAGATGATCATGTGTTAGAATAAGTAAGATGGGTTTCCACAGGTGAATGGGTGAAGGTACTAAGAGGAGAGAGCTAAAATGACTCAGGGCTACAGACATGCCTTGTATTATTTTGTCTGCATCCTGGATTAATTGTCATGACACCATAAGTGTAGTCAGGGTTGGATGGTTGGCATCCATTAATGAAAAATCAGCAGTTGTAACTTTTTCTGCTCAGGAATCAGCACTTAAATACTTGCAACACAGCTGAAAATCATACATCCACAGATAAAGATCTGAACAGTCCCTTACAGTGTTAGTATCCTGTACAAGGGGACTTCAGAAGATTTGTGAGAAAAACAAAGTATGAGTTTATTTGGGTGCAAAGAAAAAGTTCAAAACATGCATTGTTTTTCCCATAAACCCCTTTCCCACAAATCCCCTCATACCTTTAAGATGAGAAAGACAGGCTAACGATGGAAGTAGTGGGGCCAGCAGGTGGTGTAGTGGTAAAGGCACTAGAATCCCACATGACTGACTGTGGTTTGAGTACCACACCAGGCATCTTGAAATGCTGGGTACATGTGTGTGCATGGCCAAAATCTCGGGAGGAGAGTAAAGGAGAAGGGATTGTAGCATGGCCATCCCAATGCTGAGTGGTAATTTCTCACCTTCTCTATCTCTGGTGAACTCAAGTGCCCTGTAGCAAAAAAATCTCTTAAAAAAATAAAAAAGAAAAAGAATGGAAATACTTAAAGAAAGGAAAAGACTCTTCTTTTGTCCAGAGTCCCAAGTTACAAACACCCTATGTGCTCTAAAAGTCGCTCAGCACCAACCTCATGGTAGCAGCTATGCTTCTGAGAGCACAGTGGTGACAGCTTCAGCTAATTAGGGACAGCTCCTGGCTTCTAGGCAGTGGTCAGCAAGTTCCTCACTGTAGTGACCACGCTCTGAAAGCATGCCAGCAGATTGCAGCCTGCCCCAACGACCACACTGACACAGTTGAGAGTCAATCTGTAAACGCTCCTGCTTCTGAAAAGTCGCCAAAACCTTGGGTAAGATCAGCTCAGGCTCTCTTTGGAACACTGTTCTTTCCCAATACAGCTCTCTGCAGACACAAATGAAGCTCACCTTTGCCATGTCACATCAAGTTCAACTTACCATTAATTTGCAACCATTTTAACCGTTCAATCCCATTTTACTATTTGTTATACTTTAGCCTCATGAGTAAGATGATCAAATTCAGTATTTGAAATTCTTGCAATTTTTTTTGGTAAATAATTAACATGAGAAAAATTCATGTACATTTGAATTTCAAATACAAGTGTAAATTTCATTATTAACTTGCAAAACATTTAGGTGTCTGTTAAATGAGGAAAAGTTTCTTTAGAAGTCATTTATGCAGTGTGCAATTGTTCGTTCAGTTTCAGAAACAACAAAAGATATAAAGCAGCACACACTAACAGCGGATCCAAGAGGTAGAGTATATCATCCCTCCATTAGTGCCAAAGAAAGCAGTAAAGTAACACATTTCCTGATCTAAATAAATTCGGATTTTAAAAATACAGCAAAAATTGTAACAACCTACATTTCATGTATACTCATCAGTCTTTTCAGTTCAATGACGTATCAGAAGTATTTTCTGATTCTTTTTCTTTTCTTATTTTCTTTTAGGTTTTTGCCGTAGGGAGCATGTGGGAGGGGAGAGAGAGAAAGAGAGTGAGAGAGAAAGTGAGAAATGACCACCAAGGAGGATGGCTACCCCGAAGTCCTTTTTCCTCCCAGGATTTCGGGCATGCACTTGCACTTCTGGCATGATTTCCACGCCACCAGGTCTGGGACTCCATCACCTTAATCACCATGCTTCCTGCTGGCCCCGGCTATTTTAAATTCTAAAATGGCAAACATATTTCCAAATGCCAGGGTAAAATCTTTGCTTACATAAATATAGTAGCTCCACTTACTACCACAGAGATTGTTTAAGATTTGAAATACCTCATCTTTTTTTTTTTTCAATATACTGCAGATGCAAATAATCACAATAAGAAAATATTTCCTTTTGCTTATACAATGTTTTCCTCCTCAAAATTTTTGAAAGACTGTTTTACCTCTTCCTCATGAGATCTCAGAAACAATATATAAAATTTTTACAGAAGCAAAAATCGATAAGGGAGCTTGTAACGCTTGGTGGAGATAATATACAGGGTCATTGGGAAAGTCAAGATGCATTTCTGCATTAAAAACAAACAACAAGGGAACCAGCAGTTAGCGTAACGGCTATGTCGCTGGACTCCCACGTGGTCGACCGCGGTTCGTGTCTCGGACCCGGTGGCTTAAAACTCACGCCGGGCGCATGTGCGTGCGTGCCCAAGATCCCGAGAGGAGAATGGAGGAGAAGGGATTGCGGTGTGGCCATCCCCCCTGGGGGGTGATTTCTCGCTTTCTGTCTCTATGTCTCTCTCTGTCTGTCTGGCGAGAGCACGCACCCTACAGTGAAAATCTCTCCAAAAAAAAAAAAAACAACAAAATAAAACAGGAAAATTTGTCATGACTTTCCTGACAACCTAATAAATACAAATTTAGGTGCCTAAAAGTGTGAACAATTATTACTCAAAGTTAAAGCAAAATTGGGCCAGCATGGTAGTTAAAGAGGCTGGATCCCACAAAGCCAATGGCACGATTTGAGTCCTGGACTGGGCAAATGGAAAAATACACTGGGTAGGACCAGCAGTTAGCGTAATGGCTATGGCACTGGACTCCCACGGAGTTGACTGCGGTTCGCGTCCCGGACCCGGTGGCTTAAACTCTCTCCGGGCGCTTGTGCGTGCATGCGTGCCCAAGATCCCGAGAGGAGAATGGAGGAGAAGGGATTGCGGTGTGGCCATCCCCCCTGGGGGGTGATTTCTCGCTTTCTATCTCTCTGTCTCTCTCTGTCTGTCTGGCGAGTGCATGCGCCCTATAGCAAAAACCTCTCAAAAAAAAAAAATACAGTGGATGCATGTGCATGTGTACCCAAGATCCCAAGAGGGAAATAGAAAAAGATTGCAGCATGTCCATCCCTCCAGAAGGTGCTCTCTCTCTCCCTCTGTATGTGTGGTGAGTGCACACACCCTATAACAAATTCATAAAAAATTAAAAGCAAAGCGCAGAGGACTCTATGGACGGTGTTGGCTGTCCTGCCCATAGTCTGCATTTCTGCATAATGCTGCACAGACACACCCAGTGCCCTTTCTACTGGTTTTCCCAGAGGCTTGAAGCCGAACCCATCATTGTCACTGACTACCACGGGACAACGTTTACATTCAGAGTTGACAGGCTTGAGTCCAGTCTTCGGCATTTTCGAGATGGGGTAGCACGGCAGTGGAAGCTTCTTTGTGGCCTCTTTGATCTTAACAACACAAATACATGGCAGAGTCTACGTGTCCTGTACGTCACTTTCTGCACACGGCAAAGGAGATATTTGTCAAAAGAACACCAGGCTTCCCCTTTGCTCAGATCCTTTTTTGCAAATTCCCCCCTTGAATAACTTTAATTGTCATTTACACAGACATACACACATCACCTTTTTTTCACATCTCTAACAATGACTAAAAAGGGCAAAATGATACTTGCAGTCTCTTGTGCAATATTGTCTTCCCAGGGAGGTGAAGAGCTCCTGGAACGTACTCAGCTGGCCATAGGAGGGCCCCCATTCACTAGCACCGGAGGAGAGGCATCTTCCAGCAGACTGGGGCCTCCAGCTTGAGTGAGACACGGATCAGCAGCTGGGGCTCTTGCAGTGAGTACTTGAGTACAGAGCGCTAGGAAATCCAGTTCTCAGTCCACTGGAGAGACGAGGCTTTAGCCATATACCCATGACTACGGTCCTTCTCCAAACCCATCATAATACAGTAAGATTAGACAACTTGCATCGCTTTTTCTGGGGTGATTCTGGTGGGTGCGTGCTGGACTGTCGAGTGGGGCCCCCTGAAGAGGGCCTGCTGGGGTCAAGCAGTACTGCAGGCCTGTCAGTCAGACCAAAGTGTGGGAATTGTTCATGCTTCCCGACCATGTTCTTCAACACTTTTCACTTCTGTGCCTACCTGGACAGGAAGCACAGCACCTGTGAACAATCACCGGGGGCTTCAACATACTCTCCGTGGAGAATGTGCAGCATGCCCCCACAACTGACTGTCCACAGGGGAAAAGTCCACCACGATTTTCATGGACCCCTAGGAAGAGGCCAATTCCCAGATTGCTCCCATAAGTTTCCATCAGCTTCTGAGAATACAGGGTAGGGTGATTTGCTGCCTCTTAAATCAGGACTTTTCAAATCTGAATGTCCATTAGAATCCCCTGGATGCATACCAATAGGGAGCTTAGACTAACCCAGTCTAACGAACAAGAAATCTGATGCATTTATGTTGGCATGAAAACCAGTGAGAAATCTGTGATGATCTTGCTCTATGAGGGAGGACGACTTCTGGGGCTAGGACAGTTGTGTTGAACTGTCTCGCGATGGTGTTCTTCTAATGCCCAGGGCTCCATGCAGGCCAGTCAGGCTTCATCGTGGAGTGAAGATTCCAGAACCTGAGGAACTGTCAGAAGACACAGCTCAATTTGAGTGTGGCCCGTCACAAAGACTGGACCACATGTGCATCTTAATCCTAGCAGCACGCATGGAATGAGCGCCTTTTCCCTCCAGGCCTGGGATTAGGCCTGTAGGTTTCCATCAGCTTCTGAGAGTACAGGACAGAGTGGGCTTAGCCACCTTCTAAAGCAGGGCTTCTCAAACTTGCCTTCCCATTAGAACCCGACAACACCAGGGGTCAGACCCATTCAGCTGGGCTCTGGGGGGAGGATATGTGATCTGTTTGCAGAAAGTCAGGGACGAGCACTGAGAAAACTCAGAAACAGACGTGGAGTGAAGGTGGAAGAAGCTGAGTCTTCCTGTATAGGAGAGCCACTGGATTGTCGTTCATGTGAGCTTTAATAATTCTTTTTTTCCTTAAAGATTTAACTTAATTTTATTATTATTACTTTAAAATTTGCTACAGGGCACACACACTTATCAGAGAGTCAGAGAGAGAAAGCTAGAGAGAGAGAGAAGGGAAGTGAAAAAGCAAGCTGCCAGAGAGAGAGAGGGAAAGTGAGAAAGCAAGCCACCAGGCCTGGGACTTGAACTGCAGTCGGCCATGTGGAAGGCCAGCACCCAACCACCATGCTATCTGCTGGCCCCAAGCTTTCACAGTTCTTAGTGTATTTAATATGTATGCCCGATGCTCTTCTACCTGCCCAGTATTTATTATATCACTCAGTCCTCATTTTACAAAGAAGGTGACTGAGTCCCAACATGGCTACAATGAGCAGAACCCAGAGGGGGTCATTTTCTGCTCTGGGAGTGGTAACTTGTCTTTAAGCAGGGTTTCTCACTGCCTCCAGTGCTCCACTTTACAGTCTTTTTTACAATCCAAGTTTTTTTTGTTTTTTGTTTTTAAGTTTATTTATTTCTTCCATGAGTGAGAGGAAGACAGACAGTACTCCCATGGGGGTCTCGATGCCACGAGCCACCCTGGCCTCACTCAGCCTCAGATCATGGGCATGTGCCTGGCATACTCAGAGAGGTCTCTGGACACAAACCGGGCCTCCCCGAGGAGTGCCTGCAGAGCCCCAGAGTCCCGACTGCACTGGCAGGGTGTGGGGCTCTGCGTTCCACCTTCAGAGGGGAAGCGGGCGTGTTTAAATCTGCCCCGCGTCGCCATGTACCCGTGATTTCCTCTACTTTGCCGAGCAAGAGGAGCAGTATGTTCACAAAAGCCTGTTCAAGGCCCTTGGTCATGTATCTGCTAATTCCGTCTTCAGTGTCTGTCCTGTGCTCACCAGAGAGGGAGGGAGGGAGAGGGAGAAAGCACCCCCAGTGAGGCATGGTCATGCCGCAATCCCTTCTCTTTATTCCCCTCCCTTTGAGATTTCGGGTGCACAATGCACATGCATCCAACATGTTTTTCTTTTCTTTTTAAGAGATTTTTGTTACAGGGCTTGTGCACTCACAGAGAGAAAAAGATACAGAAAGCAAGAAATCACCCCTGGGGGACGGCCATGCCACAATCCCTTCTCCATTCTCCTCTCAGGATTTTGGCCATGTACGCACATGTGCCTGGAGTAAGTTTTAAGCCACCAGGTCCAGGACTCAAACCGCTATCGACTACATGGGAGTCCAGCAATGTAACCATTACACCATCTGCTGGGCCTCCTGGTCCAGAACTTTATTTTTTAAAAATTATTGTATTTAACTTTATGTATTACTATTATTATTATTATTTTCTAATTTGACCAGAAAGAGACAGAGAGAGGGGAAGCTACCAGGTCTGGGACTCGAACCACAGTTGGCCATGTGGGAGTCAATTTCCAACCACCATGCCACCTGCTGGCCCCATCCTGGTCCAGAACATGAACCACACAGTAGGCTGTGTAGGATCCAGCTCCTTTTATCAGCAGTCATGTACGGGCCCTATCCTTTTTCGAGCATGGGGAGAGGTGAGGGATCTGACTTCTACTGAGCTTACTCTCCAGAGTGGATATAATGTCCGTACAAAACCAAATGTTTTCTACGACGGCTTCTGCATCACAAAATCCAAGCAGTTGTTTTTTTGTTTTGTTTTTTTGTTTTTTGTTTTGTTTTGTTTTTATAATCAGTCAACTCAATCAAAACTAACTACTTAAAAACCAATAGATTCTGGGGCCAGCAGATGGATAGCAGTTACATTGCTAGACTCCCACCTGGTCAACTACGGTTCCATTCCCAGACTTGATGGCTTAAAAACTCACAATGGGCACGTGTGCATCTACGCCCAAGGTCCCAGGAGAAGAGAGGAAGCAGGACTGCAGCATGGATACCCCCACTCAGGGGCATCTCTCGCTTTCTGTCTCTCTGTCTCTGTCTCTCCAGTTAGCACACACACCCTATAGCAAAAATATCTCAAGGAATAAAACAATAGCTTCTTTGAAGCAAAAGTAGTAAATATGATTAAGATTCAAATGCAGGGGCCAGGCAGGTGGCATGGTGGTTCAGGTGCTGGACCCGCACCACCAACTGTGTGGTTTGAGGTGTGGACCCAGTAGCTTGGAAAACACACTGGGTACGTGTGTGTGCAAACCAAAAACCCCAAGAGGAGAATGGAGGAGAAAGGATTTCTGTGTCCTCAGCCCCGGGAGGTACTTCTCACTTTCTCTCTCCCTGTTTCCAGTGAGTGCCCCATGCCCTCTAGCAAATTAAAATAATAATAATAGTAATAAAGACTCAAATGCAGAAATTTGGTTGTTGAGAAGCTAATTAAACATCCAACTTGCTCAAATAGAATTACAAGGGCAGAGCTGTTTCTCACAAAGACCCAGTCTTCGGGAAACACCAGCACGGACAATATGGCGTGGGCGTCAGATCCCTGAGAGAATGAGGAGCCCAGGCGCCCTTCAGACGGTCTTCTGTTGTCCTCTCTTCCCAGGGACTTGTGGGTACGTGGAATGACACCAGCAGCAGCAGCAGTCGTAGCCGTGCTGAGAGAATCCAGTTCTCCATCTCTGCAATAGCAAGTTGCAGCTGACCAGGGTGCGACACTAGCTGCAGACCTGGGTGGTGATGGTTTTTGGGAAGACCCTTAAACCCAACTGTTCTGATGCCAGATTAAAGAAAAATCAGGCAATTCTATAGTTACAGAGAATCCGAAAGTTCATCAATTCCTGTATGGCTGGAGTTGACTGGAAGCTCTCAGTGAGGTGAAAAAAGACCCCGGGAGTGTGGATGTGTATTATAAGGTGACAGCCTTTTCCCCCTTTCTCCCTTCACGTCCCGCCCTGGTCTAGGCAGGCACTCCATCTCCCAGGTGGCCAATCTGAAGGGATTTAGCAGATGCGATCACAGCCCCTAGGCTGAGTTAAACCACAGGGGAGCGTGTGGGTGGGCTGAGTCAGTCGGGTGGGTGGAATACGAATGCTCCTGTGCAGGGAGGACGCCAGGACGCTAAATGAAGATATGTCTGAGACCACAGTGCAACTGGGCATCATCTCCGGTCTTCTTCTTCTTTTTTTTTTTTTTTAGAGGTTTTTGCCTTAGAGTGCATGCGCCCTAAGAGCGAGACAGTGAGAGGGAAAGTGAGAAATCCCCATCTCCACCCCCCGCGGAGAATGACCACGCGGCAATCTCTCCTCCATTCTCCTCCCGGGATCTTGGGCACGCACGCACACGCGCCTGGCTTGATTTTCAAGGCACCAGGTCCAGGACTCAACTGCAGTCGGGCATGTGGAAGTCCAGAGCTGTAACTGCTGCACCATTGTCTCTGGTCTTTTCGCTGACAGCCAAGGTCTTGATCCCGGCCGGCCTCAGTGCAAGTAAAAACCTGCTCCCACAGAGAACAGCTTCCGCCCCGGGCCTTGTGCTCCTCTGTAACAAGGTGCTCCATTGCCTGGAAGTGTCATGGCCCACCCTGTCCGCCATCTGCTTCTCCTGCAGTGTGGAAAGGGATGCCATTCTTTCTCCTTCCAAACTCACATCTCCAACAGACACCTCGTTATCCCTAAGGTGCCAAATCATTTTGTTACTAAATCACTCAATGATTCCTTATCATCTGCAAGACAGTTGCGATTCCTGTCTATGGCTCCACAGAACTGGCTAGTGGGTCACACGGTCATGGTTTCCTTCATCTCATTTCTTTTTGTGGACAAGTTTCCACCCTGGAAACTTGATGTCACATATTCACTTGTTTTAGCCCCCTGGGGCTGTTACAACAAGATGCCACACACTGGGGAACTTTGACAGGGCAGAAACTTAAGTCTCGCCGTGGAGGCTGGGCAGTCCAAGGTGAGGGCTGGGCAGATGGGGCCACTCCCTGATCCATAGGCGGTCTGCTCTACCCTTCAGGCAGTGCCGGGGAAGCAGGTGGACATCTGTCATGGACTTTTCTATAAGCCCCATTCATTAGGGCTCTGCTTTCACGACCCCATCTTGTCTCGGTTACCTTTAGAAGCCTCACCTCCTAAAGGGGTAAGGTTAAGGTCAGGGTTTCCACATACGAAGTTGGTGACGGGGTGGGCGACACAGTAGGCTGGTAGTCGTGCTACCGTTTGACCCTCCATTATGTTCTTCGACGTCCAGATTCCCTTCAATACCAAAATGTCTATGTCAATCATCATGAGTATTACTTGGGCTTGGTATTGAAGTCATTTCTTTTTCTTTTTCTTTTCTTTTTTTTTTTTTTTTTTTTGAGAGGTTTTTGCTATAGAGTGCATGCATTCAATAGAAAGAGAGAGAGAGAGGCAGAGAGACAGAAAGCGAGAAATCACCCCCAGGGGGGATGGCCACGTCGCAATCCCTTCTCCTCCATGCTCCTCTCGGGATCCTGGGCACGCACGCACACGCGCCCGGTGTGTTTAAGCCACCAGGTCTGGGATTCAAACCACGGTCGACTACATGGGAGTCCAGCAACATAGCCACTACATCAACTGCTGGTCCTGAAGTAATTTCTTTTAAGGTTGATAATTTTCGGGCCAGCAGGTGATGTGGAGGTTAAGGTGCTCGATCCCACATGGCCAACTCCATAGTTCAAGCCCCAGACCTGCCAGGTACATATGCATGTGCCCAGAATCCTAAGAGGAGAATGGAGGAAGAGGACCATGGCATGGTCATCCCCGCTGGGGCTGATTTCTCACTTTCCTCTGTCCGTCTGGGTGAGCACGTGCCACCTATGACAAAAAGCTAAAAAAAAAAAAAAAGGTTTAAATAAGGTCGATAATGTTGAGTCAGCTTACAAGTATTTTTTCAGAACTTTGAACACACAAGCAGTCTAAACCATGGTGGAATCATGACCACTCGGCTTGAAAGCCACGGGCCTCTGTCCCCACAGAGGGGCCCACGCAGAGCTTGGATGGTACCTGGGAGGACTGCATCTCCCCGGGGTTTCCTCCTCCGCGCTGTGGCGTGTGGTCATCGGGGACCGACCTCGGCAGGCCCACCCCTCACTGCGCGGGAACCAGGGCAGAGCGCGGGAGGGCCCTGCCCCTCAGCACAGAGGCCGCGCCACCAGCATGCCCCACGCCTCTCCTGTGTGCTCCTCAGCAGCTGGCGGACAGCTGTGGCCCTGAAGGGCCTGTCCTCTGGGTAAGGCCACGTTTCAGAGAGGGGACCTGATGTCCTTGGAAGTCCATTTCTCTCCGGCTTTCTTCACGAGGGAAGGGCCGGCTCTCTGGACAGCGGAAATCGCGCTTTCTTCCCGTGACCACGCTGTCCTCTGGCCCCTCTCAAACCTACCTTAGCTCTTCACGACACCATTTACAGAAAATGGCCCACATTCTCTCAGCGTCCCTTTCTCATTTGATCCAAATTCCCCTCGTTGCATGACACTTAATGTCTCTTACATCAATTTCCCTTTTGCCACTCAGAAATCTGTAAATTCTCCATTTTAACTCAGAAAATAAAACACTTCCAAGTTCCCATCAGAAACACCTCTGGCTCACTGGTCACTCATAATCTCTGCTGGGCGAAGAACCTTCCCAGTACAAGAAGACCCAGTATTACGCCATACTTCTATGACCTTCTCGAATTCCAGTATCAGTGAAGGGATTTTACTAACCTAGATTATCTCCAGTTAATCCCGAGAGACCACGGTGGGTGGGTCTGACTCAATCACCTCCATGACATTTAAAGGTAGCCCGAGCAGCCCGGGCTCAGTACCTGGCAGGAGCAGGGAGGAGCGAGGAGCGAGCAAGTCCCCGCACCCGGCATCTCCGACTGTCCTGGACCCCGTCAGGGCAGAGGAAGCCAGCTCTCTGCAGACCTAGTGAGGCCCCACGGCTGCGGCGAAAGGAATCCCAGGCGGAAACTCGACAGTTAGAACGGAGGTAGGTTGCGGGAGCCGCTTCCTGGGCTTTCTGGGTGGCTGGATAATATTTTTGGCCTCCAAGAATTTTTACAGCTATTAAGACATGTGCCATGTACGTTTTTTCATTCTTTACAGAAAGTAAGTTATGAATCCTCATAGCAAACCTGATGGAAGGTGTTAAATTCCTCTTCTGGCAAAGGAAACTGAGGCACAGCCTGAATGGGGGTGCAGAGCTAGGGAGGACCAGCACTCTGCTTCCTGAGTCCATGAGCTGAGTAGCTGTTCCGTGCTGCCTACCAGGCAAGGTCTACCCCTCCAGCATTCCCGATGTCAGTGGGATGGCGTGTCTGCTTTAACTTGTTTTGATTACTGTGTTTTTCACATCCAGCAGTTTCATTTAGGTTCTTTATATCTATTACTTCTTAGCCTCCCGCTTGCTCCACAGGCTGGACCGTAGGCAATATATAACAACTCTTTCAAAGCCCCTCCCCACCATTTCCACCGTCTGTCTTCTCGGGGTCTACCGGTTTATTTCCTGTTGATGGCCAGTTGTGTCTGCTTTATCGCTCACCTGGCAGGAGGTCAGCCTGGTACACTTGACATTGTTGGTCTTGGATATATTATCTTGTGTTCCTTAAACTAAAGCCGGTCTTTGTTCTGCAATATGGTTAAGTTACTTGGAAATGGGGACTAGCAAATGTCATAATGGTTATTACAGGGACTCCCACATAGTCAACTGTGGTTCGAGTCCCAGACCCGGCAGCTAGAAACTCATGCCAGGGTGTGTGCATGTGTGCCCAAAATCCTGAGAGGAGAATGGAGGAGAAGGGATTATGGCATGGCTATTGCCCCCCGGGGGGGATTTCTCACTTTCTGTCTCTGTCTCTGTCTCAGGTGAGTGCACTTGCCCTGTAGCAAAAAATCTCTTTTAAAAAAGTTACTTGGAAATGGATTGATGCTTTTCATTGTTGTGAATCTTTGTAAGTGGGGACAGAAACAAGCTTCAGCCTATGGATAATGTGCCCAGTGACTGGGACAATTCCTTCTAGCATGCCCTTCAATGCCCCCTGGGTTAGGGTGTCCTTTCACTCTGGCTGTGGGGACCCAGCTTCTGGCTCCGAGTGGCCCCAGGCATTTCCCATCGTGGTCCTTTCTAGGGTGTCTTTCGCAGCCCGGTGATTCCTCCCACATGCAGACTGGTGCTCGGACAGGGCCTCCCTGTGGGTGTACAGAGCACTCTCCACACCAGACCCCAGCCTGCTTCCTCGCCCTGAGCTTGCCCCTGCAATACCCAGCAGCCTTCGCCTGCCTGCAGCCCGTTCTCAGCTCGGCTGTGCTCCCCGCTTGGCCCCTCCTTGCTCTGAGGCCTGGGAAGTCAATGCAGGCCTGAGTGGGGCAGGCACGGGGCCCACGCTTAGTTCCTGCCTCCAGGCCCCTGGGGTCCCGGGTCTGAAAACCACTGGTTCATGACGTCATCTGGTCTTTTTTTTTCCATGTCTGCGGGACAGAGGGCGCTGTTCTTGACTTCGAGATAAGCTCTTAGTAGAAACAGCTCTCCCGTTAGTTAGAATATACATGTGTGTCTAGGTCAGTTCTTAAGTGTTGCCAGATTTTCATTTCCAGTGCTGTGATTGGCTCCTTCTTTAACCTATTCACAGGTAAGTCATTGAAGGATTCCTATTATGTAAATATTCATTTTTAAATTTTTTATTAGATGGCAACACTTCTGAATACAATTACCAGAAAAACTCAGAAGGTAAAGAAGAGAAAAGCAAGCAAGCAGGAATCAGGAAAACCCTCAGGTACAATGTTCTCACCCATCCATGCTCGAGGACACCTTCTGTCCTGTCTTCATCACCTTCCTGAGTCACGTGCTCATTCCAGGCCGGAGGGTGTCGGGTGCTCCCGGGATGATGGCACCCGGCATCCAGGGGCTCTGTCCCAGCCCACCCCCCTGCAGTCCTGACGGGAGTGAAGGACTGCGGGGGGCAGGATGTGAACCCCACATCAGGACCACCTGTCTAGACAGCGAATGTGCCGCCGCGCCTGTCACTGTGGTCTGGACGTGACCTGGGCGTCAGGTCCCGGGCAGGTGTTGCAGTTTCCCAGGAACGGAATAGTCCGATCTGGGCCTGTCAGTGCAGGGGAGGGTCTCTGAGAAACTTCAGCTGTGCGCGAGAGTGTGTCCCCAACCTCACCCTCATGCCCTGTGCCTTCCAGGACAGGAAACAAAGGCCTGGAGTGACCAGGAGATCCGCTGCTTTTTGCAAGAATGGGAATTCCTTGAGTGCGGGGTGTACCTCAGCGCAAGGAGGAAGGCTCACGTGGTCGCGAAGGCAGTCGCCCGGCTCCTGGCACGGAAGGGCGTGAGGAAGAGCTGGCAGCAGTGCCTCGGGATGCTGACGAGTCTGCAGGATTTATACTGGGCTGTGCGCGAGGCCAACGAGAGGCCGAGGGAGGAGCCCCTGCCTTGTCCTTACGGGGACGCCCTGCACAGGATCCTTGGAGCCCGGTGGGAAGGCGGTGAGTGGCACCCGCTGGCCCAGACATCCCTGTGACTGAGCAGGGCAGTGACCAGGGCCACACCCAGGGCCGCGCCCTGCCACACTCCCCATCACACAGCGCAGAGCGAGCGCGCTGAGGGCCCCCCTCCTGCCTCCTTCTAGCTCTTCCCTGTAAGGACCCCAGGGCCTTCGCTCGCGGCTCAGGGATTTACTCGTGGGCCGTGGGCCGGGCTACACCACAGCAAGGTCCAGGTGGGTGGGCGAGCCACGCCTTCACCACGCCTTCACCACGCCTTTCTCTCTCCTAGGGCCTCCCGCAGATGCAGCTGGCCTCCCACCTCTCCCCGAGGGCCTGCCCGAGGCCGGGGCTGTCCCCAGTGCCTTAGAGGGGATGGGGTGGGCCCCCCAGCCCACAGACCAGCCCTGGGCCGTCCCCTTTGAGATGCCGTGGGGCCCCCAGCCCTGGGCCGTGCCTGTGGAGGAGATGCCGTGGGGCCCCCAGCCCTGGGCCGTGCCTGTGGAGGAGATGCCGTGGGGCCCCCAGCCCTGGGCTGTCCCGGTTGAGATGCCGTGGGGCCCCCAGCCCTGGGCCGTCCCCGTGGAGGTGCAGGAGACACCGGGTGCCCCCCAGCCCATGCTGTGCGCAGGGGGCCCTCAGGCAGCCGACTGGAATCCCTGGAGCATCGACTTCCCGTGGCTAAGGCCGTGCCTGCTTCCTGCCTTTCTCCCAGGAGTCCCCCACCCTCTGGATTGGTCAACCTCCGCCGACTGCGGTCCTGAATTGGGAGACAGTTAGAGCCTGGATCCCCGTTAGGCCTGAGGTCGTGGAATAGGGTAGTTCTGTACAAAGACCCCTTCCCTCCGCAGCCCGATGTGATGAGTCGGAAATGGGAATAAACGGCAGCGAGCTCACCCTTTCCTGTCTTGGTGTGACTTGGTGGACTGCTCCATTACAGGGGGGCCAAGGGGCAGGGGGTCCCAGCTCCCCGGGGACTTGATCTGTGCACTCCTCTGTCTGTCTTGTGTCCTTTGCCACTTTGTAGTCTGATGTAGAACTTCGGTTTAACGTTTCTGAGCCTCAGGTTCCTTATTAAAATTGAAGCTGGTGACCAGCAGTTGGCGTAACGGCTGTGTCACTGGACTCTAGTCGACCGTGGTTTGAGCCCCAGACCTGGTGGCTTAAACTCACGCCGGACACGTGTGTGTGGGTGTGTGTGTGGG
>NW_006160131.1:176529-182405 GCF_000334495.1 Tupaia belangeri chinensis
TGTGTGTGTGTGTGTGTGCCCAAGATCCCAAAAGGAGAATGGAGGAGAAGGGATTGCGGCGTGGCCATCCCCCCGGGGGGCAATTTCTTGCTTTCTGTCTCTCTGGGGAGTGCACGTGCCCTATAGCAAAAACCTCTAAAAAAATAATTAAAATAAAATAAAAATTTAAAAAATTGAAGCTATGTTTTTCACCTCAGGATAGTTTTAGCATAATCAGTGTATCTATTAAATTCATTTCTCCACATTTAATTGTCCACTTTTTTAAAGACAATTTTTTTCTGAGATCATTGTAATTTCATATGTAGGTATGACAAGTAAAACAGGATCCTAAAGATATCCCTTAATCCCTTTCCAGGCAATGTTAACATCTCTGATGTTTGAGAAGACATCAGAAAATCTGGGAAAATGGAAGTTTTCTCTTTTTAGGGTTTTTGCCTTAGGGCACATGTGCTCACTGGAGAGAGAAAAAGACAGCCGGAAAGTGAGAAATCACCCCCAGCAATCCCTTCTCCATTCTGGGATCTTGGGCACGTTTGTGCATGCACACAGTGTTTCAAGCTATCAGGTCCAGGACCGGAACCGCAGGTGGCCATGTGGGAGTCCAGCGACGTAACTGCTATGCCATCTGCTAGCCCCAGAAGAACACATTTCTTTTGGTGAAAAAAAAAAAAAAAATCCCAGCTGAAGTCCATGCATAGGTGTTCATAGTACATATTTTTCCATGAACTTTTTTGAAGCCCCCTAACATGTGACGTTTTGTGATTCGCTTTTTCCCCGTCACAGTTCTCTTGAGGGTTATCTGGGTTGTTGCATGCAGTAACTGTTCATTCTCTTTTATTACTGAATAGCATTCCACCATACAGAGTCTGCCACTTTGGTTAGCCACTCACCCACTAAAGGACATCTGGGCTGTTTCCAGTGCCGAGTAGTTATTGTGAATAAAGCGGCCGTAAATGTCAAGGTGCAGGGGTTTGGGTAAACACAAGACTTCCTTGGAATAAATGCCCAGGGAGCAGTGCATTTCCAGGTATAATTACATATTTAATTTTTTTATTTGAAAGATTTTTCCTCTAGGGCATGTGCGCTCACTGGAGAGACAGAGACAGAAAGGGGCCATGGCTATGCTGTAACCCCTTCTCCATTCTCCTCTCGGGATCTTGGGCACGCACGTGATCCGGCATGAGTTTTAAGCCACTGGGTCTGGGACTCGAACTGCAGCCAACTACGTGGGAGTCCAGCAACATACGCTGGTCCCTGCATGTTTAACTTGTTCAGATGGTCGTACCATTTTACGCTCCCTCAGCAATGTGCACCGACCGGTCTCCTGCGTCTCTGGCTCATGGAGCTGCTTTCCTTTTCTGGCTGCCCCACTGGTCCTGCCCTGAGTGACAGTGACGGCCCAGCCCCTCGCGGTGCTCTGAGCAGAGCTTAGCACGGTGGAGCTGGCTTCTTCCCTGAGGCTCTCCGCGTGCTGCCAACGTGGTGGTCTCTAACGACGGCTTCTACTCCCACTCCCCATGGGTAATGGCATTAACCGTGTGTTTGGTTGTCACACGTCTGCAGTGATGTGTCTTCTCTTCGTGGTTCTGCCCATATTCTAACTGGACTGTTTTCCTGTTTATGCTTTGAGAGCTCTTTTCAGTCTAGATGTTGAACTTCTCTCAGGTATGCTTTATGCAAATGTATTTCCTGACTAGTAGCTTCTCTTTTCATCCACTTCAGAAGAGCTTTCACAGAGCAAGTTTTCAGGAGCTTTTTATCAGCTTTTTAATGGGTAGCGCCTGCGGTGCTGAGTCTGAGGACGTTTTGGTTAGCCCTAGGTCCTGATGGCTTTCCTCTATAGTTTTCTAAAAGTGTCACAGTTTTCCATTTCGCAATAAGGACCCTGACATTTGAGTCAGATTTTGATTGGGTTTCGTGAAGTTTAGGTCCAGGTTCATTGGCGTGTGTGTGCGCCTATGCGCGTCCTGTTCCTCCAGTACAATAAGGTTCTCATTCTCCATGACCTCGTTTCATGTTTGTAACGAATGAGGGGCGTGTTTGTGCGACCGTTTCGTGGGTTCTCTGTGTTGCACTGATGTATGTGTCCACCACTCTAACTGTAGCAGTATAGTTAATACCAAAGTCCTGTGTATGAATTCTTCCCACTTCATGCTTTGATCAATTTTTAAAACATTGAGGTGGCCAGCAGGTGGCGTAATGGTTACGTAACTGTTCTCCCATGTGTTTGAGCACGGTTCAAGTCCCAGACCCGGTGGCTTAAAACTCAGGCCAGGCTCACATGTATGTGTGCCCATACCCTGAGAAGAGAATGGAGAAGAGATTACAGCATGGCCACCGCCCACCCCGGGGGTGATTTCTCTCTGTCTTTCTGTCTCTCTGAGTTGACTGTACATACTCTATAGCAAAAAAATCTCTCTCTCAAAAAAAATATGTATTTAACCAGTCTTACATCTCTGGAATATATCAATCAATCATAATTCTTTTCATATATTTCTGATTTCTTTTTTTCTTTTTCTTTTTTTTAGTTTTGCTATAGGGCATATGTGCCCACTGGGAAAACAGAGAGAAGGAAAGTGAGGAGTCACCCTCCCGGGGAATGGCCACACCACAATCCCCTTCCCTCTGTTTTCACAAGATTTTGGCCACATGCCTGACATGTTTTTCAAGCTGCCAGGTCCAAGTCTTGAACCATGCAGTTAGCCATGTGGGATCCAGTGGCCTTAACCTTCATGCCTGTTGGTCCGATAGTGCTGATTTCTATTTAGTAATTTTTTTTAATGATTTCTGCATCAACATTCAAGAAAAATGTTGCTTTAGAATTCTCTTTGGTTGTACAGTG
Source organism: Tupaia belangeri chinensis (assembly GCF_000334495.1). Lineage (NCBI taxonomy): Eukaryota > Metazoa > Chordata > Mammalia > Scandentia > Tupaiidae > Tupaia > Tupaia belangeri. The sequence goes on from NW_006160131.1 coordinate 179,372, forward strand.
TTTGGTTTTGATATCAGCATAATAATAGCTTCAGAAAATAATTGGCTGGCAAGTATTTCCTTTTATTTTCTGGAGGCGATTTATTCATTTGTATTCTTTTAATGTTTGATAGATCAGGCAACAGAAGGAAAAATTAACAAGCGGGACTACATCAAACTAAAAATTTCTGCACAGCAATAATTGACAAAATGGATTAGATCATATATCTAATCAGGGAATAATATCTAAAATATATATATAACAACTCAATTTATTCATTTATTGATTTGAGAGATTTTTGCTACAGGGCATGTGCACTTGCTGGAGACAGAAAGTGAGAAGTCACCCCCTGGGGGGGATGGCCACACTGCAATCCCTTCTCCATTCTCTCGGGATTTGGGGCATGCATGCAAACACACATGCCCAGTGTGAGTTTTAAGCGGCCAGGTCTGGGACTTGAACTGCCATCAACTACATGGGAGTCCAGCAACATAACCATTATGCCACCTGCTGGTCCCAGGAATTCACAATTTAATAGAAAAAAAATAATAACTTCAATGGGCAAAAGACTGGAGTAGACATTTCTTCAAAGAATACTTACAAATAGTCAATAAGTATGTAAAAAGACACCCTTATTTTTTAAAAGAAACAAGATTATTTTTTAGCACTTTTAGGTTCACCACCAAACTGAACAGAAGATGCAGATAATTTCCATCAGCCACCTGCCCACACACACGTAGACTTCCCCTTATCAACGCCCTGCTAAGTAGCTTATTTGTTACAACTGATGAGCTCACATTGACACACCATCATCCAGAGACCGTAGGTTACATAGGGTGTATTCCATGTGCTGCTCGTTTTATAGGTCTGGACCACCATTTTGTTGTTATACCAGAGGGCAGAGGTGTTCACCAGAGAGCCAGGGAAAGATGGAAGTGAGAAAGCACCCCTTCACTGGGCATGGTCATGCCACAGACCCTTCTCCATCTCCTCCCTTCTTTTGGGATTTGGGGCGTGCACACTCACACGCCTGGCTTATTTCTCAAGCCACTGGGTCTGGGACTCAGTGCACAGGCAGTCAAGTGAGAGTTGACCGCCTTGACCACCACACCACAGGCTGACTCAGTCTCGGCGGGTTCATGATGACATATAGCCACCATTTTAACACCATTCAGAGTGGTCGTGCTGCTCTGGACACCCAGCGCTCCACCTCATCCCTTCCTCCCCAACCACTGGTGACCTCCCTGCTTCATGCTGGTCTTTTCGCTATCTCCATTCTTGTACCTCTTCCAGAATGCCCGATACTGGGAACCAGTGCCGCCTCTCACTCTGGCTTCTCCCACCCGTAGTATGCACGTGGGGCTCCTCTGTCTTTACTCATGAGTTGGCTACTTGTTTCTTATTATTGCTCAACAATATCCCATGGTCTGAGTGTACATAGTTACCCATTCACCTGCTAAAGAACACCTTGCGGCCAGCAGGCAGCGTGGTAGTGACCGCGATGGACTCCCACACGGCTGACTGCAGTCTGAGCTCTGGATCTGGCAGCTTGAAACTCCTGCCGGGCACGTGTGTGCCCAAATCCCAGAGGAGAATGCAGGAGAAGGCACTGCTGTGTGGCCACCCTCCCAGGATGGTTTCTCACTTTCCCTCTGTCTCTCTGGGGAGCACAGTGGCCCTAGGACAGAAAACAGAAAAGGTATATTGGCTGGTTCTGAATTCTGGCGACCATGAACAGAGCTGAGCATGTGCACGGGTTTTAGTGCGCACTCTTCCCGCAGGGTGGGTGTTCTCACCGGAGAGGGACAGAGACAGGGAAAGTGAGAAAGCCCCCGGCCACCCCAGGGAATGGCCTCGCAGGAGTTTAGGCACACACGCTTGCCTGGGGAATGTTTAGTTGTTGTTTTTTTATCAAGCTGCTAAGTCCAGGATGAACTGCACAGGTGGCCGTGGGCATCCAGCTGCCTTAGCCACCACATCACTGCCCGGCTCTGACAGACCTTTATCAGACACACTTTCTGTAAATGTTTTCTTCACCGCGGCTTGTCTTTCATTCCCGAGACTGTCTTTCGCTTCATTTCCATAAATTCAGCTTACTGATTTTTTCTTTCATGGATCATGCCTTTGGTATCATCCAAAAAGCCCACACAAGGACTTAGCACAGGGTGGGCGCCACCACGCCCAACACCGAGGGTTAGGGGAACAGCTCTCGTACCGCATGGGCGCGAGAGGAGCTGGCAGAAGGAAGGCCAGCCTCGGCTCTCAGAGCAAGGCAGCCCTGGCCTCTGGAGGAGCCAAGACCTAACCCTGGGGCCACCAGCTACTGCGCTTCCTTCCCCCAGCCCCTTCCCTCGGTCTGAAATAGCCCACGCTCCCTTTCCCCGCGTGTATCTGACAGTGCCAGTTCCCGGTGACTCAGCGCCAGTATGGCACTGCCCCCGCCCTCCTTCTCAGCTACTTAAAAAGGCAAAGATTTTAGTAAGAGAAGAAGGGGGAGCGATGTCACAGAAGAAAAAAAGAAAAATGTGACTACCACTGCTGCAAGGCTGAAAAAACAAATCGATTTTCTTATCACCCTTGCATTGTTGCACAGGGAGGGCCCCCCCCAGTCCCCCCCCACCTCCTTATCATTCCAGCCAGCCGTCTGGGTGCTCTTTTTTTTTTTTTTAATTTATTAATTCACTTTACACCATCACAACACACAAATGAATTTTCCATCCAAAATACACTGTGCATTGTCTCAATCAAGTACATCTACATATATATTCTCAGCAAATAATTTTCCAATTCTTACATCCTGCATACCTTGCCCTTTGTCTTGCCATCCCTGATTCCCCATCCCCCACCCTCTGCTATGTCCCACCTTCCCCCCCCTTTTTCCCTGGCATCCATGGTTGCCCTCCATACCTTCCTTCCCCCCCATTCAATTGTTCTGCCAATGAACTTAATTAGTCTAAATAAATCCATTAGCTAGCACAGCTGACACAGACCTACACATGTATCCTAGTCTGACCCTAGGCATAAACCCCGGTGAGTAGAATGAACCTACTATAAA
>NW_006160131.1:183123-190643 GCF_000334495.1 Tupaia belangeri chinensis
GGGAGACCCCCGTCTGGGTGCTCTTAGTGAGCGGGTTCATGGCACACATCTGAACCACCACGGGCAGAGGAGGGAAGTTGCCTGGGGGTCCTTCTGTTCTCCGGCATGCTCCCTCTGGCATAAAAACAAAAACAAAAGCAAAACTGCTGCAGACACCACTCCTTGTTAGAAAGTATCCCCCATGGAGCACATGTGAGAGAGAAGCACTCCCCAGGTGGCCACACCACTCTCCTTCCCGGATGCTGGGTCTTGGCACTCCATGCGTGTCTCAGGCTGAGCAGGCAGGCGGTTGCAGCCACGTCCCCGTGGGGGATCTGGCTCCCCTCCAGCACCAAATCTAGACGAGACGATGCTGCCTCGCTCGCAGCAGAACTGGTGCGGCAGGTAGCAGGGCTGGAGAGCAGAGTGAGGGACAGAAGCCCACTCTCATGCCGCAGCTGTTCTTACTCCTGGAAAACCCGGAGGAATCTGGAGACGGGAGACTAGTCATGGCAAGAGAGCCCGGCATGGCGATGAGGTTGGCGTTCTGAAGCCAGCTGCATTTCTCGGCTTCGGCGATGAGAAGCGGACGTCGGGTCCTGCGGCCACCAGCCCCGGTGGCTGTTAGTGCCCCAATGTGACTAGTCCACACTGAGAGGAGCTGTGAGAGCAAAATGAACATCAGGCTGCAAAACCTGGCGCAGAAGAGGAAAACATTACTACTACTTCGTACTAGTGTTCATAATAAATTACATGTTTAAATTGTATTTTCGATATCTTGGATTCATTTTTACTTGACCTGTTTGTGGCTTTCTTCAATGTGACATTTGAAAAATTGGTATTATACACATGAGAACTTCCAGAATAGAGAAAGGACCTTGAAATCCTCCCCGAGGAAATAACTAAGAAACAAAAATGACTAAAAACCACCACAATCATTTCAGGACTCTGAAAATGAACCAAAGGCATTGAACAAGTTGGCAAGCTCTTACCTGAGAAAAACTACTGAGTCTTGCAAAAAGCAGGCGTGTGCATGTCACCCTGGCACTGCCGCCATCTCGCCTCCCACCCCAGCACCAGGGCAGCGTGGGTAGAAGCAGCCTCACTGCTTCTGCAGAGGCTGCCGTGCTTGGGGGCGAAGAACAGCCCCCTGCCGACAGCTTTGTTCTCGATGGGAGAATTTCATAGCGAACAGTCAAAGGCAAGAATGGAAGCTACTTAAGGCTGACAACAGGAGGACAGGCAAAAGATAAGAGAGCTAGCCTGTGGCATGGCGGTGAAAGCGGCTGGATCCCACATGGCAGACTGCTGGTTCAAGTCCCAGACCCCAGATTTCAAAAGCACAACAGGTGCATGTGCATGTGTGCCCAAACTCCTGAGAGGAGAACAGAGGATAAGAGACTGTGCTGTGCTGGGAACCAGCAGTTGGCGTAATGGCTATGTTGCTGAACTCCCATATAGTCGTCCATGATTCGCATCCCGGACCCGGTGGCTTAAACACTCACGCCGGGCGTGTGTGCGTGCGTGCCCAGGATCCCGAGAGGAGAATGGAGAAGGGATTGCGGCGTGACCATCCCCCCTTGGGGGTGATTTCTCGCTTTCTGTCTCTCTGTCCTTCTGGCGAGTGCACGCGCCCTACAGCAAAATAGCAAAACCTCTCCAAAAAAAAAAAAAGACCGTGGCATGGCCGTCTCCTCTCAGGGTGGCTTCCTCACTTTCCTTCCTTCTGTCTCTGGAGAGCATGCACGGCCTATAATGAAAACAGAGAGACGGAAATTTGAAAGAGAGATCTAGAGAACAGGAAAGCCCAAATGGGGACCTGGAAACATTTTCATGGGAACCGAAAGGCTGTCTTCACCCAAAGGCAACCCCAGAGAGGCGCTACCACTCCCATCCGACTGAACCTGGGACCCTGCGAGCCGACAGGAAAGCCCAGGCAGACTCGGTAACTCACTCTCTGGACTTTTCTTTTTGAGATCTGATCTTATTTATTTCTTTCTCATAAAAATCTTACTTTTGACTGGATTCAGACTTAGAAGTAGAAGCTCTCAGAGAGGACAGCCTGCGTCTCTTCGCAATCTGTTCTTGGCGTTTTTCTTCGGCCTCCTTCATTCTCTTGGCCAAAAACTGAGCCCACTCTGCTGCCTCTTCCTTGTTTTCCTTAAAGCCTTGTTTTTTTGCGAGCAATACGCCAGCGTTGGTGTGCAGGACACGGGGAGTCACCGACGCTGACAAGAGTCAGGTGCTCTGGTCCTGGGTTTCTCACCTTTTTTATTTAAGTGCTTTCTTACAACATATCGGCGGGCATCATCTTCTTCAGAGAGACAGAAGTTTTCGGATTCTGCTAGCTCCCTCAGGCCCCAGGAGACGAGGCACGGCAGTATCGGTCAGTTCTGGAATGTCCTTCGCTCCTTTTTAACAATAACCAAGGTGAGAACGCTGAGGTTGGCATCCACAATGCAGCCCCGGACAGATTCGCGCTTTCTTCCTCCAGTTCTCCATGGTCTGGAACAGGAATGTCCCTGACTCAGTGGCAGATGGACACGGCCGGGGGTCAGGACACCCTGCTTCCTGGGGAAAACTTGCCGTTTCCATCCCTGATCTGGACTACATAACCCTCCACTCCTCACCCAGTGCATCAGCAGAACTTCTGTGGCCATGCGCTTCTCATAAAAAGAACAAAGTTTGTGTTCATCGTCCACTTCAGTGAGTTTCTGGCAGCCCGTGGCTGGGAAGGAGATATTCAGCTTCATCTTGAAGCAGCTGACCTCCTCTGAGTCGCCACAAAGAGCTAACTCTCTGGACTTTGAACACACACCTGTGCACACACCGAGCCTTCGGGGACGAGATCAAAGCATTATTCATGGCTGGCCCAGGGACACCCCTAGGAAGCCAAAAATGACACCACCACCAGGAAGTGGTAGCAGAGCCCAGAGGAGCAAGTTTTCTGGATTTATAGCAACTTTATTGAGATACAATTCCCATGCCACACACTTCTCCCATTCAGCTTATAAATTCAGTGGGGTTAGTATACTCACAGATGCTGCAAACATCACCACAATCAATTTGCTTTGTTTCATTTTCATTTTTCGCTATTGAGTGTGTGCAGAGAGAAAAGGGAGAGCAATTGAGAAGTCACTCCCCAGGGTGACAGCCATGCTGCAATTCCTTCTCCTCCATTCTCGTCAGGATTTGGGGCACACACATGCCCAGCATGTTTTTCAAATCGTCAGATGTGGGATTCAAACTGCACAGTGGCCACGTGGGATCCAAGTGCCTTAACCACGGTGCCACCCGCTAGCCCACCATAATCAATTTTAGAACATTTTTATGGCCTCAGGAAGCCCCATGCCCTTTAGCTATGCCTCCTCTATAACCTCATCTTCCCAACCCTGAGTGACACTCACTTCTTTCTTTCTTTTTTTTTTGGAGAGGTTTTTGCTATAGGGCACATGCGCTTGCCAGAAAGACAGAGACAGAGAGACAGAAAGCGAGAAATCACCCCCCAGTGGGGATGGTCATGCCGCAGTCCCTTCTCCTCCATTCTCCTCTCAGGATCTTGGGCAAGCACGCCCACACGCCCGGCGTGAGTTTAAGCCACCGGGTCCAGGACGCGAACCGCAGTCGACTATGTGGGAGTCCAGCGACATAGCCATTACGCTAACTGCTGGTCCCAATAAATAATTCTTAAAAAATAAAAAAATCCCGACAGGGTGGAGAAATGGAGGAGAAGGGTCTGCGGCATAAACATGCCCTCTGGGAAGGGGTGCTTTCTCACTCTCCCTGTCTCTGTTTAGACACACACACTCTGACAAAAAAACAAACAAAGCCACACATCATCAGAGAAATTTTTTTTAAATGTCGTTTTAACCAGTGTGGGGCATAGAGACCGGTAGAGTAATACCTGGTAGACATTGGGAAATCCATAAATGACTACTCTGAAACCAGGAACGCCAACTGCGTCAACAAGTGAAGATGACCGCAAGAGCTGTTTGATTCCTGATTTTCTGCGCTAGCTGTGAGGAGTCTGTGGCCAATCTACAGCAACGAAGACTACGAATCCATTACTGCATCTGCTTGCCACTTTACTTCCTTGTCCCTAGGTCTTGGGGCACGAAGTGGAGGGATGTGGGGTAAACTGCTTGTCTGCTGCAGTTTCTAGGACCAATACCCCGAAGGCCGAAGGCTATGGCACCGAGTTAAATCAGTCCCTCCCTGCCAGTCCCCACTGCACAGATACTCTGCAAAGTGTGTTGTGAACCGGGAATGCTTCCAGCATTGTTGGCTGTGACTGAATCTTGCTCAGCGTGCTGTGTAAATCTCACAGCCAGGGTGAGGAAACCCCGGGAAACCTAGGCTGTTACCTTTCTGGGGCAGTGCGGGATGCCTGGGAGACCCAGTGTGACTCACCATTGAATAGTAAATTAGGCTCTGGGACCTTTAAGGACCTTGATGTGCTAGAGGCAAACCGACCCCTTGTTTCATCAGAGGGGCCTTCCTGATGTACTAAGTACCCTGGAAGGTGGTGTTCTGAAACAACCTCTTTTGGTCTCGCTATAAGATGGACCCAGCAAGCTTTCCTCTCCTGACTAAGCAAAGTAAGTTGCCATGCGCTTCGTGGTAGAGTTGAATCAGTCAGTAGAACAGGTTAAATATAAGAGCTTTGGGGTAAGCAAGGCCTAGGTTTGAATCTTGGCACTTGAAAACTGTGGTCTAGGACATGTAACCAATGATCGCCTAATAGAGTTGTTTGGATTATTGAATGAGCTCATGTATGCGAAGTAGTTAGCCCATAGTTAAGTATTCGATAGATAAAAACAAGGACAAACTCATTGAATACAGATGTCATTATCAGTAATGAGCTGCTTAGAAGAGGTTTCAACTCCATAAACATGTCCACCCCTTTGTTACACTGACTCTCTAAAGAAAATAAACTTTCCTTAAACTCAATTGACACAATTTAGACTTTTATTAGGACTCTGCTTTTATTGATGAAGGTTTTCTAGGCCTAAAGTTATGCATGTAGAATATATGTCTTAGAACATACAGGAATATTCCTTTGAGAGAAACTCAAAGCTAAGATTTTCGTCATGTTGCCGGGGAGATTCAATCCATGGGGTCACTATGCGGAGTATGAGGGTCCTGGGCTTCCTCTGGGAAAGAATTCAAGAGCAAGCCATTGAGGGAGGGTGAAAACAAGGTTATTAGGGAAAGTCTCTGGAGAGGACTACTCCATAGGTGCAACGGCCTCATAGGAAGAGGTGAGTGACTAGCTTTGCTTCTTCAACTGAGAGAAAGGGGAGAGAGAACTGTTAGAAGGGGAGCCCTAAAGATAGAAGGCCTACCCTCTAGATACGGCAGCCCCAAACTTCTGAATGTTCGGTGAGTGCCTGGCTTATATGGCTTAATGCCAGGCTAAGTAAGTAATGAATTTTCTGGGCACAGGACAGTGGTTTTCCTGGACTACTGTCCCTCCCATTTTCTGGCCTCAGTAGGGTAGCTCCAGTCATTGCCATAGCATGGTTATTCCAAACGGCCGTGATGAGGGACAGGAGTCATCTAGCATGCTAACACAGTGTAATGGAGAGTCTGAAGGTTGGGCAGCAGTCGTTGCAGAGGCCGTGGTGGGGACAGGAGTCATCTAGCGTGCTAACACAGTGTAATGGTGAGTCTGAAGGTTGGGCGGCAGTCGTTGCAGAGGCCGTGGTGGGGACAGGAGTCATCTAGCGTGCTAACACAGTGTAATGGTGAGTCTGAAGGTTGGGCGGCAGTCGTTGCAGAGGCCGTGGTGGGGACAGGAGTCATCTAGCGTGCTAACACAGTGTAATGGTGAGTCTGAAGGTTGGGCGGCAGTCGTTGCAGAGGCCGTGGTGGGGACAGGAGTCATCTAGCGTGCTAACACAGTGTAATGGTGAGTCTGAAGGTTGGGCGGCAGTCGTTGCAGAGGCCGTGGTGGGGACAGGAGTCATCTAGCGTGCTAACACAGTGTAATGGTGAGTCTGAAGGTTGGGCGGCAGTCGTTGCAGAGGCCGTGGTGGGGACAGGAGTCATCTAGCGTGCTAACACAGTGTAATGGTGAGTCTGAAGGTTGGGCGGCAGTCGTTGCAGAGGCCGTGGTGGGGACAGGAGTCATCTAGCGTGCTAACACAGTGTAATGGTGAGTCTGAAGGTTGGGCGGCAGTCGTTGCAGAGGCCGTGGTGGGGACAGGAGTCATCTAGCGTGCTAACACAGTGTAATGGTGAGTCTGAAGGTTGGGAGGCAGTCGTTGCAGAGGCCGTCTTTTTTTTTTTTTTTTAACTTTAAAAAAAATTATTATCATTTTTTTTTTTCAATAAAAAATTATTATCATTATTATTTTCCAGTATTGATCAGAGAGAGACAGAGAGAGAGAGAGAAGAAGTGAGAAAGCAAGCCACGAGGTCCAGGACTTGAACCGTGGTTGGCCATGTGGGAGTCCAGCGCCTTTAACCACCATGCCACTTGCCAGCCCGTCTTGATTCCAGTCTTTCATTCACTTCCTGTCTGTCAGGTAAGGTGTTTGGAATGTTTCAGTACATGGTCAACTTAAGGTTTTCTTGTACATGTTCTCATGCAGAGATGAAGCTACTGGATTAACGGTGCTTCTAATCTTGGTAGCGGATTCAGAAATCTAAAGAGACCCCATGAGTAAGTCTTCTGGCCAGAGGTGTTCATTTGGCAGGTAACTGCCTTAACAGACAGAATTGAGGGAGTCAGGTAAGAGTGTAAGGCTGACTGGTGCAGGGATCCTGGGAATAAGTGACTACTTTTACCCTAGTTACTTTGGAACTTAAGCCAACTGAGCACAATGTCCAAATACAGCTCATATAAAACAACCTAGAAATATTTTGTGGGTTCTAGGCACTGAGATACTGAAGATGACATAATTAGGTCTTTGCCTTTGTCAACACACTTTTACTCTTTTAGCAGAACCATGCATTTTCTTGACCACAGTCTCATATCCTTCTGAGGCAAAGCTTTCTCATGCCTCAGAAAACAAGGGGATTTTTCTTAGACGCCAGCTTGAATTTAGTGTGAAATGCTGCAAGATAAGGCATGCTTTAATTTGCAAGACTGCCCAGGTCACACAGCTCAACATGCTATCTGACTTGCATCCCTTAAGTGGTTATACCAATAAACTTCATTCTTTGAGCAAAACTGGTTAGTGCACTGGGGTGGCATTGGTCCACTTTGAGGACCTCATTTCTCAACTGGAATAGTTAAGAGCAGAAAGCTGAGTGGAAACTGGAGTGGTCAGGGACAGCATCTTAAAGGAGATGGACCATCAAGAGTGGATAGGTTTAAATCTGTGGATACAGTTATGGTGGCTATTCCAGATGGCAAGAGTAACACTGTCCTTCATGGTGCAGCTTGGTCTCTTCTAATCTTTCAACTGTCTTTTCAACTTCTTAAAGGTGGATTACATTACAACCTCCAAGAGAATTCCATTTGTCTTTTCCGCTCTACTTTTTTTTGAGAGGTCCTTTTCCCCCCCCCCACTCTTCGGCGCCCCAGTCTCGCC
>NW_006160131.1:190674-191898 GCF_000334495.1 Tupaia belangeri chinensis
CACATGCGCTCGCCAGACAGACAGAGACATAGAGACAGAAAGCGAGAAATCACCCCCCAGGGGGGATGGCCACACAGCAATCCCTTCTCCTCTCGGGATCTTGGGCACGCACGCACACGCGCCTGGCATGAGTTTAAGCCACCGGGTCTGGGACACGAACCGCGGTTGACCACGTGGGAGTCCAGCGACATAGCCATTACACTAACTGCTGGTTCCCTCAGCTCTACTTCTTGATAGAGTGCAGTCTCCAAGACATTTATTCAAATTTTTCCTGTTTATCCAAAGTAGATGATGTTAGAACACCAAAGGTACTCTGGGGCCCTCTTCTTATCTAAAAAGGCGTATGAGTTCGAGTCTCCGTGTGGTTTTGGTCTAATACCAACAGACCAACAGCCCTACCGACTGCGACTTTCCCCTTCATCCAGCGAATCCTGGTCAGAGTGCGCAATCCCGACACTAACTGCACCTAAATCCTTCCCAGCATGCGGCACTGCGAGCCTCTTTCCGCCCTAGCGCCGATGCCATACTCTTGGTTCTCCTTTTCCCCTCTGGTGAAATGTTCCCCAGGGCTGTCTTTGCCCCTCCGACCTCTCACTCTGAGGATTCCTGGAGCTGCAGAATGCCCTACTTCGGCATTAGCAAGCCCCTGGGACGACCGTTAGGTCGGAAACATTATCTGCCTTGGTTGAATAAACGCAATGCACAAGGACAAGTCACAGGGAGCGGTTAGCAAATTTCCAGTTCCGTTATCGGAACCGGAAGCAGCGCTTGGTCACTCTTAACCGCCACTTCCCTGTTTTTTTGTTTTGCTCTGAAGAGCACGGGCATTGAAAAGACAGGCGCCTGCGCCGGCTTTATTTATCCGAATCTCTCTTAGACCGGAAGCCCCAGGTGGGCAGTCCTGCAGGCACCTGCTCAAGGGCCCTGCCGGGCGCGGGCGTCTTCTGGCCTGCGTTGCACGTTGGATACCTGAGGGGACAATGGACGGGTCGCAGTAGGCGCCGCCCAGGGGTGACGCCACCACCGACTTAGGAGCCACAGGCGTCCGGGGGGCTTCACCCAGGTCCCGCGACGCCGACCAACCCGCCGGGTCGCCTCGGCCTCACACTCGGGGCGGGGAGGGGCGGGGCACTGCGCGGGCCGCGCAGCCGCAGTGCGGAGAGCCCGGCCTGCCCTGACGTCACAAGGCCCCGCCCCTGCGGGGCGGGAACGCGCGAGGCTCCG
>NW_006160131.1:192400-213272 GCF_000334495.1 Tupaia belangeri chinensis
CCAGAGGGGCGAGGGCGAGCGGCCGGGAAGGGCAGCCCCGCTGTCGGAGCTTCTGCCCTGGCCCGAGGTGTGGAGTCAGGATTACCAGGTTTTAGGAGGGCCCTGAGCGTTCGCACTCGGGGGTGCGCAGACCCGCCAGCGCGCACGCCGCCCCCGGCCCGTAGTGTCCCCTGTGTTTTCCTGCGTGTGCGAGGGAGTCTGCCTAGAAGGTGGGTCCGGGAAGCTTCCCTTTTACTTCCGAGAAGACATTTCTGAACCTTGCCCTGGGGGGTGGGTGCGTGGGGTTAGGATAGGGGACCTGGAACTAACAGCTGAACTAAATTTTAAGTAGTGACTTTTTTTTGGTCTTTTTTTGGAGAGGTTTTCGCTATAGGGCGCGTGCGCTCGCCAGAGAGACAGAGACAGAGAGGCAGAAAGCGAGAAATCACCCCCCAGGGGGGATGGTCACGCCGCAGTCCCTTCTCCTCTCGGGATCTTGGGCACGCACGCACACGCGCCTGGCATGAGTTTAAGCCACCGGGTCCGGGACTTGGGAGTCCAGCGACATAGCCGTTATGCTATCTGCTGGTCACTTAAGTAGTGACTCTTAACTAGAGAAGTTAAAATGTTGATCTTCCACAAGGAGCCTGTTTCTTATTTTAATGTCTGCATATTAATAGCTTTGATAATTGGGAAAATTCGATCTGTTAGAAGCAGGCTGGTTGTAGTTGGCTTACAGTAGAAGGGAAAAAAAGACACCCAAAGCAGACACCCGTGGTTTCAAAAGCATGATGATACTCAAAATAATGATCCTTAGTCATCAGAAATTGTAATTTTGCTGTTGTTTTGAAATGCCTAACTGAGCAGAGTTTGTAATGTGATAAAAATATAATGTCTGTACTTGCAGGAATGGGTCAGAAAAATTCCACTAGAAAGCTTTTTTATTTTTCCCTCTTGCCTTTTGCCTCAGATTAATTTATAGCGTCAAAGTGACCCTTCATCAGACCTGAATGCTTTTTTGGTTTGACTTGATCATTGTCGTTTCCCTTTTCCATTAAGCTAAAAGAGAAGCCATCTTCAGAAGAATGCTCGATGGGCATAGATTAGTCAGAAACAGCAGTGACTTAAAAGACTTGAGTATTTGATGGCATCAGGTCTGATGGCATGATACATAAACTTCCTTAGGGAATGTCTCCCTGGAGACTTGATGCTGCCTCATTACCAAGCCTTCGCTCCTTTGAGATCATTTAAATTGTACTTGCATTTATTTGCTTGTTACTCAGACATTTGGTCAACCTTAATGAGGTTAATTAAATTGGTTTTGCTCCATTTTAGTCTTTTTCTAGCTCCTAGCTTAGTTATACAATTCTTTTCATTAATTTTAGCGGCCGGGAAGGGCAGCCCCGCTGTCGGAGCTTCTGCCCTGGCCCGAGGTGTGGAGTCAGGATTACCAGGTTTTAGGAGGGCCCTGAGCGCTCGCACTCGGGGGTGCGCAGACCCGCCAGCGCGCACGCCGCCCCCGGCCCGTAGTGTCCCCTGTGTTTTCCTGCGTGTGCGAGGGAGTCTGCCTAGAAGGTGGGTCCGGGAAGCTTCCCTTTTACTTCCGAGAAGACATTTCTGAACCTTGCCCTGGGGGGTGGGTGCGTGGGGTTAGGATAGGGGACCTGGAACTAACAGCTGAACTAAATTTTAAGTAGTGACTTTTTTTTGGTCTTTTTTTGGAGAGGTTTTCGCTATAGGGCGCGTGCGCTCGCCAGAGAGACAGAGACAGAGAGGCAGAAAGCGAGAAATCACCCCCCAGGGGGGATGGTCACGCCGCAGTCCCTTCTCCTCTCGGGATCTTGGGCACGCACGCACACGCGCCTGGCATGAGTTTAAGCCACCGGGTCCGGGACTTGGGAGTCCAGCGACATAGCCGTTATGCTATCTGCTGGTCACTTAAGTAGTGACTCTTAACTAGAGAAGTTAAAATGTTGATCTTCCACAAGGAGCCTGTTTCTTATTTTAATGTCTGCATATTAATAGCTTTGATAATTGGGAAAATTCGATCTGTTAGAAGCAGGCTGGTTGTAGTTGGCTTACAGTAGAAGGGAAAAAAAGACACCCAAAGCAGACACCCGTGGTTTCAAAAGCATGATGATACTCAAAATAATGATCCTTAGTCATCAGAAATTGTAATTTTGCTGTTGTTTTGAAATGCCTAACTGAGCAGAGTTTGTAATGTGATAAAAATATAATGTCTGTACTTGCAGGAATGGGTCAGAAAAATTCCACTAGAAAGCTTTTTTATTTTTCCCTCTTGCCTTTTGCCTCAGATTAATTTATAGCGTCAAAGTGACCCTTCATCAGACCTGAATGCTTTTTTGGTTTGACTTGATCATTGTCGTTTCCCTTTTCCATTAAGCTAAAAGAGAAGCCATCTTCAGAAGAATGCTCGATGGGCATAGATTAGTCAGAAACAGCAGTGACTTAAAAGACTTGAGTATTTGATGGCATCAGGTCTGATGGCATGATACATAAACTTCCTTAGGGAATGTCTCCCTGGAGACTTGATGCTGCCTCATTACCAAGCCTTCGCTCCTTTGAGATCATTTAAATTGTACTTGCATTTATTTGCTTGTTACTCAGACATTTGGTCAACCTTAATGAGGTTAATTAAATTGGTTTTGCTCCATTTTAGTCTTTTTCTAGCTCCTAGCTTAGTTATACAATTCTTTTCATTAATTTTTTTTTTTTTTAGGGTGCATACTCTCTCTTTCAGAGAGAAAGTCCCCCCCCACATGCACCATGGGGAATGGTCATGTCTTAATTTCTACTTCTCCCATTCCCTCTTGGGAATTTTCCTGGAATTTTTTCAAGCATTAGACCTCGGACTTGAACCATGGTTCAGCCATGTGGGATCCAGCCTTCTTCCCCACCACCCTGACTGGCCCCAGTGCTCTTTTTACAATTTGAACTCACCCTGTTTAGCAGAGTTCAGACCTCACTGTTAAAAACTGAACTGCTGGGGTCAGCAGGTGGCATAGTGGTTAAGGCGCTAGATTCCTACATGGCCGACTGAGGTTCAAGTTCCCAACGAGGTGACTTGAAGCTCAGGGTATGTGTGTGTGTGTGCCCCTAAAAATCCTGGGAGAAGAATTGAGGAGAAGGGATTGAGGCATGGGCATCCCCCCACCGTGGGGGTAATTTTTTTACTTTCCCTCTCTCTGTTTCTGTCTCTCTCCAGGGAGTGTAAGCACTCTATGGCAAAAACCTAAAAACAAAATATTGAACTGGCTTGGGTGAAAATTAAGACGGGAACGGCAAGTGGGGTAAAATTGTTTGGAGTACAGACACTACTTAGGCTAGGCATTGGAGGTCATAGGAGAGGGCAAGGGGAGTTGTCACCATTACCGTCTGATTTCACTGTGACATTGTATCCTCATAGGTTGATTTCTTTTTCAGCATCACGGCCATATCTACATCAGATGAGTTTTAAGACTAACCACAGGATAATCTGAAAATAAACTTGTTGGATGGAGAAAACGAGTTCATAAAATCTCCTTATTTTTACACTTCAGTTTCTCTGTTGAGTACTATCTGTCTACTCTGTTATTTTCAAAGCTTGGAGTGTTTCTGAGATTTAGGGAAAGGAACTCTAGAGTTTGGGGGGAAAAAAGAAGCTTTATCAATAAATGGCTCTTTACCTTTGAAACAAAGTCCCTTTCCATGTTTAGTATTCTTAAGGGTCTCTCACTTCAGTAACTTGTATTATAGTACTTTGCCAAAGCTTCCTGACACTTGGGATATTATTTTTGTCTTTAAATTAGCACACACAGTAATACGAACACTAAAAAAAAATCATGTTGATAATTTTAGAAAATCAGTAATGAAAGGTACAAAAAAAAAACACAAAAAGTTACTGATTTCTGTCTATATTCTGTTGTCTACTAAAGGCTCTAAGCCTGAACTTTTTCATTCGGGCTTTTTTTTTTTTTTAAGAGCAGTTGGCGAGTGTTAGGTAAGTTAAAGACAGGCACTGCAATGAGAATCTGTCCTGAATGTGATCAGAGGATTAGAAAGAGAACATGTTAAGGTCTCACGTTGTTGTACATCATCTAGTACCGTCTGCTGCCCGACCGTCATCTGACGTATCAGTGGTGTGGTGTCCCATGCCTTGGGACACAGAACCTAAAAACATTTTAGAACCTCTGTGACTTTGTGTGCTGGGTGTATATACTTAAACATTAATATATATATGTTACAGTATTTTATATACTAGACATAACCATTTATAACTGCTGCGACTCACTTTTCTATTAACAGATGCGGCATTCTAAACGAACTCACTGCCCTGAGTGGGATAGTAGAGAAAGCTGGGGCCATGAAAGCTACCGTGGAAGTCACAAAAGGAAGAGACGATCCCACAGTAGTACACAGGAGAACAGACATTGTAAACCACATCACCAGTTTAAAGAATCTGATTGGTAAATTTCTCCTGAACTAGTAGCATTTTAGCACTAATCATTTTAATGATTTATCATTTGCTTATGTAGCTCTCATCTGTCCAGTTGTTACAATTCAGTCAAATATTCATTTGGAAAATATTTATCAGGTGCCTATTATGGACTAGATTCTATAGATGCTAAGGCTGTAGCCATAAATAAAAACACCTGATCTGGAATGGTGGGGCACAGCTGATCAGTAACTGAATGTGAAATATATTAAGTATCATATTGTGTCCCAGCTACCAATAGCATAGTTGGGACGATGACACACACAAAAGATGAAAAACAGCAATGATGGAATGTCTAATTAAGTACCTTTAACTTCTATGTAGGAGGGAGGTACCTGTGTTGGGGTGCCGATTTAGCATCTCATAAATGAGAGATGATTTGGATGAAAGGGGAGTTACTTCAGATGAAAAGAAGAGAAGCGACATATGGTATTTGGGAATGTTAAAGTGCATTGGGGATTAATTACTTATACTACATTTTACAAGCTATTTGCAGATAAGGCCAGTGAATGTGGTAGGGATTTTTAGAAGCTTACTTTACTCTAAGAACTTTATCTTTGCATTGGCAGTAGCTAGTAATTTAGGAAAAGACCACAATACGAATTTTGCAGGGCGAATTTTGCAGGGCATTCGTGTGCTCTGTTTTATTGTATTCCTACCAGTTGTAAAATGTGAAAGTGATACATTTATATAGAATGAAAAGACTCTTAAAGTTCTAAATGATTAAAGAAAGATTAGGTGAATAGAGTTCCTTTTGTTCTATCTTCCATTAATTTTTCTTTCATTTGTTTTGTTGGTTCTATGTTTTCTCTTTGTTTTGTGCAGACGTTCCACTGGGACTGTTTACCAGATTGCTTTCTAAATTAGCCAGCTGGGGTTACTTTTAAAAACAGTATGTAATTTTTTTCCTACTCCATGCTAAATAGACTTGTTCTGCCAGCGAGGGAGTTTGTAGTCAGTGCAGACTCACCATACTCCCTCACACAGTTACGTAAGAAGGGGAAAGGTTTGTGGACAGGTTCAAAGACCAGAGCTAATTAATGGACTATGTTCTAGAAAACCAATGTACCTCGTTGTAAATAAACAGAATGTTCTCTAAGGTGATCACAGCACTAATTGTTTCTAGGTTTATTTTCCATGAGGTATGTAGGAAGGATGTAATTCGAGTGATGAACAGTTTACTCATGTTCAGAGTCAAGTGTGAACTTGATACTGAGTCAGTCCAGGTATCCGCGGGCCGGTACCACCTTTTTGACATTGGTACCAGACACATTTGGTGGTAATCGCTTCCCATAATCCAGAATATTCTCATAGTCTTTTGAAGACTAAAAACTTGATAGGAGTGTTTTTAATAAAATTATAGAAAAATGCATTAAAGTATAAAGAGGGTGATCCTAGCAGTATGCTTTATGCTTCTTTTATCATTTGGATATAAAGCTATTTCTAATTACTTGTTTTCAAAAATATCTGTATCCCAGTTTTTGCCTTTCATTAGTTCTTGAAAAGCTCTAAGAAGCATTTTTAAGTTAGAGTATGAACTTCCTGTAAATAAGGTTCTTAGTACATAGTCACATTTCTTTTTCAAGAAAGTTTGCACCAAATCATACTCTTAACATATGCTTCTTTATCCTCTCCCAGGCTTGACCGTCTCGAAAAGCCAGAAGTGTTTTCTTTTCATTTGGATTTAGATTGCTAGTGAACTTATGCTCTTATAGACTGTTTAAAACATTTTTTTGTATTCTTAGACTATTAATTCTATTAAAGTACATTTTTCTTATATAGAAGAAATTTTTATTATATGTTACTTAAACCTTTTGTCATTTACATTACAATTGTCTTTCATTTCTGATTTTGTCTTTTGGGTAGTAACTTATGAATGAGTGTCTTTTCCTATAAGTTCAGTTAATCCATCTTGTGTCCTATTGGGTCATCACAAAAGGCATCACATGTTTTTCTTTGCAAAATGTCATGACTTTTTTAGAAAGACTGATAGGGCTTACAGCTAAGTACCATAGTTAGGTATTATGGTCAAAATCCTGCAACAAAGTGTCGGCTCTTAAATCTGTGACTCTCCGACCTCAGTGTGGACAGGAATTACCTCCGAGCATTTTACTGCAGATTACCAGATTTAGGTTCAGTGAGTATAGTCGGCTTCAGAGATCTCGTTTTTATTAAGGACTCCATAATCAGTATCGTTGACAAATGTACCATTGTTTGAAAAACACTTTCTAGCCTGGCATGCAGGACTTTAATGACGTCTTCTCAGCCATTCTTCTCCCTGGAATTTCTTCTACTTTCTACTTTGCCTAAATCCTGGATTCCCTATTTAAGTTGCACCTCTGTTTTCATTTTTTTTTTTTAATGAATTCTTCCCAGATCATTTTAAGCAGATCTTTTCCTTCTCTGACTCTAAGTACTCATGAAATCTTTTAACATGTCTTACATTGTTGGATTTTGTTTCATGTATGTGCGAATAATCTCAAATTCATGATTTGTTGGTAGGACTTTACCTTATATGGTGTTTTTATCTCCCACAGGACCTGTGCGGAAATAAAAATTAATGCCCATACCGCATCAGTCTTGGCTTTTTGGAAAGGCTACAGTGAAATATTCACTGGGTATTCAGTGAATATTTTAAAAAGTCAATTTATATGAATCTGTTCATCCTGTCTACTCTGTCCATGGCCTACGTAATTCTGTACTTGATAATCTCTAAACTTTGGTCACTGGTTGTAGATGGAAGAGGTCCTCTTTCTGGCTTATTCTTCTGATACTACTTTACTTCATATTTTGTTATCCTATAGATTACAGATTATCAGCAGCTCTAGTTTCATGGGGTATTTCAGCTAAGGAGTATTAGCATTTTTTCTGATAATAAGATTTTTGGACTTCGATGGGAAGGGTGCCTTACAAAATTAAACAGGGTACTCTTGAGAGTATAGTAATTTCTACCTTGTATTGCAGATCTCTCCCTGACAGTTCCAAGTCAGCTGATCAGATCCCTGACCTAGACCCACAACCTTACCCTAATATTTTAAATGGCTGCTCCAGTGGTTAGAACTTAAGACTGATGCTAGGAAACAGGAAGGGGGTTCCTGTACCTCCCCATCCTGGACTTTGTGCTGTCCCTGTAGGGAGATAGGTTTAGAGATGCTTCTCTGTTTCTGCCTAAACCAGCCCCCTGGGGAAAAGAATGCCAGCATATTCTGGGGACAGGATGGGGTTGGTGAGGGTAATCTAGTCAACATCTGTCACTCCATTGCTTGTCAGAATTATTTAGCTGATTTGTCTGACTGGGCAGGTGTCCCCTCTCTCCCCTCAGTGCTCCATGTGCATCCCTCTTGAAGCTTCGCTCTCTGTTGAAGAGGACACTCATCCCAGGTAGAGAGGGGGACGGGAAACTGGGCCATTTGAATTTATGTCCTTTTCCATCAGAACAAGGCTGCTTAACTGGGATCCATTGGCTTTCTGAGGTCCATGAGCTCTATGAAATTCCTTGCCAAGTTTTGTTTTTGCATTTGTGTGCTTTTTAAGGAAGAGGATCTGTAGCTTTCATCAGATTCTCAAAGGGATCTATAGACTCAAGCACTAAGACACTAGGTGGTGCTGTTCTCCATTGCAGTCCTTGTGTTTTCTCAAACTGAAATGGCAGAAAATGCGACAGGAAGGAAGTACTGGTTGGTAGGATTTAGTAATCCCCAGGCAAGCAATTACAAGATCCCTTTCCTGTTTAAGAGAGACGTATTTTAGATGCCTTTGGCACACAAGACAGTACTCAAAAACTGTGTTGTCTGGGAAGTGGACAACACAGAAATAACCAGGCTATGAATGCAAAGAGTAATAAAATTGGCCTGAATGATCCCAACTAGAAAATACCTCAGTTTTGGTCACTAATGTGATCTACAGTTATGACAAGTCACTGTCCTCCTAGGACTTTTTTTTTTTTTTTTTTTTTTTTTGAGAGTTTTTTGGGCTATAGGGTGTGTGCACTCGCCAGAAAGACAGAGAGAGACAGAAAGCGAGAAATCACCCCCTAGGGGGGGATGGCCATGCCTCAATCCCTTCTCCTCCATTCTCCTCTAGGGATCTTGGACACACATGTGCACGTGTCTGGCATGAGTTTAAGCCACCGGGTCCTGGACTCGAACCATGGTTGACTACATGGAAGTCCAGTGACATAGCCATTATGCCATCTGCTGGTCCCCTCCTAAGACTCTTAATTTAGTTGTCCGTAAAATAAAAGGATCAGAATACATTTAAGGCTCCTATACCCCTGGTATAAGAGAACTTGGAAAAGATAGTGTAAAAAAAGAGGGGGGCTAAAATATGAGTTTATTTTGATGCAGAATTTTGAAATCTGTGCAGTTTTTTTTTTTTTTTCAAAATACGCATATTCCATTAACTGCGTGAAGACTCGACTCCTGTACCTTTCATGAAGGAATTTTCTGTGTGCCAGGGACATCTAAACCTTGCATTCATCTCAAGAGAAAGGAATCCTGCTTTACTCATGTCTGTGCGTGACTCAGAAAAGAAAGCTTGGTGACAGTTGCATATATCATAATACTGATGAGTTTTTAGAAGCAGTTTTGGGAATTTGGGGTTTTAACTTTGTCCAGAAGATAAAGGAACACTTAGGCAAACGTTAAACACAATGGATGCTTTAATCAATCTCTGTTCCTTGGTGTGAAGTGCTTGACAGCAATTCATAATGGATAAATATGGATCCATTTGTTAGTTGAAGTAAAGTATAGAGCTTTGAGGGATAAGATTAAATTCTAATTCATCGATTTCATTTCTTCCCCTTTCATTGAGTTAGCTGTTGGCAAGAATTCTTGACAGAATGTTTTGTTTGAGTCCCATTATTCCAGAACAAAGAATAATTTGAAATCCTCTGTGTTTGCAGTCATTATTTAGAAGCACGGTCCTTGAATGAGAGAGAGTATCGGGACCGGAGATATGTTGATGAATACAGGAATGATTACTGCGAAGGCTATGTTCCTAGGCATTATCACAGAGACATTGAAAGCAGTTACCGAATCCACTGCAGTAAATCCTCAGTCCGAAGCAGGAGAAGCAGTCCTAAAAGGAAGCGTAATAGACATTGTTCAAGTCATCAGCCACGTTCGGTATGAGTGATTTATTTTTAGTTTGAGTGGAATCATATTTTTATGTGAAAACTGATAAGTTTCTAAAAGTTCCTATATATACGTATTACTACTTGGATATGTTATCATTGTAATTATAGTATTGAATCCTTAAAGAAAACTTGTAAAGTTTTGCAATTGGTGTGTGTATTTATTAGCTAGACCCATTTGCCTGCATTTACTCATTCTACAGATCATGAGTTTGTTGATTTTAATATTAAAAATATTTATGTTTGTGTTTGTGATATATCCTTAGGGAAAAATGAAGCACCCATGTTTTCTTTCATCTTAAACATTTGTACTTTGAAAGAAACCCCTTTCCTGATACTTAGAAGCAAATGCAGGAAGTTGCACTGGTGGCTAGTCAGTGTCCCTGCCCTGTAGCTAGTATAGTCGGCCGCACAGTGCATCATTGTCAGTAACTAAATCCTGTTGAAGTCGTGGAAATGGGTGCTGAATGGGAAATGCGTTGTCCAAAAGCCATCCCATCCCTTTTTTAATACTCAGATATCTTCTGTTTGATCTGTAAACTTGGAATTGTTTTCCTCCCCAACCAAGTTTCTTCAGTAGAATAAGCTTTTATTAGGTTGAACATTGCAATTGACTAGTCTTTATTTTCCCTTTTATTTTAATTATGTATATTTTAAAATATTGCTAAATAAGATCAGTAGCAACCAATCTTGACATTTTAAAGCATTTTTCTGACAAAGTAGACATCTCAACTCACAGCATATGCTGTTTCTAGCAAGAGATTAGTAAATCATGACATTGCATTTTAAATTTCAGACTTCAATTAAATCAGTATTTTAAAGAGACAATTGTGTTGTTTTTTCTATTGCCACTTTAAGTATCTTATCTGAAAATCTGTTCCTTGCCATGTTTTTCTTCTGTAACATAAACTGTGCCCTGTGAATTTCGGGGGACTGAATTTGAAATTGCTCCTGCCAACTGTTCGTGGCCTGGTGCTTATCTGAATGCCTGAATATCTCCCCGCTGAATGAATTGCGTATTCTACCCTGAATTCACTCTGATATATTGATTGGCTGGACGATCTTGGTGCTGCCCACTTGCCGTTCCAGAAGAGCCACCGAAGGAAAAGATCCAGGAGTATAGAGGATGATGAGGAGGGTCACCTGATCTGTCAAAGTGGAGACGTTCTAAGAGCAAGATGTATAGAATATTTTTCAACACTTTTTAAACTTTGCAGACAGAATAATCTTTTTAAGAATAGTTTGTCAGCGGGGGGCTAAAAAACTCTTGCTTTTTTGTTTTGTTTTTTGTGGGTTGGTTTGTTCGTTTGTATTTCTTCTTTTCTGTAGAATTTAAATGTTTCTACTCTAAAATTCCAAAATAATCAGTGGAATTTAAGATTAGAGCAAGAATGATAGCTCTATCTAATTGTCTTTGTAGCAGATGAAAATAAAATAGTTTGAGTGCTGAAACCTTAGTTATGCTTTGATAAAGATGAGTTGGAAATATTCCACACTTAAGCATTCATTGTTTGAATGACCAGGTAATTTGTACTCAGATACTTACACCTCTTCCTCTCCCTCATTTTAGATGAGATCGTGGACACTTTGGGTGAAGGGGCCTTTGGTAAAGTTGTAGAATGCATTGATCATGCCATGTAAGTTTGTTCATTACTTTGTTTTGGGTGGGTTTTTTTTGTTTTTTAAACGATATTTTTTGGGGAAGGATCCATAACTTAGATGAAATACATCTTAGGTGGTAGCCATGTATTTCCTTGGGAGGTGTAAATATTCAACAAAATTTCTTGAACTGCATACAAGTTTGTTTACTGTGAGATCAAAATACTGACAAATTCTATCCCATGAAGTACATTGAAATTCAAGTGTGGGGGACTAGCAGGTGGTGTGGTGGTTAGGCGCTGGACACTCCCACATGGCTGACCATGGTTCGAGACCTGGTGGCTTGCTTTCTCACTTCCCCCCTTTCTCTCTCTGTGTCTCTCTCTGGTCAAATTAAAATAAATAAATGAATAAATAAAATTAAGTACAATAATTCTGAAAATAAATAAATAAATAATTCAAATTTAAAACAACAAAAGAAGAAATTAAAGGGTGTAAGTGAAGGAGTTCCCCAGAATACAGGGACCCCTCTATAAGAGAAGAAAGAAAGCGTGCCTAATCTTGTATGTTCAAGTTAGCATCCTAAACTGTCAAGAAACTATATTAACCTAAGACCTGCACGATGCAGTCCAAATTCTTTAACGAGACATACTAACTCCTTGGTGATTTGACCACTTGGCTTCATTTTACCATTTTTGTCCTGGACCTATTCTGTAATTTCCAAATGATTTTTGTAATTGAACCTCTTCAGAAACTGTGTCAGAGCCAGCAGGTGGCATGGCAGTTAAGGCACTTGGACTCCCACATGGCCAACCTCTGGACTTGATGACTTGAAAATCACAACAAGTAGATAAATAAATGTGTGCTAGGAAAAAAAATGTGGTAAAACTGCACATTGCTATAATTACATCCAAAATTTTTCATCATAAAAATAATTTGGAAAAATTGTTTCCCTTTATTATAAACATGACTACTAAAGAGTAAAAACTTCTTTCCCTTTACGTGTATCTGGGCACCCTGAATGCCATAGCACCTTGATAACCTACCATCGCTCATGACACACTCAACGTGAATGCCTAGAGATGGCTGGTTTTCACCCTGCTTTCCATACAGAACAGGACCCTCTATTATCTTATGACCTCCTCTTGCTTCTTTGCGATGAAAATGTGAGCATAAATTAAATTCTCAAATATTATGAAATATTTTCAGACTTACAGAAAAGTTGCTATAATAGTTCAAAGAATTCCCAGATTCCCTAAATGTTACTATTTTTTGTATATACATGTGCTATGTTTTGTTTTTTAAAATGATTTTATTGAGATTTATTTTATTTTATTTATTACTTATTTTTTGACCGGAAAGGAACAAAGCAAGAGAGGGAAAATGAGAAAGCAAGTCACCAGGCCTGGGACCTGGACTGAGGTCAGCCATGTGGGAGTCCCATGCGCCTAACCATATGCCACCTGCCGGCCCCCATGTGCTATGTTTTCAAAGTTTGTGAACTAATCTCCAGATTCTCATCAATTTTCCCATTATGTCCTTTTTATATTTCCTAAGAGTTCACCAAATATCTTTTTGAAGTATTCCAACTAACAGTATTCATTGATCAAAGTTCAGATACAAGTTTTTATATTTATTAGACTAAGGTAAAATTTTACTGGAATGTATCTTTTAAGTTTTCAGGTAAATGCTGAACATCATAAGGAGATTATCATCAAAAATATATTTTTTTACATTTAATTATATTTATCATCATTACTTTTCAGTTGGACCAGAGGGGGGGCGGGGAGAAGTGAGAAAGAATGGAGCTAGGCCTAGGACTGAACCATGCGCCTCCGGGTGGGTGTCCAGCACTTTAACCTCCACACCACCAGCCAGGCCATCGACAGATTTTTAAGTGTTTCATCCACCCACAAGTTCCATGAGGTCTTGCCAAAAGTGAGTTGGCAGCCCCTGAATATTGCAGGTTTGCTATCCAGCTGTTAAAATATTTGTCACAAAGACTTCTTTAATAACCGAGAGCATGTATTTTGAAGAGGTGAGTGAGGTTTTCTGTATTTTGTAAAGTGGAGAAGGCCATCATGAAACAGGAAGCTTTGATACTGGCTCATCTTTAAGCAGATCAAGTTTAGAAGAGAAGTCAGTGACGTCGAAGGCAAATCGATTTCCTCGGGATCATTCATGGCTTTGTAGTTTATAGGAAGTAGTCTTTTAGCTGCCCCTGTTTATAAGTATGCTCACGGTTGTACACAGTGGCTGCTGTTTGTCATGTTTGCCTCAGTGAATGTGCTAAGGGTTTCTTGGCTTCCTGACTTATAGATGGTTTCTCCTGTACATGGGTGTCCATTTCCCTCCTGATCTGACACACTTACCAACTGTGTTTCAGAACTGGGCTGTCTGTCATGTCTCTGTGAGGATGCTCAGTTGTTCACATGTCTGTGTTTTCCGTTAGACCGAGGTA
Source organism: Tupaia belangeri chinensis (assembly GCF_000334495.1). Classification (NCBI taxonomy): domain Eukaryota; kingdom Metazoa; phylum Chordata; class Mammalia; order Scandentia; family Tupaiidae; genus Tupaia; species Tupaia belangeri. The sequence continues at coordinate 206,069 of NW_006160131.1, forward strand.
CCTAGGAATAAGCCTTGCCCTTTCGTTAGTAGGATCTGTGTACTCTGACAGAGTAGGTCTAACCTAGTAAATAAATGAATGCTTTCATCAGTAGCACGTTCTATTGACTTATTTTATACTCTTTTTTAACTTTTGTTGTATAAAACTTACTAATTTAAAATTCTAGAGAACGGCTGTCGGGTGGTGGGGTGGTTAAGGTGCTGGACCCCCACATGACTGACTTCGGTTCGAGTCCTGGGTCTGGCAGCCTGCTTTCTCACTTTCCCTCTCTCCCTGTCTCTGTCTCTATTCTCTCTGGTCAGATTTTAAAATTGATGAATAAACTAAATAATTATTTAAAAATTCTGGAAGCAGACACTAAAATTCATAAGTGTTAGGAAACTATTGCTTCATATAAGGTATGTATTGTCAAAATGTCTTGTAAAGATTTTATATGAAATCTGGTATAATATATGCTGAAAGATTGTTTTAGCAAAATAGCATAGAGGAATCAGTCATTAAGGTTGTGCTTTAACGGCTACGTGGCATTAACTGACTCCTATACGTTAACCAACTTTTGTCTTGATTTTGTTTTAGGGATGGCATGCATGTAGCTGTGAAAATTGTAAAAAATGTAGGCCGCTACCGTGAAGCAGCTCGTTCAGAAATCCAAGTACTGGAGCATTTAAATAGTACTGATCCCAATAGTGTCTTGTAAGTGTGGATTTGAACTGTAAGCCCTCATCTTATGTGACATAGTCATGGTTTGGTGAACTGAATTATGATTTTGATCTATTTTAGCCGATGTGTCCAGATGCTAGAATGGTTTGATCATCATGGTCATGTTTGTATTGTGTTTGAACTGCTGGGACTCAGTACTTATGATTTCATTAAAGAAAACAGCTTTCTGCCATTTCAAATTGACCACATCAGGCAGATGGCATATCAGATCTGCCAATCAATCAACTGTAAGTATACTTGATAAATTAAGTTTTTATTGTACAAGCAGCTTATCGAAATACTACGAGACATGAACATGATAGGTAAAGATAAGCCCCTTGCCAGTATAGTCACGCTAATCACCCTTTCCTTGCCAGTACATATGAAATGAAATTTGTAAGTGAAACTAGTAATATCTTTTTGTTCTCTTGTAGTTTTGCATCATAATAAATTAACCCATACAGATCTGAAGCCTGAAAATATTTTATTTGTGAAGTCTGACTATGTAGTCAAATATAATTCTAAAATGGTAAGTTAAAACTTGTTTTAGTCTTTAAAACTAATTTAGCTTGATGAGCCTTAGATGAGAAATTTAGTTCTGAGCCTCATTATGTTCAAAAAAAGGAGTAATCCTTACCTTTTTCATGGGCTTATGTTGACAGTTAAAAAGATAATTCATGTACAGGTTTTATGAAGAGTGCTATAAAATATTTCATGTCTTTTTTAAGAGTTTCATTTTATTCAACCATGTCTCTCTAGAAACGTGATGAACGCACACTAAAAAACACAGACATCAAAGTTGTTGACTTTGGAAGTGCGACGTACGATGATGAGCATCACAGTACCTTGGTGTCCACACGGCACTACCGAGCTCCCGAGGTCATTTTAGGTCAGTAGACACCAGACTTCCTGATGCTATCATTGAAGAAGAGATTTTTGTTCTTTACAGTTTTCATTGGGGCGGGGAGGGGGGTTGGAAGGGAGATGTGATCTTCTTAGTAGTATTCAGAAAACATTTTCTGCTTTCATTAGAAACAGGTGTGTGGGGACCAGCAGTTAGTGTAATGGCTATGTTGCTGGACTCCCATGTAGTCAACCACAGTTCGAGTCCTGGACCCCATGGCTTAAACACACACCAGGTGCATGTGTATGTGTGCCCAAGATCCTGAGAGGAGAACGAGGAGAAGGGATTGTGGCGTGGCCATCTCCCCTGGGGGGTGATTTATCACTTTCTGTCTCTTTGTCTTTATGGCGAGCGCACACACCCTATAGCAAAAAAACTCTCAAAAACAAAAACAAACAAATGTGCAGAAATTGCTATAAATATATTTTCTGAATGATAAAAATGTGATTCTGTCTTTGAAAGATACTCCAGGTGGTAATGATTTCTCAAGAATCTTAGTGACAGAGCAAGCTAATCCCTCACAGCAGTGTGAGGGCAGCCTTGGTCAGAGCCGGAAACGCAGTCATACCGCAGTGCAGGGGGCAGCTGGTCTCTGTCAGTGCTGGCGGGAGACTGGCAAGCAAGCAGGGAAGGCTAGGAGTGAACAGTGGGATAGGAGAGGATGCAAGCGTGACTTAGAATGGTACGCTACAAAAGGCTACAGTCAGCTAGACAGGAGATAGGCCTGATGGAGAAGACTTTCCTCTGGGGTCCAAGCTCTACAGTGTTGACCAGTCTTGTGTATGATACCGTAAAGAGAAACCTCGGGGGAACCAGCAGTTAGCGTAATGGCTCTGTCGCTGGACTCCCACGTAGTCGACCGCGGTTCGTGTCCAGGACCCGGTGGCTTAAAACTCACACCGGGCGCGTGTGCGTGCGTGCCCAAGATCCCGAGAGGAGAATGGAGGAGAAGGGATTGCGGCGTGACCATCCCCCCTGGGGGGTGATTTCTCGCTTTCTGTCTCTATGTCTCTCTCTGTCTGTCTGGCGAGCGCACGCACCCTACAGTGAAAATCTCTCAAAAAAAAAAAAAAGGAACCTCGGGCCAGTGCTGTTCATTTGTTCAAATGGTAAGCACTTCGGGGGTTCATAAAAATGACTAAATCATAAGCCATTGCTTATGTTACTTCCTCCTATATCTGTAACATCAGTTGTATTACTGAAGGCAATTGATGTAGGTTTTAATGTAGGTTTTGTTCGTACATTATGGCTCTGATTATTTGCTCTTTAAAGATCAGAATGTCTGTACTATTCACTGAGAATTCCAAAGGAAGAAGCATAAATGATCGCATATGTAGGTCCCTTTGTAAATCTTAATGTCTGTAATTTCTGCTTGTAAATGAAACTGCCTTTGTAATTTCTGTATAATTTCTGTAAAATAACAGTACTTCTTTAATGGGAGAAGTAAACTTGTGCACCTGATTAGTAATAATTAATAAGGGATTAGTAGTTACATTCTGAGGGTAATAAATTATGTTTGCACTAGTAATATGTAAAAATTGATAGGCCCACCATCAACTGAGTGTAAATAATTTCAATACCTGTGCTCACCATTGCATGAGCAATGCAGGAATTATGGGATGCTTACACAAATTGGTAGTTATGCTTGGAAAATATTTATTAGTCCTTTATTTTACATTAAATGTTTCCTTTATTAAAATACTGGTTTGTTTTGGTTTTTGCCATAGGGCACATGGAGTTGCTGGAAAGAGAGTCAAAGAGAGGGAAAGTGAGAAAGGACCCTCTGGGGGTGGCCATGCCACAATCCCTTCTCCTTCATTATCATCTCGGGATTTTGCACACACACACACACATGTGCCTGGTTGCAAGACTCACCACAGTTAGCCACGTGGGAGTCCAGCATCTTGACCGCCACACCAGCTGCTGGCTGCAGAATACTGTATTTGGATGTGAGCGTGTGGACTGTGAGATCATATTGAGGAGCGGTTGGTACAGATCTCAGTATGTAAACCCCACATTTGCCGTCTCGTTTTTCCAAGTGGAGTATGTGACACACACTCAGGAGGAGGGGTTTGCTGGATGGGCAGGTCAGAGTCAGCGCATAGCAAAATGCTCACTTCTGTTTTTAAATAGCTTTAGGTTGGTCTCAGCCCTGTGATGTTTGGAGCATTGGTTGCATCCTTATTGAATATTACCTTGGTTTCACAGTCTTTCAGGTACGTATCTAGTAAGTTTCTTTTAATTAAGGGCATTTAAAGTTTTGACTTCCATATTGAAAGTTGCCATCGATCATTATTCTTAAGATTAAAAGTTACATGTCCAAAATGGTGATCCCTGTACTATTGTGAAGGAGTGGTCCTAGCTCGGTTTTCTCGTGATGAGTATTTTAACAGATGATTCACGTTATCTCATTTTTTTAAATGTAGAGCTGCTTCATACATGTGCACCGTGTTAATGCAGCTAGGTGTAGTTCAGTGGTGGTTATCGTGACTGTCACTATGTCCATAAGCCAGTCACTCTGTTTTATAAAAGCATTCAGAAACAACAAGGTTGTATTTTATTCTTAAGTTTTGAGCATCTGTGATTCCTTTACCTTTTCTAAATGCTAATTGTGTAAAGAAGCAAAGACACCTGTCCTCAAGGAAGTCATGCAAAAGTCAGGGCAGTGTTACAGTGTGGTGTGGTGTGGTGTTGCTGTCATGGAGAAAGGGAGAAAGTGTAGGGAACCAGGAAAGGTGAATAAACTTTAGAGACGGCATCACTGAGGAGGTGTGTAGGGGCTTAAGCCAATGCTAGAAGGAAGAGCAGGAGTTTGTCAGGAAAGAGCCGTGTGGTGGGCATGCAAGGAAGAAGTGTGGTGTCTGAAGCGCGCCAAGTAGTAAAGACACATACTCTAGCAGGGAAGAGCTGTGTGGGCAGAGTGCCGTAGGTGAACGGGAGAATGAGGACAGGGAAGGCTGATTCCCCAAGGACTTGCATTCCTTTGAAATAGACACTAGTCCAAAATGAAAATGATGTCATTGGGCTACCATTCTGGCCTTTCTCTCTCCTGCTTTTTTCATATTAAAATGTAATATGGCATGATGGTAACAGTTGTTGGTATTTGGCTTTTTTTTTTTTTGGAGAGGTTTTTGCTGTGGGGCACGTGTACTCACCAGAAAGACAGAGAGAGAGAGAAAGTGAGAAATCACCCCCCAGGGGGGATGGCCACACCGCAATCCCTTCTCCTCCATTCTTCTCTCAGGATCTTGGGCGCACACGCACCCGGCATGAGTTTAAACCACCAGGTCCAGGACTCAAACCTTGGTTGACTACATGGGAGCCCAGCAACATAGCCATTATGCTAACTGCTGGCCCCGGTGTTTGACTTTTTAAAATAAGTCCTTGGGGCCAGCAGATGGCACAGCGTTTACATCACTGGACTTCCACATAGCTGACAGCAGTTTCAGTCCCAGACCAGTGGCTTGAAACTTGAAACTCAACACCGGACAAGTGTGCACGTGTGCCCAATATCCCGGGAGGAGAAGGGATTGTGGTGTGACCATCTCCTCTGGGGGGTGATTTCTTACTCTCGTTCTCTCTCTCTCTCTCCCTCTCTCTCTTTTTCTCTCTCTCTCTCTCCCTCTCTCTTTCTCTCTCTCTCTCACAGATGCCCTAAGGCAAAAACCTCTACCAAAAAAAAAAAGCTTAAATAAGTTCTTATTTGACAAGAAAAAAAGGCAGCCCTATTTTCTATTATTTTCTTTAGATTTGAACCATAGCAGTCTTTAGAATGTTACGTAATGTAAGCATCGAAGGACTTTAGGTCGAGTTGTGAAGTAATCAAGGCGTTTCAATACTCTGGCTTTGTTTGGGGAGACCGACATGAGGCTCTGGATATGGAGCTCCCACTGGGGCCGTCGAGGTTGATTGGAAGTTGCAGCAGAGTCACTTAGGTGCAGGTGTGAGCTCACTGTGTGGCACCTCACCAGGCTCGGCGTCTGCGTGAGCTGCAGACACCCACCAGCAGTGCTCCGAGTTTATAGACAGACTTGATGTCTAGAACTGTGGTTATCAGTAGTTCTGGGAGATGCTGCTGTCTGGTTTTTTTTTTTTACTAGTGAGCTATACATGCCTTCTTCATTCTGACTTGCATAAAACAGATGCTTCAAATGATGTTGTGATTTTAAATCACTTTGAGGTCTTTAGTGCAGATTCTTTCGCACATGGTTTATACTTTAATGTCATTCTGCAAAACACTTGTTTTTCCTTCTTTAATTTTGCCAAAGGTCATGTGTGCTAGCCAGAGAGTAAGAGCAGGAGAGTGAGAAAGTGACCCCATGGGGCATGGTCACATCACAACCCCCTCTTCTCTACCTCTCCCTCCTTCTGAGATTTTGGGCACGTGTGCCTGTGTAGCATGTTTTTCAAACCACCTGGTCTGAGGCTCAGACTGCATGGTTGGCCATATGGGATCCAACTGCCTAAACCCCCAGGCAATAGGCTGGGCCCACAAAATGCTTAGCTAAGGTTGTTTGGTGGTGGTGGTGGTTTTTAGAGATTTTTGCTATAGGGTGTGTGTGCTCACCAAAGAGACAGAGACAGACAGACAGTGAGAAATTATCTCTCAGTGGGGATGGCCACATTGCAATCCCTTCTCCTTCATTCGGAATCACTCCTCTTGGGCTCTTGGGCACACATACACATGCACCCAGTGCGAGTTTTAAGCTGCCGGGTCCAGGACTTGAACCATGGTCGACTACGTGGGAATCCAGTGACGTGACTATACGCCATCTCCTGGTCCCACTAAGGTCTTTTTTTAAAAATGTGGAGGTAGTATTTTTTCATGTCATGAATCGATATATTTTGAAGGTGCTGTGCCTAAGCATAGTTAGCTGATAGATTTTGAACAGCATTACACACTCTGCTATCCGTAATAAGGCTTGGCAAACTGGCTTGTGGTGAAATCTTCCTGAAGTCCATGGTTTTGTGTCTGTGTGTTAAAGACTGTATACCAGCCAAGTCTAAAATACTTGGTATCTGACTCCTAACAGAAAAGCTTTGCCTGTCTCCACTTTAAAAGCTTCTTATTTTACCTTTAAGTTTGACAGGTTTTCTCTAGTCTGCTTTAGCCAAAACTCAATTCTTGTACAGCTTAAGAGTATGAACTTTGATTTGGGATTATAATTCAACTTTTTTTATTTATGGTATATATCTTTATGGTGCTATCTTAATCTCTGGAAGTCCTACATCTGCCTCAGGGTTATGAGGGTTACTAGGACTGTATTTTATTGCCTGGGATCAGTAAGTGTTGTTAAGTGGGCCATTCATCGGGTAATTGAGTTTAATTTTGGTTTAGTATCTGACTGAATGAGGAAGAGACGGTTTTCCCAGTAATCTTCTCCAGTCATTCCTCAGTTAAGCAGTGTAAGAAATCCAAGCTGTTCGGTTTTACGTTGAAGCTGTGCTGACCGCTGTGCAGAACCTGGCTGACCCATCTCGGAGCTGTGCATTGTGTTTGTACAGACCGCACACCTTCTGTAATGTACATTGTGTAGCCGTCCAGTCTGACCCTCTTACATCCGCAGTTTGCTTAAGTGCTTGAATTTCAGTGTGCTTGTA
>NW_006160131.1:213827-221656 GCF_000334495.1 Tupaia belangeri chinensis
GGAAATGAAGAGTGCTAAATTTCTTTCTCCTGTATTTTTTAGACTCATGATAGTAAAGAGCACTTAGCAATGATGGAACGAATATTAGGACCCATACCAACACACATGATTCAAAAAACAAGGTATGTTTTATGAGTAATGCCATGGTTAAATACATGTGGCCTATATTCAAACTGAGAAATCCTAATGTTGTATTCTAAGGACTGCGGGTTTTGACATTTTTCTTAAGGATGATGACTTGTCACTCCATCTTACCATTTTTAAAGTCATGTCTTTAAAAATTAATTCAATATTTATCTTGTGATATAGTTAACAAAATGATGCTTTTTACTCTTAACGGAACCTTTGCATAGTATTTTTCTTACTTGATGTAAAAATAATTCATAAGATACAAGAAAGTTACTTTTTGAAGTCATATTAATCCAAGTTGAAAACCCACATTGTCGCTAACCAGATGTGTACCTCCTTGGACACGGTACTGTTTCCAAACACGCTTGACCTCAGAGGTTACCTAGGGAGTTATCTAGGCGACTAGATTTCTAGCCTCGTTCCAGATAGAAATCAGAGTTCACAGGAGTGGATCCAGGAACCTCTCTTTTTTAAAAAATAAAGCTGGCATTCCTCCACGTACTGTTGGGAACCTCATAGGTGGGGGTAACATGTACTGCCTGCCGTGAAATGCTTGCGTTGAGTTGTGTGTGTGTCTGCACTTCCACAGACAGCTACGCTTCCGCCTCTCCTTGAGCCCCCTGGTGGGGGCAGGGTAGAGATCTGAGTTTTTGTTTTTTTACTAATCCAGACTTCCTTTTTTTCTGTAGGAAACGCAAGTATTTTCACCATAACCAGCTAGATTGGGATGAACATAGTTCTGCTGGTAGATATGTTAGGAGACGCTGTAAACCATTAAAGGTAAAAAAAAAAAAAAGATTAGGGTTTAAAGAAATTCTCACTTTTATTAATTTTTTTAAACAAAAACATTTTTCTCCCAGGAATTTATGCTTTGTCATGATGAAGAACATGTGAAACTGTTTGACCTGGTCCGAAGAATGTTAGAATATGATCCAACTAAACGAATCACCTTGGACGAAGCTTTGCAGCATCCTTTCTTTGACTTATTAAAAAAGAAATGAAATGGAATTCAGTGGTCTTACTATATACTTCTTTAGAAGAGATTACTCAAGACTGTGTCAGTCAACTAAACATTCTAATATTTTTGTAAACATTAAATTATTTTGTACAGTAAGTGTAAATACTGTATGTTTTGTATCAATAGCATAACTACCTTATTAAATCAAGTATGGGTCTTGATAATGAAATATGAACGTTAAAATACATTTTCCCTTTTTTGAGATTAATTACCTTTTTAAAGACCTTTGGAATATCCTTTGTGTCTAGTGATAAATGTGATTTATCCTGTCTTTTGTACATGGAGATCAGCTCTGAAGTCTTTTTTTTAAAGAAAATCTCGAATACTTTTATATTCTTAAGTGAGTATTCTTTATATACCTCAGGTTTAGAACTTTTCTTAAGTTTTTCTGTAATTGTTGAATGGTACTAAGTGTTACTAACTTCAGATAGGCAGGAAATGGAAACCAAGGCTCACAGAAAATGTTAACTCTTTCAGTTTTATTAAATTGTAAGTATTGTTCTAGTTTATAGGGTGATGTCAGTGGTGATAAGCAGCAGTTCTCGGAAAGGCATCTGATTTTGCCCATCACGACAGGTTAATAAAATTGCATACGTCATTTAAGATCAGAGTCTGACTGGAAAAAACAGGAAAAGCACATTTTCCATGGACTGTTTGGTGAGTCACAGACATGAAAGGAGGAATTCTGAGACTCACTGAGGTGTAGACTTTGTATTTTCTCTTTTAATTGCCAGAGGGCACGTGCTCTCTCCGGAGAAAGAGAAGGCCTTCCGCTGGGATGTGGCACACTATGTTTTTTGTTAATTTCATTTCTCCATGCTGTCAGGACTTGGGGCACTCAGACAAAGCCACTAGGGTCAGGATTCAGACTGTAATGTGGGATTCAGGTCTCAGACACAAGGCTTCACCACTATGGCACCAGCCTAGGTTTTCTTTTTTTTGGGGGGGGGTTCGCTATAGGGCGCGTGCACTCGCCAGACAGACAGAGAGAGACAGAAAGCGAGAAATCACCCCCCAGGGGGCATGGCCACGCTGCAATCCCTTCTCCTCCATTCTCCTCTCGGGATCTTGGGCACACACGCCCGGCGTGAGTTTTAAGCCACCGGGTCCGGGACGCGAACCTCGGTCGACTACATAGGAGTCCAGCGACATAGCCATTACGCTAACTGCCAGCTCCCCTAGGTTTTCGTTTTTAATGCCAAGTATTGGCGAGTCTTGAAATTGTCCATTGTCTTTCTCCTTATTAAATGAACTAGTACTTAAACCTCAGCCTTTGAATACTAAGACTGCTGAGCAGTGGATATATATACCTATATAGATACACTACATAGATATATATAGATACACACACACACACACACACACACACACACACTGGAGAAAAGGGTTTGATTGGGAAGCACTTTGAGAGGAAAGCTCTGTTTAACTTTCCAGAACTTGATTGGTTGTTAACATAAACTTATTCATAGATATTTTCCTTTACCTAGTTTTCATATAAATTATACATGATAACTTAATTTAGTCAAAGAAATACTTACATAATTGTTTAGGCTGACAAGTTTTTCTAATTGTCAAATTGTCAAATGCATAATAGATTATTTAGATATGGGTTGTATTTTGTTTAAAAAATCTCCATTTAAAGTGCATTACACAAAGATTTGGATTTTATCTGTGAATTTTGAATGCATGGGATTTTCGCTATAGGGCGCATGTGCTCGCCAGACAGAGAGAGACATAGAGACAGAAAGCAAGAAATCACCCCCCAGGGGGGATGGCCACGCCGCAATCCCTTCTCCTCTCGGGACCTTGGGCACGTACACACACGCACCCGGCATGAGTTTTAAGCCACCGGGTCCAGGACACAAACCGCGGTTGACTACGTGGGAGTCCAGCGACATAGCCATTACGCTAACTGCTGGTTCCCCGCCTGGTGTGATTTTAAGTCACTGGGTCTAGGACTTGAACCATGATTGACTACATGGGAATCCAGCAACATAGCCATTAAGCCAACTGCTGGTCCCTCAAGCTTGGTTTTCTTAAGAGACGAAAGGTGCAGCTGAATAGGTTATATTTAGTTTTCTGTTAGTGCCTATTTTCTTGATGTTTTTCATTTGCCCATACATTCATCAAAGTTTTCAGAATAGGTGAATTAAATTGACTCTGCTCATGGTAGGGTGACAACTATCCTTACGGAGTTTGATAGTTTGTAAAATTGAATACTATTCTTCCAAGTAATCTTGGAGGGCTAGGTGACAGAGAAATTGGAAATGACTTAGCCAGGTCTCCCCAGTGACTGTGACTGAATTGTGCGTGGAACTCAGCTCTGCTAGGTTCTAGCCTTGTGCCTTCCTGTAACACCACATTGAGTCAGAAAATTGGCCCTTTGGAGTCGTGCACAGCTGTACTGTGAAACGACTGGCTTGGAACGAAGTGGAAAACAATGGCAAGTAGAATGGTTGCCTGGGTTTCATACACTCAGGTTTTTTTTTTTTTGGAGAGATTTTTGCTATAGGGCACGTGCGCTCGCCAGACAGAGACATAGAGACAGAAAGCGAGAAATCACCCCCCAGGGGGGATGGCCACGCCGCAATCCTTTCTCCATTCTCCTCTCGGGATCTTGGGCGCACGCACACGCGCCCGGTGTGAGTTTAAGCCACCGGGTCTGGGACGCGAACCGCAGTTGACTATGTGGGAGTCCAGCGACATAGCCATTACGCTAACTGCTGGTTTCCATACACTCAGATTTCTCTTTGTTACTTTAATTGATAGCCATCAAAATGTCTAAGGTGGTCTGGCCATTTGAAAACATCCTCCTCTTGTCTAAGCAGATAGGTAACATTTTAGTCCTATTTTGTTATCCTGGAGTGAAACACCTCAGCAGGTAAACGGCCTGGGTTTCAAGTTTCAAAATTCTGAGTTCCCAAAAATTTGGTACAAGTTAAATATTTTGAAGTTAAGCATCCATTACTTGATTAACAAGCCACATTTAGAATTAGGCAGAATTAAGATTAGTAACCTAAGAACTACAGTTTTAGTGGTTTAATTCAGATTCTTCAAGGGATTGGTAACTTTGTCACTATTTTTAAGAGGTTGACTCCAGACAAATTCCTAAATATCTTAATACAGCTTTAGATTATATTTTTGTTTAAAGTTTTTGTTTTTTGCTATAGGGTGTGTGTGCTTACCAGAGAAAGTCAGTGGGAAAGTGAGATATCACCACTCGAGGGGAAGGCCATGCTGCAGCCCCTTCCCTTCCATTCTCCTTTCAGGATTTTGGGTGCATGCACATGTACCCTGTGTGGTTTTCAAGCCCATTCATTTCCGGGACTTGAACCACGAAATCCATGTGGTATCCAGCACCACTTGCTTGCCCCAGTGGAGCTTTAAGTTTTAATTGGCTGGTTGGTTGGTCTTGTTTTTTCTTATTTTTAAAGCCTATTCCTCATGTGGAAAAGACAGCTGCCCCACTGGGTCCTGACCCCACAGTGTAGTTCCTGATGAGGCAGCCACGGGTCGTGGGCACCACTTCGGGAGTACTCACAGAGGTCTCCATGCAGATGGATCCTTTCAGTAGTTCAGCCTCATTGTGGAACCTACCGGGCCACAGTCTGGCCTGGGTTTGGGTTTTGTCTTAGGGAGGGGGGAATAGGTTTGTTTTAATGTCTTCCCCGGCATCAGTGTTGCCTGACCGTCTCGAACTGCCATTTCGTTTGGTGGTCTTTTCTAGTTGTACCAGACCGGAGAGTGATTCTCCATTTTAAAAAGCAAAAGCGGGGGACCTGAAGGGTGGGTAGCTTGCCTCAGTATTCACCGTCATGGTGTCTAGCCAGGATTGCCGTCCTGCCTCAGCGTCCCCCCTCCTGTGGGACGGCCGTCCCAGGGGATGAGCCTAACTCCCTAGACCTTACAGCTCCATTTTTCAAGTGTATTTCCAGGTGACCGAACTACAGCCCTCCCTCCAGGAGCTCGCAACCAACAGCTGGCCGCGGGGAACCGTTTGCAGTGCACAGCAGCAACCACTGCCACACGGCCAGCCTTATAACTTCGATTAAAACATGTTTTTGCTGGAAATTTATAAAATGGGTCGTGTACCACAGCTCCCTTGAATAGCAGTTTTGAACTACGTCATCATTGCTAATGACCTGCAGTGGTTTTCAGCCTACTGGCCCCTTTATCCTGAAGAGCCTAGGCCCTTGGTCACCAGGCCGGCGTTGCCTCACATTTCTGTCGGTTGCTGTGGGGAAGGACTTCTGCCTGCTCCATCCTCCCTGCCGCCATTGTGCAGAAGCAGCCTGCCGGTCCTGCTGATCAGGGCCGGCACCCGTGCCCAAGGGTGCCTCCTCGACATCCCGTCTCTGAACGAGAGTTAAGTGCTCTGGGTGGCAGCCGTGCCTTGTAGTGTAATGATCCTTGGTGAGTCCCCTGCAGGAGTAATGCCCCTGAGAACTAGGACCTCCAACCCTGCAGAGCCAGGGCAGGAGGGTGGAGGGGTGGGGCAACACAAATCTCCCCAGGGTCATGGGAGTCATGGCTAGTGGGGCCCCTTGCTCTGCTGTTGCGTCCTGGCCCTGTGTGTTGGGAGCAGCCTGTAGAGAGGTCTCTAAAGGGACGCGTGTCCCACATCCCGCAAGATGTGCCTGCGTCTCATTGGGCTTCGTCTTTGCCTTCAGAAAGGTCTGGTGACAGGCTGGCTGCTGCTGGCAGGGGAGGGTGTAACACAGCCGTGCGGGTTTCATCACCTGTGCTGTGAAGCGGGCCGTCAATTCCTGCGGATGGACGTTCCCTTAGGTGCCACATTCTCTGCCGACAGCAAGGCCCGACCTGCAGTGGCCGTCCTGCGAGGGGGAAGCACTGGCCCTTGCTGGGTGGGGGAGTCCAGTCGGTGCCCTTTCAGGGAGTGGAGTTGTGCTGTGGACCAGCCTCCGACCTGGAGAGGGACTGTGCACGCTCCGTGGTGCCCGCACCGATGGTGGGAGCCCCCCGGGCCCCCCTGAAGCTTGGTCGGGGAGAGGAGAGGCTGATATTCCCCAGCTCCGCTCGCTCGCACCGTGGGTCTGGAGGCCTGGGGAGGCGTCCCTTTCCCTGGCCACGGTTCCCGGCGAGCGGTGCTCTCGGGGCGCTCCAAGCTTCCCCGGGTTCGCCCCTCACGGGTAGGAGTGCCGGCTTCGCCCCGCGGGTGCCCGCCCCACCCTTTCTGAGGACACCGACAGTAAGGGAGGAGTGTTCTGTTTCTCGCCATTTAAAACGAGTGGTAGGCAGTAAACTTACCTCCGCTCACGGGGCAGCTCTGTACCGAGCTCCAAGTACTGCGACGTGTCAGTTTCTTTGAGAACACAGGTGGGCGAGGCCCGTCGGTGTGGGCAGCTCAGACCCCGCAGCCCAGGGCCTACAGGCAGCGGCGCTGGGGCAGGGACCCTGACCGGCTCAGAGCCCCGAGGGCAGGGTATTCCAGACAGCCGGGAGTGCAGAGAGGGGGCCGAGACCTGGGCTGCGGGACCCGCCGGCCTGGACCGAGCAGGACGCTCAGGGCGACCAGCACAGGCAGGGCCAGGCGGGCTCAGCGTGCGGGTCAGGGCGAGGCGCTACCTGGGACTCGGGTCGGCCTCGAGAGCGGTCAGGTCGGCGGCGCAGGCCACGCTACTGACTGCGGCGGACTCCGCGGGGCCCAGGCCCCAAGCTGGCGCTATAGCCCGGCCCGGTCCACCTCGGGGCAGTGGCACCCGAGCGGGGAAGAACGTGCTCCCGTTGGTCCTGACAGTTTTAAGAGAGGAGTGCTGCACCCACGGGAACTACGTAACCCCCCGGAGATACTCAGCAAGTGGGAAGGTAACAGCTCCTTTACTCAAAACAAAGCCGTGTGCAGTGGCCCGGACGACAAAGGTCCCGGCGGCTTCTTGTTATCTGGGTACTACAGGAGTTCGATCTGGATATCACGGCAGAGCACTCGGGACCCGTTAGGATACGAACGCGCTTGGTAGCAATCTGAGCCGTCGGGGCGCCTGGCCTGACTTCCGGCCTCCCCCTTTCCCGCCCAGGCCGTGGGTCGCGGCGGCGGGTGAGCTCCGCTCTCCTCTGCACCTGGGCTGTGCACGGGAGCTTTCCTGCCCGGCTCCTGGCTCCCGCGAAGTCACAGGGAAACGGCCTTCCGGTCAGTAGTTTAGGCCCGCTTGTTCCCACTGCAGGAGCCAGGCCAGCTCAGCAGGAGCTGGAGCTGCGTTTCCGCGTCTGCAATCGTCTCGCGTTCTCAGATAAGGGCCCCTGTAAGCCAGGGACGAGACCTGGCCGTTTCTTTCCCAGCGGCACGTCTCATGCACGGGGAAGACGCCTCTCTGCTCGAGCCATCGCGACCTTGACGGCGTCTCCGAGTGTGGGCGTGCAGGGACCGCTTTTGGCCACGCGGTGGCGCTAGGCCGCCATCGCGCCCGGACCCGCGAAGCCTTCCGCAGGGTCTTAAGTTTTGAACTTGTAAAGTGTCAGAAAGGTTAATTCTCAAGGTTAGGGGACCGCTCCCAAGGCAAGAAAGACGCTCCAGCCAAGGTGGGCAGCAGAACGGGCGCGCCCCGTCCCCCGACGCACCTCTGACGTCCAGGGAGCGCAGTGGGCCTCCGGGCGCCAGCGGCGGAGGAGCGCGGGCGAGGGCGCCGCCCCGGCCCGGGCAGGTGAGGGCAGGGCGCGCGGGGTC
>NW_006160131.1:222298-236515 GCF_000334495.1 Tupaia belangeri chinensis
CGAGGGCCCACCGCGGGGAAGGCGGGCGTTTAGGGGACAGGACAGACATGGACTTCAGAGCTGAGTCCCCACGGGGGCGGGCACTTGGACACGCCGCTTCCCGCCTGCAGTGAGTGCCCACGACCACGGTGGGGCTGGGACGGAAAGTGTCCGGTGACTCTTGTCGCAGCCCTGTCCCCAGCGCCCGTAGAGGCTACCTGCAGAGGCTGGCGGCCACGGTGGAGGGGCCGAGCGCGCGCCCGGGGCGGGCAGACCTACGGGGGCGCGCACATGCGTTCGGCAGGGGCTGGGGACCACAGCCAGCCCGGGCCCGCCGACCTGGGCTCTGGTTTCAGGCTGCGAGTGGGGACGCAGCCCACCCTGCCGGGGCGTGCGTGTCGGGGTCGTGCGGCCGCGCGCTCACCCTGCGGGCCTCGTGAGATTCCAAGGCTTGAGATTTCCACTGTGTTTGTTCTTCAGGGCGGGAGCCACGTTTGGGACCTCGAAGTCCTCGCCCAAACGTACTCCGCCTTGGGCCAGCAGGTGGCGTGGTGGTTAAGGCGGCCGGATCCCACGACTGGTGGCTTGAAAACCACGCTGGGCTCGTGGGCATGCGTGCCCCAAATCCTGCGGCAATAGAGAAGGGGTTGGGTTGTGGCCATCCACCCTAGGGAGTAATTCCTCACTTTCCCTTTCATGTCTCTGGCAAGAGCGCCTGCGCCCTATAGCAAATTAGAATAAACAACAAAAGCAAAAACCCGTGACCACCTTTGTGTGGCGCTCCCCCACCAGAGCTGGGGCCCAGCGGGGAAAGTGGCCATCCTCCCCTGGGAGAAGCGGGCCCCTGACCCCCAGGTACTGCCCAAGGGGCAGCCGTAGTTGTGCGACACGGGCCGGTTTCAAGGGAGCGGAGAGGGCGGGAGGCCCACAGCAGTCTCCCAGGCTGGCCCCCTGTGGGTGCGTTAACCCACTGTTAGTTTGGACTCCAGGAGAACGGGAGAAGACTGCACCACCCCCTGTGCTCGCTGTCCCTGGGTGCTGGAACTTCCCGCGCTCATCTCTGGTCTTTCTCGGCCGCCCCTCCCAGCCCTGCCGGCCGCGCTGGGGGACGATTCAGTTGCCGCCTTCGCTTGGCAGGTCCCTGGGGACCAGGGTGCCGCACTGACTTGGCAAGCTCTGCGCTCTGATAGGGCTGCTGGGCTAAAAGAAACCACACGCCTGGTTAGGTCACAAATCCCTTTTACACCACACTTGCAACACGTATCTGTCACAGTAGGGAGCAGGGTCCTGCGAAAGCTGCCTCTCTTGAAGAGTTGAGTCTTCAGTCCTGAACTTTGGCCAGGGCTGACTTCACTATGCTCTGGGACACTGAATTCACCCGGGCAGTGACCCACCCCATGGGGCAGGGGCGGGAGCCAGCGCAGCCTCGGGCTCGCCTACAGAAAGCCAGGGGAGCTCCAGTTCTGGGCTTTGCTGTACCGGTCAGCTCACACTGAACTAGTGACCTGAGGGCAGTGTCTGGGGCTGCTGGGCTGGGGTTCTGAGCCGGCCAGGTAGTCCCTGCCACCCCTGAGCGCTGGCACCCGAGACTGTAGGCGGCCGAGCCCGAAGTGGTCTGGGCTTCCCCAGAGACCAGGCAAGGCGTCTACTGGCC
Organism: Tupaia belangeri chinensis; assembly: GCF_000334495.1. Classification (NCBI taxonomy): domain Eukaryota; kingdom Metazoa; phylum Chordata; class Mammalia; order Scandentia; family Tupaiidae; genus Tupaia; species Tupaia belangeri. The sequence continues at coordinate 223,932 of NW_006160131.1, forward strand.
ATTCTCAGGTGTCGAGATGGGAACTGTTCGTGGCCTGGCCGGTGACCGGGACTTCCTTGGCCGAGCTGAGTGCCCTGGAGGTGGCGTGGGCACCAGGGGTGGGCTTTCCATGGCTGTGCAGGCGCCTTCCTGAACCACGGGGTAGGAAGGCCACGTGAGCACAGCGTGGAGCGTGGCTCCCGGAAAGAGGGCCTTGCTCTGCTGCTCCCTTTGCTCCCAGGGAAGCCTCGGTCAGCCGGTGCCGGTGCCGGTGCCGGAGCGTGGGCACCGACCGGGCCGCTGCAGCCAGCCTTCTCGCCAGCTGGCTTGTTGGCAGGGTATCGGAGGCAGAGCTTGTCCACATTAAAGAAAAGAAGTCCTTGCCAAGCACCGGTACTTTAACATCAGGAAAAACGATTGACCGACAAAGGCCACTGTTAACAGGGGCCCCTTCCCTGCGTCCCCTTGGGAACTACTGTGGATAACCTTTCCTGGGGCTAGCTGATGTGCCCGATAACACAGATTTGGGAAGTTAAAAGGCAAAAGAAATGTTCCTGTTAATCATGATTATCTAAGGCCTCCGTGGCACGAAAGGGAAGAAATGGGGTTTGGAGTATAAAAACAAGCCTCAGTCAGAGCCAGTACGATTCTGTCTTCGGTTTGCCTGAAGGTAATTCAGCGAAAAGGACGTCTGCTATTTTGCTCTCTACGTGGTCTACATGGGCTGCCTGTGCAGGCCGGCCGTCTCCGGCCGTCTCCGGCCATCTCGGTCCCCCGTAGTTACAGCGCTGCAAACGCTCAGTTGGGGGGCAGGGCTTTCCTACTATAGCCAACATTTTAATGCCAGGATTACAGAAATATTTAGTCGCATTCAGAGGAGACCATTTCCAGCTTACAATGGATTTATTGTTGGCTGTTGGCCTTCCATTGTCCAGACCAATCAGTTCGAAAACAAGAAAAGCCCAGAGACGGAGGGTAAAATCCAGGCTCTCCCAGCCCCCGCCACCGACCGCGCGGCTCGGTTAAGTCACTGTCAAATCCAGAAGCCGGTGCAGCTTGTTTGGCCGCTGGCAGCCTGAGAATTGCCGGGACTGCTCCACGGTGTCCGCTCTCACCGAACCCCATGGCAAACTGGCGGGGTGTAAGTCACGGCTACCCTGTTTCCTTGACACTTCCTGCTCCCAAGCCGAGGAAACTTCCTTTGCGATTACTTCCTGGCACACGCACTTCCCTCTCCACTCCGTTCTGGCCTCTCTCTCTCTCTCTCTCTCTCTCGTTCTTTCCCCTTCCTGCAGCAGTTTGGGAGCGCTCGGAATAACGGCGTGTTTAGAACGAGCCAGCTGCCGGGCGTCCGTTCACAGGCACCGCGGAGCCGTGGGACTGGACTTGCCCGCGTGGGCGTTGAAGGTGGGGAGTCCATACACGGGTTGAACCATACCAGGGGAGCAGGGCAGGTGCCGGGGTTCTCATGGGCGGAGGAGAGACCCGGACCACTGCTGGCCCCCATGCTCTTCCCTGGGCTGCGATGAGCAGGACGGGCACCCAGAGCAGGCGCGGTGTTGGGGGAGACCTTCACTCCTTCCTCTCACAAGCGAGAGACACAGAGCAGGAGAGAAGGCACCCCGATGGGCCCCAGTGCCACTGCAGCCCCTGCAGCTTCGGCCCGGCCTGGGTCATGGAGGTCTCTGGACACAAACCCAGAACCTTCCACAGGGGTCAGTCCACGCAGTCGTATGTACCACCGCCGGCCGCGTAAACTAAGCGTGCCGTTCTCTTGTGCTTTCCTCATGCCTGCAAGGTGGCTGCCATAGCTCCGAGCATGTGTTCACACGGGATTAGTGAAGGTAGAGAGATGGGGCCAGGAAAAGAGAGCCATCCTCTTCAGATTTCCGTTTTAACTTAGGTCAATGAGAAAACTTTCCCATGCCTTTCAGGAGACCTTTTTATATGGGCAGCATAGTCAGCATTACCTGGTCACTGGCAAAGGTGAAGGGATGGCCAGAGGAGGCTTGCCCAGTGCGGCTCGTCCCCGAGGGTGGGTACACTGCCAGGGTCAGGATTGAGGCTTTGTTGGAAAGGAAGACGGAGTGGGAGCATTGGCCAGGTGACGTAGAGCCCCTGTCACCACAGAGGACATGGGGGGACAGTCTGGCCTGCGACGACTCCCTCACTTGGGCATTTCCTGGGCTGGGCTCTTTGGGAACTCTGCAACCACAGTCCTACCATGGGGCAGGTGGGGGGCTCGGGGCAGCTGGTGGCAGAGGGGCTGTGCCACTGACCAGGTAGTCCCATAGCCCTGTTCCAGGCCAGCGAGGGCGGACTCAGGACCCCGTGACAGGTCTCGGGTCTGCTGCGATGGGTCGGCCCAGGGAGAGAGGGAGGCCGGACTCCACACACGCCGTCCTTGGGCAGTGGCGAGCGGAAACTCTCCAGGAGCAAACGCCAGGGGATCCATCCACACCGACCTAAGCAGGTCAGGGCAATCCGATGGCGCCGGTCAATGGCGTCTGACCGGGAACCCGTTCGGCACTGAGGGTGGTGACGTGTGGGTGATCTGGCTAAAACGGAGTTGACACGGACCACAGGGGCTTACGAGGTCTGGAGCCTGGCCGGAGCTGGTGGAGGGCGGCGTCGGCCCTGAGCCCTGGTCTCGCTTGCCTCTGCCGCCAGGGACACCCGAGCGCTCCTGTGAGGCACCGGCAGAGGCGGTGGGGACCCACGGCCTGCGCCCTTTTCCTTTGCCGCCGCCTCCTGCTGCCGGGCTCCCTCCTTGTCTTAGGGCCCGAGAGCCCGTTTGGAAACAGCCCCCCAGCCCGCCTTTCCTTCTCTGGTTAGATGTAATAACCAAGCAGGGTCTTGATTTGGCATGACTAGTGTCACTGACTGTCCTACCGCCCTGTGTCAAGGGCTGCAGGACTCCCGCCCGTCCCCTCAGCCTCGCCCCTGCGCAGACTTGCACTCACCGGATTATAAGCCCCCAGGTGGCCCGGTCTCCGTGTCGCGTCTGGTGGTGGTGGCTGCACGGTGGCCCATGGAGAGCCCATGCCCGTGGTCAGTATGGCCCTGAGGCCGCCCCATATGTGCTGGTCGCATAGCTAACGGTACAGCCGAGCTTCTCTGGGGAAGTTTGCTTGCCTCTGTTATTCTTTGGGACACAGAGGAACTCAGTGAAGAAAGGTGTCAGGCCGGCCTCATGGCCTGGTGGTTGAGGGAGCCAATTGCAAATGGCCCACCATGGTTCCAGTCCTAGCCCCGGTGGCCTGTAAACATGCCAGGAGCGTATGTGTGCGTGCCAAGGTCTCGACAAGATGGTGAAGTGGAGGAGAGGAGATGGCCGTGTGACAGGGCCCCGTTGGTGGCGGGTGCTTCCTCCCTCTCTGTCTCTGGGAGCACAGGTGTCCTCTGGCAATTAAAAAAAGAAAGAGAGAGGGACCAGCAATTACGTAATGGCTATGTCACTGGACTCCCATGTAGCCAACTGCGGTTCGAGTCCTGGACCCTGTGGCTTAAACTCACGCCGGGCACGTGTGTGTGTGTGCCCAAGATCCCGAGAGGAGAATGGAGGAGAAGGGATTGTGGTGTGGCCATCTCCCCTGGGGGGGATGATTTCTCGCTTTCTGTCTCTTTGTCTCTCTGTCTGTCTGGCGAGCGCACGCGCCCTATAGCAAAATCCTCTCAAAAACAAAACAAAACAAAACAGAGAAAATTCCTTAGCTAGCTAAGGAATTGGATCCCACATGGTCAGCCACAGTTCAAATCCCAGCCCTGACAACTTGAAAAACGCACCTAGTGGGTGTGCATGTGTGCCCCAAATCCGGACAGGATGGAGGAAGGGAGGAGAAGGATGCACACGCCGCCTGGGGGTGCGTGCTTCCTCTGTCACTCTGGTGAGCGCACATTCCCTCTGACAGTTACTAAAAGAGAGAAAAGAAAAATGTCTCCAGGGCTTTGTGTTTGGTTTGAATTTCAGGGTAGGTTTGCGAGCTGGGCGCCATCCAAAGTCGTGCTGCGAGCTTTATGACGGGCACGGGACTCGATGGATCTTTGAGTTGCATTTTTATGTCTGTTGGATTCGTCATTGTTCTTGAAAGCAAAAAGCAACTGATCACACAGGAAGCCCTCACACAGCTGGGAGGAAGCCTGAAGGTTTCATCTGGGAATCAGGCTTACTTGGTTTGGTGCAGAAACCTTTCTTTGAAATGTTTTCCCGTTCCGGAATCGGGCAGCCCTCCATCGCCCGAGCCCGAGCGGGTGTCCCCGCAGCCTTTCTCGGGTGGCATTTCGCAGAGCCGGCGCTCTGCTCGCCTGCCGGGTCTCCGCTCTTGTGCGCAAGCAGGGCTCAGTTTGGGGTCCCCGCCGGTCCTCTCCGCGCAGGAGCAGGGCTCATCTTCGGTTGCTGGCACAGCTCTCCCTTCCCCACGTCCGGAAGCGCGTCTCGGGACCAAGCACGAGCCGTGGAGGAAAACACGCTTGCAGACGTGCGTTTGAGGGAAGTCCGGGCAGGGTACTCCTAGGGCTTGGGAAGGAGTTCAGCGCGGACTTGTGCCCTGGGTGAAGGGATTCACATGAACACCTGTGACCAGCCCTGGTGACAGTGCTGCCTGTGTCAGCCAACCCCGCAGCCCCGGCCTTCTGCAGCCCTGGAGACCCAGTGGGGCGATGGTTTAGCTTTGAGCAGCAGCAGCTTTTTGTGCGAGTGTGGACATCCCTGAGACAGCCGCGAGGGATGGTGTGTGTCCTGGTGACTTGAGCTCCCGTGCCAGCTCCACCACTGCCCAGCGGGGTGGATGGCTGCAGTGCCACCCCTCCCGTGTGCCCACTGCCACCCCCCCCCGGGTGTGGACTTTCCTCCCAAGGCCTCTCTGGGAATTGAACAAGGCGAAGTACAAAGCCCTCAGTGCTTGGTACCTACCTGGAAGCGGGCGCTTCTGCCTTGCCCGCTCTCTGACTCGAGAAGGGATGTCGCTGTCCATTTGCTAACTGCAGAGGAGGCCCATGGTAACAAGGCTGACTGCAAGGCTTTTTTTTTTTTTTTTTAAGTTTTTAGAGAGATTTTTGTTATAGGGTGTGTGCACTTGCTAGAGAGACAGACAGAAAGTGAAAAATCACACCCTGGGGGATGGCCACACTGCAATCCCTTCTCCTCCAGTCTCCTCTCGGGATCTTAGACACGCATGCACACGCGCCCGGCGTGAGTTTCGAGCTGCCGGGTCTGGGACTCGAACTGTAGTTAGCCATGTGGGAATCCAGTGAAATAACTGCTACACTATCTGCTGGTCCCTTCTTAAGTCCTTCTTAAGACGGGGCTCTGCCATCCCACTAACGACATGCAGGGGCAGAAAGGGCCCCCGCGCCCGGTCTCTGAGTCTGCACGCCGAGAGCTGCGGCCTGGCTGCCGAAGAAAGGCAAAGACTGAGTTGGCCACATAACCCTGTCTTCTGAGTCCCTCTCAGCTGAGCAGAATGAGACTTTTCCACTTAATTAAAAAGATTTATAGTTGTGACCAAAATAAAAATCAAATTGTTCTTGAAAATACTTAGACAAATCTGTCCTTGTGGAAGGGCAGGCAACCACCTGATCGGCCTTTCTGGCTGGCAGCTCGGCGCCCACGGCCACGCGCTCGTGACCAGCCGGGGGTCGAGCCCCCACGCACATCCGCTTCGGTTCATGCTGGCAGATGAAGAGAAGCGCGATTTTCTGACACAGCTGCAGACCGGGCAGCAGGGTGTGCCAAGGTGCCCGCCAATGGCTAGTGTCAACTCGAAACCTGAGTTCACTTCCAGCTTCGAGCTGGGAATCGGGTCATGAGACAACCAGAAGGCGTTCTGCCGTTTCTGAAAGACGGCTGAGGTGGAATCCGCCGGACTCTGGGCCTCGAGGAAAGGCGGTCACAGCGGTGGGGCCGTCCCCTAGTGAGGCGCCCCTCTAGGACACCCGGCCCTCCCCCAGCTCCTCGTCCTCACACTGCTGAGGGTGTGGTCAGACGGAGGGCGAGTCCCAGGGTGGACATGGACTGGGGGGCAGTGAGGAGAGCCCGTGTGAGGGCCCGCGAGTGTATGCAGGTGCACATGGGTGAGTGTGTGGGTGCCTGTGAGGGCGTGCTCACCCGTGCACATGAATGCGCGTGTGTGCGTGTGTGCACACGTGAGAGCAGCGACGGACTCAGAGCCACTGTCTAATGTGCCCAGTTGGGAGCCCGCCTGGCCCTCCCCCAGAGCTTTGCCCGGCGAGGTTGCCCTGAGAGCCCCTTAACTGAGCCCTGCCGGGCCCGTGACCTGAATTGGAGTCCTGAGCTGCCTCCAAACTGGCCAGTGTCCTGGGACAAATCAGGGGGCATTTCCAAGCCTGGACTCCCTCCTCTGAAGGCAGGGTGGCAGTGTCCACCTCGCTCTGTGTTGGTGAGGACGAGGTGAAGTGACCTCCCGGGAATGGTGCAACAAGGCATGCTGAGCAGCTGCCCCTGCACTGCCTGGCCCTGCGCTCCCGGCCCTGCGCTCCCCGGCCCTGCGCCTGAGCTGCCTGGCCCTGTGCTCCCTGGCCCTGCGCTCCCGGCCCTGCGCTCCCCAGCCCTGCCTTCCCCAGCCCTGCCTTGCTAACTCGCAGTCAAGACCCGACTCGGCCCTGAGGTCATCAGTTCGGAACGCTAGATGTCCACTGTGGACAGAACCACAGGGCTAGGGCCAGCGGGGAGCAGAGGGACATTAGCAGGACCTGGCGTGAAGAGCTACCAAGAACAGTGCTGCCTGCCCGGTGCTGCCTGAAGGCTCTCCTCCCCTCCAAAGCTGTGCCAGCTGCAGCCCAGTCCCCCCTCCCCGGGGCCACCGATGGTTTCCTGGTCAGCCCAGCCTGGAGAGCCCTGGCAGGCAAGTCCTGGTGGGAAGTAATGGCCACCACTGGGGATGGGGCTGGAATGAGGCTCACTGAAGGCCACGTGCTTGGAGAGCAGCCCTGTCAAAGCACGCTTTGCTACTGTGTCTGGGGACTGAGCAGGGCCCTACGCAAAGCTGTTTGCTACTGTGGTTTGGAGAGTCACCGGCATGCCATGCCGATGGGAGCCCCTGCTGAGACCCGCATTCCTCCTGCCAAGTGCCCGGGCAGGTCTGGGTGCACGCTTGTCTGTGCCAAGATCCTGCCTGGGGGGTGCTGCCGGCCCCGGGGCAGAATCCGAAGCTCCGTGCCAGGCTTCTGACCCCAGGACACCTGCTCGCCACCTGGCCAAGCCTGCAGGAGCCGCACCCTCGGGGTTCTTGTTATTTGGGAATTTTAGTTGTAATGACATGCGGGGAACTCCACGTGTTTAAAACGGGTGACGTGATCAATTTTGACGTATTCGTACAGCTATGATGTCGCCTGGGCAGCAAGACAGAGACCAGTCTCCCCTCACGCCTGTCCTGCCGCATCTGCTCCCCGCCATCCCGTGCCCCCTGCCTGCCTGCACCCAGGAACCCCTGCACTCCCTTTTCTTTTCTTTCTTTCTCTTTTTCTTTTAAGTTTTTGTTACACAGTGCATGCACTTCTCAGAGAGGGACAGAGAGAGAGAAAGAGATGACCCCGTGGGGGAATGGCCATGTCACAAACCCTTCTCCTTCAGACTCCTCTCAAGATCTTGAGCTCACACACGTGCACACGCACACACACACACACACACACACACACACACATGCACGCATGCGTACGCACCTGGAGCGACTTTTCAAGCCGCCGGGTCCGGGACTCCAACTGTGCAGTCAGCCACGTGGGATCCAGTGCCTTAACCTCCACGCCTTCCTTTTCACTGTCTGTCTTTGGTGAGCACACAAGCCCTATGGCAAAAACCTAAAAGAAAAAGAAAAAGAAAAGGAATAGGAGATGCCACTTGAAAGCAGGCCTCCAACTCCAGAAGAAACCCCAGCTGACACTGGTTTCTGCCTCTGGGACCCCGAGTGCAGTTGGCACTCGGCCACGTCCAGACCTCTGACCACGAGCTGTGCCGTGTTAAGCTGCTCTGTGGCAGTGAGTTACACAGCAATGGAAAACTAGTCCAGTTACTAGAGAGGGCCAGATCAAGTGCATTGGCAGTGCTGTCCCACTAGTAACCCAGCAAGATCCTAACAGACCGAGAGAGGAATACCATGAAGCCTCGGGGCTACCTCCTCCAGTTTTCAAGATGGTCTTGACATTCCCGTACGGGCTGGAGGTGATCAGGGTTCCTATCAAGAATAGCTCTGTTGGGGCCAGCCCGTGGTGTGGTGAGTAAGGTAGCTGGATCCCACGTGGTTTGAGTCCGGACCTGGCAGCTGAAAATCACACCAGATGCATGTGTATGCTTGCCCAAAATCCTGAGAGGAGGATGGAGGAGGGACTGCGGTGCGGCCGCGCCTCCCAGGGAGTGATCTCTCACTCTCTCTCTCTGGCAAGCGCATGAGTCCAGTAGCTAAATAAACGAGTGAGTGCATAAATAAATATTACAGAGCTATATCTTATTTGGTAATCAGTGAGATTCTGCCGCCCCTCCCCCTAAACCGAACTGCAGACTTGACTCAGGTCTCACCAGGCCCCTCCTCCACCACTGGCCCCTGCTCCAGGACCTCCTGGACACCGCAGAACCCTTAGCTGCAGTTGTGATGTCACCACGGTCCCCCCAGTCAGTGGCCTGACCTAGGTGTCAGTCGTTTCCCATGACGTGACCTGGGCAGCTTCCGACACACTGACTGCACTCCTGATTAGAGGGCGGTTCACTCCAGCTTTTCCTCTCTGCTTACTTGGAATTCCTCCGTCCCTGGAAACCTGGCTATCATTACTTCTTCCTGTGGCCCTAAAATGTATACAGAGTAGCTTCGAAGTTGCGAGCATGCACCCAGTGAGAAACAACTGTACCTAACAGAACAGTTTCTGTTGTCTTCGTCCAAACCTGATTTTCCAGAGTTACTTAGGTCAGCTTCATTGTTCCCCTTCAGTCTTCAGGAAGCTATGCCATGGACCAGCAGTTGGCATACTGGCTATGTCGCTGGACTCCCATGTAGTCGATTGCGGTTCGCGTCCCAGACCTGGTGGCCAAAACTCACACCGAGCGCGTGTGCGTGCGTGCCCAAGATCCCGAGAGGAGAATGGAGGAGAAGGGATTGTGGTGTGGCCATCCCCCCGGGGGATGATATCTCACTTTCTGTCTGTCTCTCTCTGTCCCTCTGACAAGTGCATGTGCCCTGTAGCAAAAACCTCTTCCAAAAAAATAAATAAATAAAAGGAAACTGTGTCGCACGGTTTTCTTATATAGCGCACTGCTCAACAGCCGGGACGTTCTGGGACGCATTGTGATTTCATCCCGTGCGGCCACTGCAGGCTGCCCGCGGCCGCCACACTCCCAGCTAGGCCGACAGTCTGTTAGGGCCTTGGCCGCCGTGGCTGCCAGCCCACTGCCGGCTGGATCACGCGCAGTACGCCGCACCCGTCCTGGGACGCTCCAGCCTACAGGGTGACTTGCTTGTCCATTTGCTTTTAACCTGTGCCCCTCCACGGAAGCGCGTTCTGTGGTAGTCCTGTGGGCCGGCAGGTGCGGGCTCAGCACTCTGCCCCACTGCCCCCCGGAGCAGGTGCACACCTCCACTCCCCTCCGTGCTGCTGGGTTCAAATCCCTCCTGCTCTCCCAGTCTTTGCACACACTCATCTTACGTTTCTCCGTACAGTTTTGAATGGCCTGGCTTTTTTAAAAAAAATTTAAAGAATTATTTTATTTAATTTTTATTTATTCATTTGTTTATTTCAATTTTACCATATAGGGAGAGCGAGAGAGAGAAAGAGAGAGAGTGAGAAAGCAAGCCACCAGGTCTGGGATTCGAACCACAGTTGACCATGTGGGAATCTAGCACCTTTAACCACCAAGCTACCTGCTGGCCCGTGGTCTGGCTTTTGACAGCAATTTTTTAAACTTTTTTTTTTTGGTAGGCATGGAAATTGCTTGTAAGCCGAAGTTGTCTTGCTTCATGATCACGGTCAGTGGATTTGAGGCTTTAAGTCCCCTTGGCCCTTCGCTAGTCTCCGTTTTCTCTTGGTAAATGGGTATACTAGGTGTCCCAACGTCATGGGGCTCCCCGGGACGACCAGAAGCCAGCCCGGCCCGTAGGAAGTAAGCAGCAACCCTGACGCTCTAGCTGGTTCACACCAAGGGTGCATGGGGCATGTACATATGGTCCTCCGGGTGGCAGGTGGCTGGTGGCAATGAGATGCAGGGAAGGGGGACAGAGGAGACGTGGCTGTGGCTTCAAGGGTCTGATTCCTGGCAAGTTTTCCTGGTGTGCGTGGTGCCGGATTAGCGGGATTGCTCCTGCGGCAGAATCCTCTGTCCATAATTTAAAAATTGCCCTCAGCAGGGAGATTTCGGTCTTCACCTTGGCTCTTTCTCTCCTTCCAAGGTTTTAGACTTTTACTGGAGTAAAAAGTGCCTTCATTTCCTTAGCCCATGTTCCCTGGAATAGGACTTCCCAGTCGAGGGATGGAAAAGTCTTGCGGCCTTATCTGCAGTACTCTGCAGAGCATTCATTGCACCGGCTCTGCGGTCGGCTGTGTCTCGTCAAGTCGGGGCCTCCAAGGGTGTGCTCACATGTCTGGGGAGGCTCTCAGGACCAGCGCCCGCCAGCACTGGCGGGGTACATGTGTCACCGGGCCCGGCAATGCTTCTTACCGTGGAGCCACCAACCCTCCAGACTTCGTTCCCCTCCGCCCTTCTGGCAGGGAGGCCCCACATCTCGGCTCTCCCCAGACTTCTTTTATTTACGCTCAGAGGCGGGCTTGTTTGCATATGTAAATCCAGGGCCATATTGTTTGCAGATGCTGGAGTTGCTGCCAGATCCTTGAGAGGAAAGAGTTGAGGCTTTCAAATCATTTTTACCAACCTGAACACCAAAGAATATTTCGTTAGAATTTTTTAAATTTAAATTTATTTGTTTATATTCATTCACTGTACATCATTACAGCAGACAAAATGAGATTTCCCATCCAGAGTACACTGTATATCGGCTCAGTCAAGCACATCAACATACGTGTTATCGTCAACAATTCTCCATTTCTTGTTTCCTGTGTATTTTGTCATTTTTGCCGTCCTTGATTCCCTGTCTCTCACCCTCTGCCGTGTCCCACCCTCCTCCCACACTGTCTCTGGGATCCATGGTTGCTTTCTATGCCTGTTCCCCCACATTTTATTGATTCACTGAAGATCTTAATTAATCTATAAATATTTTGAATAGCAAAATATCCATGAACACAAGTCTGACTTTAGGCATAAGCCTCAGTGAGTAGACTGAACATACTATAAAGTAGCACCTAGCTGGGGCTATATAGCTTACTGCAGTCATCAAATAGATATTTTTAATGCTTTTTTTTTTAATTTCAAGAAAAACAGGTTTAGTTTTTTTTTGGGGGGGAAAATTTTTAAAAATTTAATTAATTTTCATTCATCCCCTAAGCATCGTCACAACATACAAAATGTGATTTCCCATCCAGAATATACTGCATAGTGTTTAATCATGCATGTTATCGTCAATAATTTTCCATTTCTAGTTTCATTTTATGTGTGTGTGTGTGTGTGTGTGTGTGTGTGTGTGTATTTTTTAACCCCTATTTCTGACCCTCTGTCCTTTCCCACCCTCTTCTCACACTATCTCTGGTGTCTACAGTTGTCTTCCATTCCTTTCTCCCCCACATTGTATTGATCACATAATTTCTTAAATAATCTAACTACTTTCAATAGCAAGTTCAGCTGATAGTGTCAAGAAAAGCAGTTTTAACTTAAATAAAATAAATCCTAAGGAACTTTGCTTAAAACTTAAAGCCAGGGAACAAGTTAGGATTCTGTTCCAATGGTAGGAACACGAACCTACTGGCAGCTCAAGACAGGACACAAATCCTTAAAACCAGACAATAAAGCCTAGAGGAAAAGCAGCAACGTTTTAGTCAAAAGTCATAAAATGCTGGGACCAGCAGTTAGCGTAATGGCTATGTCGCTGGACTCCCACGTAGTCGACTAAACTCACGCTGGTCGCGTGTGCATGCATGCCCAAGATCCCGAGAGGAGAATGGAGGAGAAGGGATTGCGGTGTGGCCATCCCCCCTGGGGGGTGATTTCTCGCTTTCTGTCTCTCTGTCTCTCTCTGTCTGGTGAGCGCACGCACCCTACAGTGAAAACCTCTCAAAAAAAAAGTCATAGAATGCTGTTTCACCCGTTCAGCCTCATGTGCTCTGTCTTCTGTTGTGCTTTGACTTTTCTGATTGAATTCTGGGATATAATATTCAACTCCAGACGTGTCTCTATAATTAAGTTGGCCATTCTCTTAGTTTTTGAACTCTTATTTCTGTGTGTCTGTATTTAATTTTCCTGGCATAGCATTCCCTTGAGAACTTCTTGGAGATCTGTTCTGGTGCTGCTAAATCCTTTCAGGTTTTGTTTATCTGAGAATGTTCTTGTCTTTTCTTCCCATATGAAGGATAATCTTGCCGAGTACAGTATTCTTGGTTGAAACTGCTTTTCCCTTAATGCTCTGAATATATTTTCCCATTCTTTCCTTGCTTGCATTGTTTCCGATGAGAGGTCTTCTGTTAGCCTGATGGGATGTCCTTTGTAGGTAACTTGATGT
>NW_006160131.1:236968-242515 GCF_000334495.1 Tupaia belangeri chinensis
TTTTTTTTGGAGAGATTTTCACTGTAGGGCGCGTGCGCTCGCCAGACAGACAGAGAGAGACATAGAGACAGAAAGCGAGAAATCACCCCCCAGGGGGGATGGTCACGCCGCAATCCCTTCTCCTCCATTCTCCTCTCGGGATCTTGGGCACGCACGCACACGCGCCCGGCGTGAGTTTTAAGCCACCGGGTCCGGGACACGAACCGCGGTCGACTACGTGGGAGTCCAGCGACATAGCCATTACGCTAACTGCTGGTTCCCAATGTTCTGAATTCTTTATCAGACATTTCCATGATTTCCATTGAACTGCTTGTGGATGAAGAGGGGTTATTCTTTTCCCTGGGAGGAGAGGTCTTTTCTTGCTTTCCCATATTTCTTGTGACCCTGTGGTGATTCCTAGTCATCTGATGGATGGCGTGTTTCTTCCTAGCTCTTTAAGTTCAATCTGAGTGTTCAGGAGTGTGCAGAAGGGGGTGATCTGGAATCTCTTTGCCGTCCTGTTGTGATCGCTGGTGCAGCAGATTCTGTAGATGCTGAGGACTATGTTAACCCTGATAGTATTTGGATGTTTGGCTACAGTGCCCTTAGATCCATCTAGAAACACCATAAATGGAAATCGAGGTGCGGAGAGATGAGATAAAAGAAAAAGAAAAGGAAACAGAGAGAGAGAAATAACAAAGAAACAGAAAAAAAGAAGAAAAAAACAACTAAAAAAGTTATTATTTTTAAAAACACACAAAGTAGAAATCACTAGTTCTCAGGAGCCATGAGGAATCTTCTGAAGGGCTGCCTCTTGCCTCTCCTGCCTGGGTGGGAGGGGGAGAGGGGATTATTAACAAGATAAAGGCGGGGCAGAAAACAAGAGAATACTTTACCTTAAAAAATTTTAAAAAGGAAAAATTACCAAAAAAAGAAAAGACAGAAGCAGACAGACAGAGACATAGAGCTAGAGATAGAGCGAAGGCTAGAGGAGATCCCTACCACTCAAATTTGTGGGCTGAAGGCTGAATTATCAATAGGAAAGTTTCATTTCTCTTTTTTCCCTGAAATCACTAGTTCTCAGGAGCCATGAGGAATCTTCTCTTTGTTAGAATTTTTTTTAAACAACACAAAGGTCGTGGGGTCGTGTTTCTGGTTTCCATTGTGTCACAGCTGGGGTGACCGTGACTGGGAGATGGCACGCCCGCCTTCTGACTTGCACGGAAGGAGTCATTTATGGGCTCACCTGTTAGGCTGTAAGACCCTTCTCTCTGGTCAGCAGTTCCCAACCAGCTTTTACTTCAGGACAAGAGGAGGTAAAGTCATTGTGTTTCCTATCAACACCAGATAGCCTGCCCCCTGGAGCCAGGACTGGTAGATAGCAAGTGCCCAGATAGAGCAGCAGTTGGAACGCTAATCGCTAAAACAAGGAAATGAGGCTGGGGGTCTTCTCTCTGTCTCTGCTGGAATCTATGTCTATTATGCCTGCAAGACAATGGGGAAGGCTGAGTTCGAGCCACTTCCTGTGGGCTCCCATGGGTGAAGTGGGTGTGGCCAGTGGACTCCAGGGCCCTGGGCCGGCCGGCTGGGGGGGTAGAGCTTACAGTATCTGTTGCTGCCTGTAGTGGGGAGGTCTCACCCACCTGGCGGGAACCCATGGCACCCCAGGGGTCAGAGGCTGGGGCCAGCCCAGGCTGCTCACGGGGTTGCTGGGGGCCAGTTGGGGGCCAGCTGGGTGGCTCCTGCCCAGAGCAGAGTGAGTGGCCAGTGGGGGCCCCGCAGGAGGCAGGGGCCTGGCATCCAGACTCTGCCAGTTCCCCAGGCAAGCCGGGCCTTGCGGGGCCAGGGCTGAGCGTTGAGGGAGGCTGGAGAAGGCAGCGCACCCAAAGGCAGCACCACAGCGCCCCCTCCGCTGGCCTGGTGTTCTTCCACGGGTTCTCAGTGTCAGCTCGGCTCTCGGCCGCTGTTTGCCCACCTGTAAAATGAGGGCGAGGCTGAAAGATGGTGCCGGACAGGGACTCACAGGTGCTTTGCAGGTGGCTGGAGGTGCCCTGGTTACCTTTATTTTTTTACTTGAGACTCCTTGTCCTGGGCTCTTCCAACAGGGACCAGTCAGGCTTAGCCGGGGTCCTGTCTCATTGAGAGTTCCAGGCCTGGGGTGCTGGGTCTGGGACTCAAACCGCGGTCGACCATGTGGGAGTTCAGTGATGTAACCATTATGTCATCTGCTGGTCCCTCTTTCTTTTTGCTGCGGAGAGTGTGCACTTGTGAGAAGGAGACTCGGGGACAGGGGACAGCAGCCGCCATCGGGGCATGGTCAGGCTGCAGTCCCTTCTCTCCTGTCTCTCCCTCCCTTTGTGAGCTCGGGCTGTGCACACGTGTGCCTGGTGTGTTTCTGGAGCCACTAGGTCCAGAACCTGAATCGTGCAGCCAGCCACGTGAGATCCAGCTGCCTTTAACTACTAGGCCTCAGAGCCCCCATGCCATTTTCATCCTTGGTACTGCATTTGAGGACGTGACAGAGCAGGGACCTGCCACTTCTTTCCACCAATCAATATTTACTTTTGTTTTTCCTCTCATTCTAAAATTGCCTGTGGAATTTAGTGACCTTTGGAGAAATGTTCTTGAAAACAACCCACCACTGTAAATCTTTCGGACACATTTGTTTTTGCTGATCGCTCCACTTTGACCCGTCTGTGCTCTGAAATGCGTCGTTTCGGTCCGGTTCCCTCCTGCTAACAGTGGAATCCCACACTGGTGACTTAGAACACGTCCGCGTGGCCCCTCAGGTGGGAGGTCCAGGCCCTGGTACCGGTCTGGGCAGGGGCTTCATGGCAGGGACTCCCGCAGTGACGCCCGGTCGGCCTCTGTCCCTGCTCTCTCTCCTCTCTCCTAAAGCCACCAGGATTCCATGATGAGGGCCACCCTGATGACTTTGTCTAACCCTAACCGCCTCCCGGAGGCTCCACCTCTTAACCCTAAAGTAGGGTGAAGTTTCCACCCCTTAGTCTCATCACAACCAAGTCCCAGTACGTGAATTTGGGGGACACCTTCGGACCACAGCACTCACCCAGTCCCCTTCTCTTCTCTGTTCAGAAGTTGGAGGGAGCGGCCAAGCTCCGGACAGCTCGGGACGTGCCGGAGGGATGCGTCTGCCCCCCAGGTAAGCCAACGTTCGCTCCTTTCTGACTCCTGGCTTCACGGGCCTGGCCCCTCTCGAAACCGCTTTGGATGGACATGGTCAGGGGGCCGCCCAGGTTCCGGCTGCCGTGCCGTGTGGACCCTCCTGGGGCCCTTCTTCCTGCGTCTTCCCTGGTGGGTGCGCGTGTTGATGTCAGCACCGTGAGCCGACTCGGTTTGGCAGGTGGTGTTGCCGGAGGACTGAGAAACCGGGAGACGGGACTGAGGAAGGAGACAAGCAGCAGCCGCCCCGTTTTAAAGATGGAGAGACAGGTGGCCACAGAAGGCCCCGCCCGCAGGTGTGAGAGCCGTGCAGCCCAGCTTGGGCGGCAGGTGTGCCGAGTCATTCGGTGAAGGCAGAGGAGAGGGACCGGAAACAACCCGACTGGTTTGGCTCATCAGACCTGGATGGCCATGAATAGAGCCAGGATGCGTCGAATTCTGCTCTGTGGCTCAACTCCAGATTGATAGCAGGCTGGTCGTCCTCAGGAGAGCTTCGAACAGGCCAGGGCTGAGATTTGGGTGTGCAGTCCCTGACCTGGGGTGCTCGGGGTCAGAGCGATCCCGCGTGGAACGTGCACAACCTACTACCTGGGCGTCTCCGCGCAGCTGAGACCAAGCGCCGCGCAGGGAAAGCAGGCCTGCTGTTGGTTCAGGGGACACAGCACCCCTGTCATCACGGCCACTCTCCCTCCAGCCCGCCTGGCGTTTCTCAGTCCACCTCGGCTGGCCTAGAAAGCAGACTCACTGGCAGTGGCCGTGTCGAGGGCGAGACGCCCGAGGCTTCCGCCAGACGAGGTCCTGGGGGCCCAGCAGGGAAGCCTGTGGTTGGGCTCACGTTGGCCTTTCTCAGCCCCGCTGAGGTTCCATAAGAGAAAGGGGGTGTGGCCAGACAGTGACGCCATCGGCACACTAGGAGAGCAGGGACTGTGCTCAAGTGGGAATTCAGATCCACGTGCACTTGGGGATGAGCTGCAGCGCGTGTCTGGTGGGGACGGTCCTTCCCTCCCAGTGTCGCGGGGTGAGTGAGAGTCACATGGTGGGTGTTCTCGCCGGGAGTCACACCCGCCCGAGAGACGGGGTCAGCTCGGGGCCGCAGCCAGTCCAACCCGCCGATTAGCTTGAGTGGGACAAAAGTACCACAGGGAGGCTGGAGTCCGGTGCCCGTGCCCGTGGGCGTGACCTGGGTGGCAGTGGGGAAGGGCCTGCTGGCTGTGTTGAGGAGTCCTGGCTGCAGATGACCACGCGGCTCCTGGAGCTGCCCCCGTGATGGCGCAAGCCCGCGGGCAGAGGTGGCGCGGCTTCTTTGCCCACTCGTTGGCTCAGGAAAGAGCTGAGTGCCGTGAGGGTGCTCCTCGTTGTTGTTTTAGTCTCTTTTATCTCTCTCACGAGAGAGAACACGGGAGACATTGTGAGAGAGCGAGAGCCAGAGAGGGGCCAGGTGCTCTGGCTGGCAGGGCCTGGGGTGTGCACTTCCCGGGGGTTCAGGTCAGCCGGGATCCAGCCTGCGCTGGCCTGGGCTTCCCGCCCTGCAGAGAGCTGCTCGTGCCCCCCGCCGAGACCCGGCCTCTCTCAGCACTTCAGAGCCAGAAACCATCCTCCTGAGCCGTTTCTTTGTAGAACTGTAGAAATGGTGCACGACTTTCACAAGTGCTCCTAGTCGATGCGAGTGGCCGTTGGGCACTGGTCCCCTCCTGTGACTCTGTGCGTGTGGCAGAGCTCCTGGAGCACGGTCTCGGCCCCACCCCAGCCCGGTGTGCGGCTTTCGCTCACCCATTCTCCGTCTGCCTCTCCTTCCTGCCTCTCCCAGTCCTGGGGGGACACCCAGGAGGCTTCTGCAGAACCAGCTGTCGGGGGAAGGTGGCCGGGCTGTGGGGGTGGGGTGGACTGGATGGGGCCCCGAGGCACAAAGTTCTACAGGAATTAAAGGGAGAGGACTCTTGGGTCAGGGGTCTGTGGGAGGCGGCCCTCCCGGGGAAGACGCTCGTCCACAGGGCTCTGAAGGCTGGCTGGTGTGTCATCTCAGAAGGGCTGAGGGTGGGAGCCTGGCAGAGACTGAAAGGTGCTCTTGACTTTGTCAGAGCTGGGCCGGGGTGCAGGCCATGGGCCCTGCCCAAGCAGAGACAGAGGGGAGCGCTAGGGCAGGGCCGAGAAGCAGCAGGGGAGGTGATGGTGAGCAGGGTATGGAGGGACCTGGGCTTTCAGCCATGGAACCCAGGGAAGGCCTTCGTGGAGTTCGGCTTTGAGAGGAGGCTGCTGGAAGCAGCACGGAGCACGGTGTGGGATCCCACAGAGAGGCTCGCGGAGAGGGGAGCAGGCGGCGCGGTCTCTGATCACCGCTCTGCGCCCTGAGCCCAGCACGGAGCCGGCACGGGGCGGGGTGTGGGT
>NW_006160131.1:242545-261187 GCF_000334495.1 Tupaia belangeri chinensis
TGAACCATTCGCCTGGAGAGCCCAGGAGAGCTTGGACGGGGCCACGAGAACGATTCGGGGAAAGCTGGGAGCAGCACTCTGCTGTGCGGCGGGCAGGACTCACAGCCAGATGGATGTCGGCTGGGGACAGCTGCAGGCCGCGGACAGGGCGATCCCTGATGGGAGCAGGAACATTCCACGGAAGGACCAGTTTGGAAGGGAAAGGCGGTGAGCGGGCTGCAAGCCAATTTTGTAGGCCCACTGACAGGTGGGAGGCAGATAATTAGAAGTCTCTTAGGCGGGGGACCTTAATGGAAGGCGTGCCCTGCCCTGCGCGCGAAGGTCCTGAGGTTAACTCTGTACCGACCCGGGGCCATCTGGAGATTTTCTCGTGACCACTAGGGGGAGCCCAGTATATTCATTAAATTCTATAGAAATCTAGCAAGAATTCCAAAGAAAAGAATCATTTAAGGAGTTGTACCGGAAGGCACACACATTTCAAAAAGGGCAGCGACACACAAAGGTGACTCTCCCTGTGTGTCCACATGGCCGCAGGGTCAGGCAATTGTCCCTGGCCCCGGGAGGCTGTGGTTGCGTGAAGGGTGAGGCGGCCACTAGGAGCGGGTTTCTAGAGCAGTACCCCGTCACCCACCTGCAGCCCCAGCTGGTTCCATTGCAGCAGAGAATCCCGGAGCTAGAGAAGGCTTGGACT
Organism: Tupaia belangeri chinensis; assembly: GCF_000334495.1. Classification (NCBI taxonomy): domain Eukaryota; kingdom Metazoa; phylum Chordata; class Mammalia; order Scandentia; family Tupaiidae; genus Tupaia; species Tupaia belangeri. The sequence continues at coordinate 243,237 of NW_006160131.1, forward strand.
AGAAATGCCGGCCTCCGCTTGGCCACCTCTGCCGACCGCCGGGCGACAGGGGCAGCTCCTCACTCCGTGCCATGTCCTGTAACCGCACCCAGGGTGGCCGCACGTCCAACGCCAGGGCTTGGTCCCAAGGCGCAGCCGCCACTCTGGGGCCTGAGTACGTGTCGTTGTCTCTGGCTTCTCACCTCCTTATCCCAAGGCCATTCCGCATGGACTGAAGATGCCCCTGTAGACGATGAGGCCGCGGGTCGCCACTTCATATGGGGCATCGGGAAAATCTATGCATTTTTGCTTACCAGCCAGGAAAATGCTCATGTCCTTCCCGAAGACCTAACAGTACCAGGTGGGAATGGACGGTCAGCATGGCGCTGACACCACAAACCGCAAAGCCGTGCTTGTCTCCCCGTCACCTGGCAGTGTCTGGAGACGTTTTTGGCTTGTCACAGTTTGGGGCCTCCGGCTGGCCTCTGGTGGGTGAAGGCCAGGGAGCTGCAGTGTCCCCGGCACACAGGACGCCTCCCCACAGAGAACCACGCGCCGCTGCGGTTACAGAGCGCAGCCGGGAAGTCGAACCTCTCCTCGGCTGTGTCAAACTCAAGCCTGCGTTTGGGCTGCCGGTGCATGCTCTGCAGTGCTGACCGTCCTGGGAAGGTCCCGGGTTTGAGCCCCAAGTCTCTGCACGTCGGTTGTGTGCGCACCCGTGATCCCAGCTGGCTGAGGCCGGGGGTGGGTGCGGCGTGAGGACCCCGTTGGAACCTTCTCTATTTTTCCCTCTCCGTCTCTTTTCTGAAGAAAGATGAATATCTGTAAGAAGCACTTGGCTAACACTCACGATACCACGCGCTCTTCCAGGAGAGCAGGAGAAGGTGGGCAGGTGCCCGCGGGAGCCCCGCCCACCACCTTCTTGGGACCCCGTGCCCTGTCCCCTCCAGCCCTCCCGCAGCTGGGGACAGCTCTCGGTGAGGCAGCTTTCGTGGCTCTCCACGGCCTTTGGAGTCAAGTAGGAAGTCCAGGACGTGGCACGTCCTGCCCGTCCCTGCCCCGTCTGGGCACACCTTAGGGCTCGCCCCTTCCTCTGTAGTGGGAGCCTCGTGTCTGGGCCACGCCAGCCCCTCGGAGCCCAGATGCCATCCCCGCACTTCAAAATCTCCCCACCTTGCTTTCTGTCGAGTCCACGTTTATCCCTCAAGACCCAGCTTAAGGCTCCTGTCTCCCAAGAGCTGTCCCCATTTCCAGGCAGAATTAAGGGCCCCTTCTTCAGCACGCACTCTGGGGCCTGTTGGTTGGTGCCTGTGGCTCTGCATCGGAGCTGGCATCGCCTTACCTGCCTGTCCCCCGCTGCCTGTGGAGCCCGGAGACAGCAGGCCGTTGGTAGGAGGGAGTTGGGGAGCTACAGGGAGGCGGAAGGTCGGGCTGGCCCTAACACAGGAGCACACAGCGGAGACGTGAAATGACAGTGACAGTCGTCAAGGGGCAATGAGGACTACAGACAGCCGCAGCCGCTCACCCCATTCTCGGGCCTGCGTGGGGGCCTCGGCCTCGCAGGGAGGCGGGGGAGGTGGGGAAGCCGAGTCCCTGGCTCTGCCTGCCCCTGCTCTTAGACTCTGCGCGGATGAAGTTCTCTCCTAACAGAGAACTCTTCCCATCACTTGGCGTTTTTCCTGCTTGCTGGCCTTGGGACACAGGCCAGGCCTTGGCCCTGCTGAGTTCCGGGTGTGCCCCAGGGGCTGACGACTGGGAGTCATTTACCTCGGTCTGGCGCGGCTGGTCCCTGCCCGGGAATCAGATGTGCTGGGGGGATTTGCCTGTATGTCATGACCATGTGTTCCCTGCGGAGAAGCTGTCCAGAAATAGCCTTCCTGGAAGTCCTCGCCCCCTCTCGGCCAGTGCTTCCTGGACACCCCACCTCGTCCCCGCAGTGCCTCAGTGGAGCAGGGTTTGGCAACTGTGTAGACCCGCACTCCAGGGAGGTGCCTGCCGAGACTGGCGTGCAAGCCACCTCTGCACACGCGTGTTTCCCTGAGTCTTCCTGTCCTCAACCCCTGACCTCCCCTCTCTTCCTCCACAGCCCCAGGTTCCTTGTGCCACCCAGAGGCTCACCGAGGCTGAGCCCTCGCTCTGGGCACAGGGTGGCCCGACCCTCCCTGGGGCTCTGTGAAGTAGCTGCACCTGCTACCGCGTGGCAGGGGTGGTTGTGCAGAAATTGGGCATGTCCCCCTTCCCCGTCACCTCTTAGCTTGCCCTCTGCCCTTGGGAGCCCTCAAGGCCTCCACCCCTTCGTGCAGGCAGTGTTCAGAGGCGCGTCCCAGGAGCTAGCCCTACCTAGGACGAGCCCCAGAGCCTCGGCAGAGGCGGCCACGAGGGCAGCTGGCCGGCTTTGCAGGGTCTGTGCTGTCGTGGGGAGCAGAGCGGAGGGAGGGAGCAGTGAGGGGCCCGATGCCCACAGGGGCCCTGGGAGAAGGGTCGCAAAGGATGCTGAGCAGGACACCAAGGTAGTGTCTTGTCACTAGCTACAGCAGTCAGGAGGGGAGACATGCAAGAACTCGCGGAAGGAAAGCTCACGGAAGGCCGCCAGGGCAGGACAGGGAGCAGGGCGGGAGGGAGCCCATGGCGGTTGCCCCCAACAGGAGGGCTCCTGGATGGAGCCGCATTCTTCTATGGGTGCATCTCTCTGCCTGAGATCCCAGGGCAGGGCCGAAAGGCCAGGCGGCACCTCCCTCGTGGGTGCCAGGATGCTGGGGACGTGGGGAAGGGAGCTGGGTGTGAGTGTGGGGACCGCGTGCGTCACAGCTGTGCTGCCCCGGGCTCCCCCTGCCTCCTGTGAGCCAGGGGCGTGCGTGACCCTGGGCCTGTTCTGGACAGCCTGGGGTACATGCCTGTGGGAGTGCTGGGCACACAGGGCATCTAATGACACTGGTCATTTGTCCCCGAGAAAGTGAGCTGGGCCCTGGGAGTGGCAGAGCCCACCCCAGTGGGAGGACCACGGCACGGTGTGGTGGCTCCTGTCCCTCAGTGCCTCCCTGCAGGGGTGTCCTTTCTGCCTGGACTCCTGTGGGTTTCGTCCCCACTCCCCAGGAACCTGCAGCCCTGCTTCTACGCTTCAGCTCATAGGTACATTTAATCTTGACAGTGATAAACAATGCATGGGATGACAAGCTTTTTTTTTTTTCCTGAAGAGGTTTTTGCTATAGGGCACGTGCACTCGCCAGACAGACAGAGAGAGACAGAAAGCGAGAAATCACCTCCCAGAGGGGATGGCCATGCCACAATTCCCTCTCCTCCATTCTCCTCTCGGGATCTTGGGCATGCATGCACATGTGTTCGGCGTGAATTTAAGCCACCAGGTCTGGGACTTGAACCGTGGTCGATTACATGGGAGTCCAGCGACATAGACACTATGCCATCTGCTGGTCCCAATAAGCTTTTTTTAAACAGAGATTTTTGCTATAGGGTATGTGCACTCACCAGAGACAAAAATCAAGAAATCACCCTCCAGGGGGGATGGCCATGCCGCAATCCCTTCTCCTCCATTCTCCTCTCGGGATCTCGGGCACGCACGCACATGTACCTGGTGTGGGTTTAAGCCGCTGGGTCTGATCAAACCATGGTCGACTCTATGGGAGCCCAGCGACACCACCATCATGCCATCTGCTGGTAAAATGGTTCCCACCTCACAGTATAGGGCTCTGTCCTGGTGGTCCAGCCTGAGTGGGCTCCACGGGCCCATGGAAGACACATTCAAGTTTATGCCCAAGCGTGACCACAGGCGGTCACAGGGAAGTCTGCAGACCCCATTGACTTCTTCCCCCACACAGGAGCTCTGGGCTTCCCTCCCCCCCCCTCCTGGCCTTTGTCCCATGTCCCCCATACCAGCAGCTCTCAGCCTTTCCAGCATGGACGTCCCCTGGTTTGTCTCCAGTGCCTTCCAGCACGTCTTCATGTCCTGCCCCTGGTCAGGCAGTTGAGGCCCACGGGGCAGGCCAGCAGGCATGGCTCTTGCACAGGGGATGGCAGGAGGTGGGGGACACTCACACCTTTCGGTTCTGTGCCCCTGCCATCCACTGTGACCGCAGCGTACCTTGGGTGTCTGCCTGTCACTGTCTCAACCCCCTTTCGAGACATAACTGATACAGACAGGAGCACGTACGTCTGCAGCCTGGTGGATGCCCACAACAGCACCCCTGCGTGCAGGTCAAGGGACAGTGTGTGGGCAGCCTGTGACCTGGTGATTAAGGCAGCTGGATCCCACGTGGCTGACGGCGAGAGTCAAGCCCCAGACCAGGTAACTTGAAAACATGCTGGGGAGACCAGCGGGTGGTGTAATGGTTACATCGCTGGACTCCCATAAGGCAGACGGTGGTTTGAGTCCTAGAGCCAGCAGCTTAAAACTCACACGGGGTGTGTGTGCCTGCATGCCCAAAATCCCAAGAGGAGAATGGAGGAGAAGGGACTGTGGCATGGCCATCCCTCCTGGGGGTGGTTTCTCACTTTCTGTTTCTCTGTCTCTCTGGCGAGTGCATGTGCCTTATAGCAAAAATCTCCGTTAGGAAAGAAAAGCATGCCAGGAGCATGTGCCCGGGTGCCCAGAATCAGGAAAGGAGAAATGGAAGAGAAGGGATTGAGGTGGGACTGTTGCCGTGGGGAGAGCTTCCTCGCTCTCTCGCTCTCTCCCGCCCCCAGCAAGTGTGCATGCCCTCTGCAAACAGAAGAGAGAGAGCGAGAGAGAGAGAGAGAGCGAGCGAGCACGGACCTGCCCGTAGCCTAGTGCTCTGCACGTTCTGTGAACGGATCGGCAGGACGTCTGGCCTCTGCGCCTGGTCCCCTTACGTGGGGTGAGGCCCGAGACCACCTGTGCGCCCTTCTCTGGCTGACGGAGACGCAGCTGCATGGAGGCAGTTTGCTCCCGCGTTCGTCCGCGCGTTGGCCCCGGCCACACCCTTGGAGCTGCTCCAGCACCCTAACTGAGGCCCCCCAGTCCCTGCCACACTCCTTCTCCCTCCGCCTCTGTTTCTCTGTCTCTCTCTGATGAGCACACGAACACTCTAGCCAAAAAAAAAGTTTGGACTGGAATTCATGTGGGCTAAATATATATATCTTAATTTGAGAAGGGGAAAAAGCCAATCCCACGCTTGTTTTCCAAAGGCAGTAACTTGCCTGGTTAGTTTTCCTTGTCTTGCCCCCGAATTACAGAAAGCAAAACATCAGGTCATGTTTCCAAGTTTTATTTCACGAACACTTCGGGTCTCCAAGGCCGCAAGACTCCTTCACCTAGGTAACCCTGGAGGTTTGGCCGCGTACCGGCACGGTCCCACGTCTCTTCGCTGGACGAACTGCCGGGATTGCTACTTTGCTACGACCACCTCGTTCTCTTTCTTAAAATTCCTTTATTGCGATAAGAAATACATAACATAAAAATTGCCATTGGAGCCATTTTTAAGGGTCGAGTCAAAGGCATCCTCTCTGGTCACACTGCTGTCACCAAATGTGCTCAGCCCAGACGGGAGCTCTGGGACTGTTCAGAGGTAACCCCCCCGCCCCCCGTGACCTGTGACCTGTTCTCCATCCCCGTGAATTTACCTGCTTAGAAATGCCACACACACGGGACCGTGCCATTGAAGGCTTTCGTGTCTGGCTTATCTCACTCGGTGTCTGGTTTCCGAGATGCCGTGGACGCGTGGGTCGCCGTGCTCGCCCCCTCGCCACGGGTGCTCGTTCCTTGTCCGTGCGTTTTCATGCCCCCGTTGGGATAGACGCCTGAGCTCCGCGTTCTTAAATGTCCCTCCAAACAGTTTTAGGGACAGAGTTGACGTTGACGTGTCCATCCTAGTGAGTCTTCATCTCGTGGTGCCCTTCGGACCATTGAACGGGCGGCATCAAACCACCGTTTCCTGAGCACCTGCCGAGAGCCAGCCTCTGGTGGCGGATACACGGTTTTGTCTCATCCGATCCTCGCGGAAATAGCAGGAAGTAGAAGCCGTCACCCCGCTTTTCGGGGGAAACACTGAAGCTCAGAGAGGATGAAGGACTTGGTCACATGTGGCCGAGCTGAGATTCAAACCCGGCGTCACTGCTCCCACACCCAAATGCCCCCCTCTCGGCTTTCTCATGTGGATCCCGGGGGCCAGCCAGTCCATCAGCCTCGCGCCATGGAAGGTGTTTCACAGGTGCCTCCCCCTCTGCACCGTGGAGCCGTGAGCCCTGGCCTGGGCCCCGGCTTTGTGCATCGGCCCTCTTGTATCCCACGTCAGCTCGTCCATGGGGGGCAGTGGGAGGAGTCGTGTCGGACCTGCTCTGGAAGAGGTTTGGGGGTCCAGAGGGGCCTCTGAGTGACGGGTAACTGCACTGTGACCAAGAAACGGACTGGCCGCCTCCCTGAGCTCTCCGCTGCGGCAGGAGCCCAGCCTCACCTTCTGGGTCATGCATTTACCCCTCCAAACCCTCAGGCTGTCCACTCCTCCGTCCTCCCTTCTGCTCACCACTGACAGCCTGGCCTCCACCTGGCCAACCACCCATGAATCCACGCGTGCGTTCATCTGGCCACCCACCGTGTCTCATCCAGCCACGTGACCTCTGCCCACCCAGCATCCATCTGTCAGCCCTCAGGATCAGAGCATGCACCTCTCCATCCGATCCTCCCTCAACCAGCTCTTACCCACCTGATCATGCCACAGCCATCCGTCAGTCTGTCCGCCTAGCCATGGACCTGACCATCCCGCATCCACCCACCCGTGCATGAACACTGCCCCCCCCAGACAGCCTCGTCACGGGCCCCGTGGGTGCCGGGTCCCATGCTAGGCTCCTGGAAATCAGTGGGCAGCACTGGGACGGGCAAGATAAGCATCCTGTAACCACGCGCAGACCGGGGCTTGCAAACCGACACCTATCGGGGGGATCCAGCCACGGTTAGAATGCATTAAAAATCAGGAAACTTTATTTTAAAACGCTGATTTCTGGCTTTGCTTGGACAAACTGGGAAAGCAGGCAGTGGCTGGCCCAACGCGTTGGCCGCACAGCCGTGCAGCACGCAGCAGAGCCTGCGCCCTGACTCCTCACCGTCCTGCCGCTCCCTCTGGTGGTCCTGCACCCGGACCCCTAATTCAGGCCTGCGTGCCTTCCCGGGAGGCCTGAGCCTGTGCGCTTCCTACGGCTGTGTGTGCAGCACCGGTGGCTTTGTCGTCTGTGGAGTGGGTGGGCACTGGCCTTCCGGTCGGAGGCTCTGTTCTGGCACTTTCTGCCTCTGAGAGCTCCGTTTCCTCATCTGCAGCATGGGTGGGTACAGATGATAAAGGAGGAGAGAAGGCCGGCAGAGTGCGATGTTCCTTGCGGCGAAGGGACTGTGTGCCTGAGCCTGCATGGCTCCGAGATCCAGGAGCACAGAGGGCTGCCAGCAGTCAGGTTGCCCTTGACAGCCCCTGTGAACAGACGGCCACTGGGGAGCAGTCAGCCCCGTCCACTGTGTCTTCGGTGCTGGGCTGTTGCATCTTTTAAAGTTTATTTTATTCTCCCATGAGTGAGAAAGAGAGGAAGAGAGAGAGCATCCCCAACAGGGTCTTGGGGCCATTGTGCAGCCTCAGCCAGCCTGGACTGGGCACATGTGTGCTGCACATTTGGGGAGGTCTCTGGATTCACACCAGCAGACTTCCCGTGTAGGGCAGGCCTCCCATCCTCCTCCTGCACCACCGTCCATCCTCAGGGCTGTTGTATTTTTGATTCCTCACCCGCCAGTTGAAGGTGCAGCTTCGCTGTCACCCACTCGCCCAGCTGTACAGCAAGCCTTCACTGAGCACCTAGCTCCCAGGCAGAGTCCTAGACTAGGCCCTGGGAACACAGCATGGGAATAAGACTGAGGGCTTAAGTCGAGGGACTTACCGTCCCCGGGAGTATATGTCTGCACGTCTCACCAGGCCTTTCTGGGTACTTCCGGCTGTTTCTTGGTTGGGGGAGGGTGGGTAGAAGGCAGTGTGGGTGTGGTTGCTGCAGCTCTTCAAGGTCTGGGGTCTCCAAGCCCCTTCCCACTCTCTCTCCTGTCTGTCCAGCTGAGTGCTGGCCCAGGGCGTTGACAGGGGCGTGCCTGCCGCAGGGGTACATGTCCCTCTTCATGCAGCCCAGATGTTCAGCCCTGAGTGCGGACGGCCATGTCACCTGTTCCTGCCGGCCCACAGCACATAGCACTGCATGGCCAGGACAGCGAGAGGTGCAGGGCCCCAGGGAGTGAGGCGGCCACAGCCCCACGTGGAGCACTGGAGCCTGGAGGAGACTGGGAGGGACTCCCATCCAGGCCCAAAGAGTCGAAAACTTCCCAAGGGAAGTGGTTCCTCCATTAAGAAAGGCCAGCGGGAGCTGGGAGAGGGCAGATAAGGTCTCTGGTCCGAGGAAGCAGTACGTGAACAGCAAGCTCGAGCTGGAGCTTCCGAGGAATAGCGCCTGGTGGTTGGGCAGTGCGCATGCCTGAGCGTGGGGCGGCTGCAGATGTGAGCTTAGCTCGAAGCCAGGAGGGCCCAGCTGGGGTTCAGGGGGGTGCTGGGGCGCCTGTGAGCGTTTGCATCTGTGTCCGCCGTCAGCCGGAGGGAGGGTTTGGGGAGGGTGCGGGGTGGTCTGGAGGCTCAGCTGTCAGGGTCAGGAGCAGAACTGCAGGGTAGGTGGGGGGAGGGGCTGGGAAGGTGGAGCCACGCCTGGTGTGGCTGGGAGGAGCAGGCTGTGTGGGTGGGTGGCCCAGGGTGGTCTGGTATTTGCTTCTGAAGCTCCGGGAGGAACCGCAGAGGAAGAGGGGACCTGGCGTGGCACCTGCAAAGAAAGGGAAGCCCCTTTAAGGGCCAAGCACCAAGCATGGGAAGAGGAGCCTGGGCTGAGGGTAGCAGGGAGGTTGGGCTGTGACTCTCACAAGGCTGGCCCACAGCCCGAGGGCCTGGGTCAAGCCCCGAGGCCTCCCTGCCTGCGCCAGGCACTCACTCCCCAGGGCTGTCTGGGGCCCGGGTGGATCCCAGGGTCAAGAGCTCGTTGGACAGTGCTGGCCCTCTGGCCCTCTGTGTCTTTCTCACTCATGGATAAAGTACATAAATAAACTTAAAAAGAAGAGGGAGAGGACCCTGCAGAGGAGGTGGAAGATGCTTGCAGGGTGGGGTGGGGAAAGTGGACTTGGCCAGTGTCCTGACCCGGGGGACAGTCGAACAGGTTTCCTGAGGGAAGGAGTGAGAGACGGGATGAACAACGCAGTGTTACAACTCTTCAGGGTCATCCGGAGATGACTCGGTGTCACAGCTCTTCAGGGTCTTCAGGGTCGTCCGGAGACAACAAGGTGTCACAGCTCTTCAGGGTCGTCTGGAGACAATGCGGTGTTACAACTCTTCAGGCTTTTCATGGTCATCTAGAGACTGTGGGCCAGGGATCGTGGTTATATACATGCTGGTGGGCCGTGATTGGTTGTAAAAGGTGGGTTATGATTGGTTGCTTTGTGGACCAATCATGAGGTGCCAGATATGCAAATCTGAGGGATTCTAGTGGCCAATCAGAGTATGGTTTGGAAGGTGAGGGTTTTTTTTGGGAGAGGTTTTTGCTATAGGGCGCGTGCGCTTGCCAGACAGACAGAGAGAGACAGAGAGACAGAAAGCGAGAAATCACCCCCCAGGGAGGATGGTCATGCTGCAATCCCTTCTCCTCCATTCTCCTCTTGCGATCTTGGGCACGCACACACACGTGCCTGGCGTGAGTTTTAAGCCATCGGGTCCGGGACGCGAACCGTGGTCGACTACGTCGGAGTCCAGCAACATAGCCATTACGCTAACTGCTGGTTCCCTGAAGGTGAGGTTTTGAAGGGAAGCCAATCATGGCTTTTGGCATTGTGTAATTCTTTGCTCTCTGAGAAACCGGCGATATTCACTGGTGCACAGCCTCCCACAGGCCAGGGTGATGCAGACCCTCCGTGGCACCAGGTGCTGAAATGTGCCCACTGGGTGCAGTGGATGTTGTGTCTGAGCGTGGGGCAGTGGGCGTGGTGACACCCAGAGAAGGCAACTGCAGAGAGGGCTGGGAGCCCCGGGGTCAGGAGATGTAAGCTTAGCTGGAAGCAAGGCCAGAGAGCTCACTGAAAAGTCCAGCGTGTCATTTGGGGTCCTGGGTGGTGGGAGGTGTGGGAGTGATGACAGGAGGAGCAGGCAGCTGGCTGGGAGGGCGCGGCTGTGGGCAGGTGCGCACCAGGCCAGGGGGCGCGGATGCCGGGCGGCCCGGAGCAGGCCTGGCCATGGGAGGTGTTGCACACTGCCCAGGTTGCCAAAGACTTCTGGTTCCTGGGGGAGGACGGGGTGCTCTGCACTCCACAGTCGGCTGGTGGGCCCAGAGATTGAGGAGCCTGAGCCCACGGGCAGGAGGGGAAGCCTTCCCAGTTTCGAGGCCCTGGGAGACTCGTGGAGTTGGCATGGCCTGCCCTCCTCTGGCTGGCATAGCCGCCGCCCTCCACACCTCTGTCCCTGCTCTGCCGGGTGCTGCTCCTGGGCAGACCCTGCGGAGCCCAAGGTCGGGCTCACCCCAGGCACTCACCACCCTGGCTGCTGGCCCACCCGCCCACTGAGGCAGGCAGACCGTGGAGGGCCTGGAGTGGGCAGGCGCGGCGGCAGTGGGGGTGGCAATGAGCAGCAGAAGCCTAGGGCGTGTCCCTTGCAGAGCAGAGGCCCCTGTTGCACAGGTCCCCTTGGGGCTGGCGCATCTGCAGCTCAACCCGTCCTGGTGTGCACAGTGCTGGTGTGGGGGGTGTCCAGGGGAAGAGGCAGCGACCGCCCCCCACCCATCCGCGGGGAAGGTCTGCAAACGGTGCAGGTGTGTCTTCACTGCACTCGGGTGGACCTCGGCAGGATCAGACGCTGCCCCGTCCCCGGTGTCGCGGCTGTAGATGCGCCGGGAAACGCGGCCAGTCCCCGAGTGTGGGAAGCTTCCTCCCAGACTTGTCAGTTGCAAATGCAGATATTTCAAAGTTTATTTATTCACGTTTTTCTACGAGAGAGCGAGCCAGGACTCCCGATGGCGTCTGTTTCACGGAGATAAAGCAGAGGGTGGCTGCCAGGGGCTGCGGGAGGGGGAGGGGGAGCGGCTCAGTGCCTCAGGGCTACGGGGTCTGGGGCTGGGCGGTGAGGGCGGTTTTCCGTATCGCGAGTGTTCATGATGCCACTGCACCGTATGCTGTGGAATGGTCGGCATGGGGACTTTGTGTCACGTGTCCGTGCGTGCAGTGTCACGTGTCCGTGCGTGCAGTGTGTCACGTGTCCGTGCGTGCAGTGTGTCATGTGTCCGTGCGTGCAGTGTGTCGTGTCCGTGCGTGCAGTGTGTCACGTGTCCGTGCGTGCAGTGTGTCACGTGTCCGTGCGTGCAGTGTGTCACGTGTCCGTGCGTGCAGTGTGTCATGTGTCCGTGCGTGCAGTGTGTCGTGTGTCCGTGCGTGCAGTGTGTCATGTGTCCGTGCGTGCAGTGTGTCGTGTGTCCGTGCGTGCAGTGTGTCATGTGTCCGTGCGTGCAGTGTGCACCACAGCTTTTAAAGATGAGGGAAAGTGGAAGGCAGGCCAGAGAGGCGCCCCACGGAGCTCACTGAAGGTGGAAGGCAGGCCCACTAACTGAACAGGCGGCCCCAGCGTCCGGCCTGCCCCTACGTACAGCCAGCACTGACGTGGGGACCCCAGTCCTGCAGGCGCGAGAGCCTGGGTTTTGCTGACAACTCCAGTGAGCAGGAAAGAGGTTCTCCCCTCAGTCTCCAGGAAGGAATGTCGCCCACAAGCAGAGGCCTGATCTGCACTTCCGCCCTGCAGAGCTACAGGATGATGCATCTGCGCTATTTGAAGCCACACACACACACACACATACGTGCATGGGTGCACACAGGCGCTCACACGCGTGTATGCGTGCACACACAGGCGCTCACACACACGTGTACACACATACACGCAGCCTGGTTCAGGTGCAGACTCTGTCACCTTGTAGCCGCGTGGCCGTGGACTGGTCACTAATCTTCATCCCATGGCCTTCAGGTCTAGGCTGTGTCTCAGTGCACACCCACAGAGGGCAGTGGGGTGCAGTGACCGGTGAGTGCAGTGGTTAGTGCACTGCCTGGCAGCTCAGTTAATGCTCAGCTCGTGCTGGCTGTGACCCTGTCTTCGTCTTCTCCCCCAGGGGAGAAGCCCTAACCAGGGCAGCCATGCTGAAGCCCACCTGTGCGGGGCAGCTTCCAGTTGAGGCCCATCTGCCCCGGGCCCTCCTCCCCGCCTTCGGCCCCTCCTGGGCAAGCTCGTGCTGTACGGCCTGAGCTCCGGGGACAGTCCCTCTACCGCCCTTGGCTGCTGGGCTGAAGAACAGTCAGCGTGCGATGGCATGGGGGCAAGAACAGAGGTGCACAGCATAGATGTGTCCTGTCGCTTTGGTCATGGGCACCCTGGGCAAGTGCTCAGTTGTCCTGGAGGAAGCTGCTGGTGGGAGCTGTGCCGACAGCTGGGGGTGTCTCTGGGCTTGGAGGTGCACAGCGGCCTTGGACCGGCCCCCTTCTGCTCTCCAGGCTCAGCTGTGTGAGGGTGCTGCCTGTCCAGCCCATGGCTCAATTTGGAGCCTCTCTCTGCCCTGGACAGGGACCACGTTAATGCCCATCTGCAGCCGGCACGGGCAGACACCCGGGTGTCCGTGGCTCAGGAAGTCCGTGAGTAGTTGGGGTGGCCCACACAGCGCCCTCCGGCTTCCCCTCGGTGCGTAGCTGCGTCCCTCCTGAGGCACACCGTTACTGCTTGGGCTCTGTGAGTGTTTGTACGGAGGACGTGACCTCACAGCATCGTTACGGGGCTCCAGTGCCCTGCGTGGGCCATCGCTCACCGCCTAGCCTCCGCCCTCGGGCACGCAGGCGCTCCCAGCTTTCTGCTGCAGCCAGTGGTCTGCACACACGCATCTGTCACGTCCTGGCCCACGCGGCAGGTTCTCGAGGTGCATGCTGGGCCCGGTGAGGTGCGCGCTTCCGAGTGGCAGCTGCACACAGTGTCCCACGGTTGCCCACTAAGGCCGTCCTCAGTGTCCTCTCACCAGGAGTACACGGGACTGCCTACCTCCGTCCAGCAGTGAGGGGAGCAGTTCAGGTTTCGCCAGGTCGATGTGTGATTCTGAGACGGTAACGCACAAGGGGACTTGGAACTGTGAAACTGGAACTGAAGTATGACTTTACTCTGGTGCGCTTCACATCGGAGACAGACGCAACGGTCTCGCACAGTCGCCGGCGCACTCAGAGGACCGTCCGAGGCTGGGAGGCAGTCACCTGCGATTCCGAGTGGGCCGAGAGCCGCGCAGATGAGCCTGCCCTGTGCTCGGCGGCTCCTCATCGGTAACACAGATGCTGCTGTTGCACACGCACAAACACACGTGTACCCGTACGTAATTAGGTTACTGCCTTGGAGAACCAGGGCTCTTACTGCAGGGGAGCAGCGCCCGTATACAATCTTGGAAGGTCAGTAAAACCCCTTCATTAGCGGAGTTGGAAGCAGCAGTGAGGCCTGCTTTATTCCGTGAGTAATTGCTAATGTCATTAGGAGCGCCCCGCTGGCTCCTGCCCCGGATCGGGCCCTCCTTCCCGCCTGCTGTGCTCCCTGCCACTGGGGGTGTTGTTGGGTGGGGAACAGGCCATCTCCACAGCTTCTGCAGCTCTGCAAGCCAGTCTGGAGCATGTGCCCTGGCCCCCTGGTTCTCCTGATCAGTCCCCCATGTGCGGTGAGGTTGGGCACCCAGAAGGGTGAGCCTGAGGAATCAGAGAACTGCCAGTCACTCAGCCTGGCTAGAGCCCATCCTCACCCCGGGCTGGAAAAACCCCCAGGCTGAGCCGTGTCTGCCGGAGCAGGCGTTGGTGTGGGCAGTGACGAGGTAACGCAGTCCTGCCCAGGAGCAGGCCTTCGCTGTTTTTCATTCTCTTCGTTTATTTGTTCTGTCCACCTTGTCCAGTGCTGCGCCAGGCCTGGCCTTCCTGAGCTTGGCAGGCTCCGGTGCTGTGCCAGGGGTGGTCCTAGCAGAGGCCTCACTCAGGGACTGGAGGCCCCGACGGCCACGGGCTGCCGGGACCAGCTTAGCTATCCCGTGCCCATGACACTCTGCCCAGGTCCGACCCACCAGGCTTCCCAGGGCTTGTGCCCTCCTCTTGGTGGCCCGCTGTGTCAGGAAGGAGGGTTCAAGCCCTCACCGACAGGCTCAGGTCCTCTGTGTGCAGCTGTCATGACGGCATCCGTCCCCGAGCTGGGCCCCATCATAATCCCCGGGCCTCCTCCCGGCTTTGCCGTCTGCCAGTTAGCCCAGTGTTACGAGTTGACAGTGTCCCTCCCCCAGAAGATGCTGAAGTCCTCGCCCAGTACCGGTGATGTGACGCTGCTTGGAAATAGGGTCTTTGCAGATGATTGAGTTAGAGGCGGTCCCTAGGGAGGGACTCGATTCCGTGTGATGACTCTGTCCTTACACAAGGGAAATTTGGACACACACGGGCACAGGGAGGATGCTCTGAGGACGACTGCGAGATTGGGGTTGCTGCAAACCAGAGGCTCGGGGATGGGCTGGGGCCACCCCTTCCTGTGGGCCTCGGCGGGACGCAGCCCTGCTGACACCTCAGCCCTGGACGTGGCCCCTGGCATGTGAGGCAGTAGCATTGGCGTGGTTTCCTGCCGGCCAGCTGCTGTGGACCTCGCTGACTCAGGAAACAAGTTCACTGAGGAGTCCCTGTGGGGTGACCCTCCCATGTTCTTGATTTTAAATGCTTTGCATTACTACTTAGCAATCCGTACAGGCCTCAGGTACAACCCAGATTTGCAGTTTTTGTTGATAAATCAAAGGATCTCCAGCAAAAGGGGCTCCAACTTAGCCATGGGTGGCTGGAGCCGTGCAGTGGCTGCCCCAGGATTGCAGCGGATCCTCCCAGCCCAGCATGGGGCAGGCACGTGCACATGGTGGATCCTCCCAGCCCAGCACGGGGCAGGTGTGTGCACACACGGCGGACCCTCCCAGCCCAGCACGGGGCAGGCACGTGCACATGGTGGATCCTCCCAGCCCAGCATGGGGGCAGGCACGCACACGACGGATCTTTCCAGCCCAGCACGGGGCAGGCGTGTGCACAAGGCAGACCAGGGCTCTTGACCCTGCCTGCATCTTAGTGTCACTTGGCAGGAACCTACCTGGCCCCAGTAGGCTTCTGAGTGTCCTGCCCTGGCTCTGGTATCCAGGGCAGGGCTACACCTCCTTCTCTCCCTGTGCCTGTCCCAGCCCACCCCGGCATCCTTGTGACCACGCCCTGCACCCAGAGCCCTGACCCTGTGGCCTTGCTCTCCTCTGGGCTTGGCCCTCCCCTGTGCATGAACCTCTTTGGCTCCTCGATACCCGTCTCCTTCCTCCTGGGCCTCGGCCTCCTCCTGGGCCTCGGCCTCCTCCTGCTCCAGGTCGTGAGGCCATTCCTGCCGGCTGCCTCTTGGCATCCAGGGCAGCCCCGCGACGGTCCTGCTGCCTCCTGAGGACAGTGAACCACCTGGCTGCCCCCCTCAGCCGTTCCTTACATTTCACCCTGCTGCTCCCACCAAAAATACCTGAAGGGGAGGCAGGGCCCGGAGCAGGTAGCGCAGGAGAAGAGACAAACAGAGGGACCAACGCCTCCTCCTTCCAGTGAAATGCGGGGCGGGAGCACAGGCAGGCCCAGCGCGGCCCGGCTCTTCCCGGGCGAGGTGTCCTCTTCATCTCGCTGCGGTCACTGGTGGGTACAGAGGCCGCATCTGAGAGTTCCCGCAGCCAGCCCTTGGGGCTGTTCCCTCCTCTCCCTGCCTCGGGTCGGCACGCCCCGTAAGTTCGTCTTCTCATCCCCTACTCGTCTAATGAACCTTTTATCTGGGAAGATTTCAAGTTCACAGAAAGATTGCAAAAGTAAGAGTACACAGAGTACAGACTCCTCTACCCTTCACCCCTACTCACCGCTCGCAGTTGCTACTCTGTACCCTTCACCCCTACTCAGCGCTCACATTTTCCTCATTCGTTATCACTGGCTCTCGTCCCCCACCCCCTGCCTTCTCCCACCACCACCCCCGTGTGCTCACAGGCACGTGTACACTTGGGCACACAGACACGCAGAGGGCACACAGACACATGCATGCAGAGGGCACACAGACACGTATGCATGCAGAGGGCACCCGGACACACATGCACGCAGAGGGCACACGGACACACATGCATGCAGAGGGACCACGGACACACACACACAGAGGGACCACGGACACACACACACAGAGGGACCACCTGAGGCTCTCCCAGTCCGTGCGGCCCTGCCCGTGGAGCCCAGTGTCAGTGACACCCTCTTACACAGCTCAGCCTGCTGTCAGCTGCGACTGCTTCATGACACCCCTGGAGGACAGAGCCAGCGATGCCTCCTTCGTGCCGCCTCCCCCGACAGGTCTCCACAGGCCTCCTCCTACCTACGACGCCAACACGGCCGAAGGATTCGCCTCCTCCTTCCTCCCCTGTAGGAACCTGGAATGCTCCTCGTTCTGCCTTTGGCTGGTTTCTGCAGAATGCCGCCATCACTGAACGCTGGCCAGCGGTTCTCGGGTCTTCATGGCGCAGCCCGTAGCTGACGTGGCACTCTGACGGCCACGTGAGTCCCACTGTGTGCAGTGGGGATGGTCGCGTGGCGGAGGGCACGTGGCTGGCCATCCAGGGCTTCCCAGCGTGTTACTGTGGCCCGTGCAGCCAGGCGCCCACCCGGGAGGGGCGTGAACGACGAACATGTGTCGCGTCGCGGCTTTTCCAGAGTGCACGTGCCAGCTCCACGCGGCAGGGAGGGCTTCCGTGCTTGCGTCCTCTCGGCCCTTGGCTCATGGGCTTCTGAGTCTCCCCAGTCTCGCGTGTGAACGGAGCGTGAGTTATCATCCTGTGGCTCTAATTAGCATTTCTCTGATCATGACATTGGGCAGCTGTTCACGGGCTGGAGTAGATGTGTGTCACATCCTGTGACAACGCGGTCACAGCTGCACCTCTCGGTGACGCAGACCGCCTGGGAGGAACTGTCGTGCCACGCCTGTTGCCGTGTTTTCCCGCTCCCCACAGACTGCCTTTGCCACCTACTGGCTTACGGCTTCTGTCTTAGCTGGCTTTCCGGGCACCGTCTGGCAGGGCCAGGGGTGGGTGCCACCTATGACCAGGTGCCCATGGCTTCCATCCAGGTGGCTCCCACCGGGAAGGGGCCCTAGTTCCTGGTGAGCCGAGGGGCACCCCTGGCTCCTCAGATGGCAATGTATTCTGCAGGCTGTCCCTCAACTCGGAATTTTCAGTGCGCCTCTCGTGGCTGGGGGGTCTGTGGGTTCTCAGGAGGAAGATCACAGAGGCGAAGCCCCCTCCCCCCCCGCCCTGCCATGGGCACATGCCAGCCCCATGGCTCCTCACTCTGGACACTGCTGAGGGGGGACCTGTGTGGTTTCTCCCCTGGGAAATTACTCTTTTCCCCCTTTCATACAAAAAGATCTCTCTCTTTCTCTCTTTCTTAAAGTTTTTTTTTTTTTTTTTTTTTTTTCTCATAGGATGTGTCTGCTCACTGGAGAGAGTCAGTGAGAGGGAGAGTGAGAAATCACCACCCAGAGGGATGGCCACAGTCCTTTCTCCTCCAGCCTCCTCTTGGGCATGCACACACATGCACCCAGCATGATTTTCAAGCCACCATGTCTAGGACTTGAACCACTGTTGGCCATGTGGGAGTCCAGTGCCTTAACCACCATGCCACCTGCTGGCTCCCTCTTTTATTCTCAGATTTGCAAATTGCACCTGTTCAAGTTTTATGGTTAAATTTTTCTTATCTCTTTAGTGATTTTCTATTTCTTTTGTGGGCTTGTTGTTGTTGTTGTTAAAATGTTCTTACGCTTTAGGAATGTTTCCTACAAGCAGTACGTAACTGGGCTTTTTTTTTTTTTTTTTTTTTTGAACGGGTTTTTTTG
>NW_006160131.1:261984-267853 GCF_000334495.1 Tupaia belangeri chinensis
GGAATGTTTTCCACAAGCGGTACGTAGTGGGGTTTTTTTTTTTTTTTTTTTTTTTTTGACAGGGTTTTTCTGCCCCAGCCTACCTGGTAGCTGGGGCTACAGGTGCATGCCACCACAGCCAGCTTTTAGGGTGGATGAGGAATTGAACTCAGGATCCCCTGGGGCCTCAGCCTTTAAGTACAGTCTCCCTCTGTGCCCCACCGAGGCTGGGCCATGGTGGGATGTTTCAGTCATCCTGTCAGGTCTCTCAGGATTCCGCTCGTCTCTGCAGGGAGCCTCATGCCTCAGCCTCCCAGCTGGAGCTGCAGGTGAACACCCCACACCCAGCTTTGTCTTCAGACAGCGTCTTGCTGTGTTGCCCAAGCCAACCACAAATACTCCCCCTCCGCTGGCCTCCTGAGGTGCTGGGATTACAGGTGCACCCCACCTTGCCCAGCCTCCAGGTTGGACTCGGAGTGAACCCAGCTCTCCCTACATGGTTGGTACAGGCCTCTAGAACCCAGCACCTTAGCCGTTCCCACCATGGCTGGGCCTGCGTGGTTCCTTGCAACAGATCTTACAGATGAGATCTGGAGGGTAGAACAAGAGAAAGAAATGAACAGAAAAAAGTGGAGAAGAGGCAATGTTTTAGAAAAAGTAATATCTATACCTTGCCTAGGACCAGAGAACAACAAAATGAATCCACGCTTCCCAGGCGCCTATGTGGTATGTATACGTCTATGTGGACCTGTTTATCTGACACTTTACAAATATCTCTAATGGTTTCCCTGTTGCCAGGATTTCTTTTCTACCATATGTTTTGCTTGATTATCTTGTTTTGTTGTTTATGTTCTTTTCTTTGTCTTATTTCTCTCTGGAAGTCTGTTATGTACACCCCAGACTATTATTTTTCTCATTTTTATTGAGATAAACTTAATAGTAACATACATAAATGTTAAGTGTATTGCTTATTAGTTTTACGGGGAATGCAATTTTAGACCATCAGTTGTTTTCCCCCAACACTTTGAGGACATGCCACCTCTCAGGGGCTGCAGCACTTGTGTTGAGAACTCAGTCGTCACCCTGCGCGTCTTCCTGTAGGTGCGTCTGAGGCCTCTCTGCCTCGGTGTTACGCGGTGTCGCGGGCATTACTGTGGGTGTCACTTTCTCGCATCCTACTTGGAGGATTTGCTTCCTGAAGTTGTGGATTCGTTTTGTTGTTCTCTGGTCCTAGGGAAGGTATAAATATTAGTTTTTCTAAAATATTGCTTCTCCCCTTTTTTTATTCATTTCTCTCTGCTGTTCTACCGTCCGGATCTCATCTGTAGGGTCGTTACCCACTCTACTCTCCCGCGCTCTTGGTAACCCCTACGGCATGCGTGCGGAGCATCGGTTCAGCCCTCAGCCTTGTCTGCCCTGCTCTGTAACTCACCTTTTCATTCCGACCGTTGTACTTTGCACATCCCCCGAACTTATCTGATCACCAGTCTGCTCGTGTTCTCAGCTCGTAATTCCATCCATTTTCTGTAAACGCTTTCGACACAGCTGTCCTGGGACGCCGTTTCTGAGTGCTTTAGAACGGGCGAGCCGTGGCCTGCCATTCCTTCCGACTCGTTCACAAGGGCTTGCCACACATCACTTCTGATGACGAACCCAGGGATTGATCAGACTCTGCGGGGCTCTGAACCTAATCAGAGGGTTCCCTCAGGCAGATTCGCTGCTCCTTCAGCTGATGGCCCGGGGCAGCTCCGCCCTCCGCCCTGCACCGTCGGCCACTCCCGAGGCCTGGCCTCGCACCTGCTGGTCCTGATAGCGGTGCTTCTGTCAGTGCCCGTGGGACAGCGTGGCCGGCTCCTCACCGCTCAGCCTGTCTATGGCTATCTATGGCTATGGTTTGTTTGCGCTTTGTGTTTAGCGGATCCTTTACAAAGCATTCACTGTCATTGTCGTGCAGACACTGCAGTCTCTCCACACACCTAGACAGTGTGACCTACTGCGTGTGCAGGTTCTGCGGTCCCACCGGACCGCCGTGCATGCCATTGTCGTGGAGCATCGACGTGCAGCCGTGACACTGCTTATCTGACAGCAGCCCTGCTCAGGGACCGTGTCCTGTCTAGAACATCCTGACAGCCATAATGTGAGAAGCAGAGCCTGCGGTGGGACTTTTAACTCCCAGCCAGGAAGCCAAATGTAGCCCTAGGAGTTTAGGAAAATGTGTCTTGGTAGAACACGGATCCTCTCAGAATAGCCCATGGCCTTGAACATCAGATCTCGCGCCCGCGGGTCAGAAAAGCCTTAGTCACCGCGTCTTCTGTGTGAGACACTGCATGAGAGATTTCGTTCAGATTTTAGTGCCAGGAAAGCTTTGTCTTGCTGGAAGGTTTGGTCTACTTCCTCTGCCTTAAAGCAAGAGCTTTGTAATACGGCTTAGTTCCCTTTTGCCCAAGCGGCCAGGAAGCATTGGTCAAAACAAACGCCGAAGCGCGTCAGCTTCCTAACCCTCAGGACTGACTTCCCCTCTGTCGGAGTCACAATTTCTGTTTTGTATGCACCTATTAATAGATTTATCGCATATCCAAATCTCCTCTATGTAGAGGCAAGTTATAAGTAAATTAACTTCATAAGCATTTTGCATTGATATTTCTCTCTGTGTTCTTAAATATTCAAAGGGAAGGAGTAACCTGAGCTAATTATGTAAATTCATCTGGCTACAGCTTTGGCAGCTTCATACCCAAAGCATGAGGAGGGCGTGCAGTTCCGGAAGCAGGACGCCTTTCTGCCCTCCCTCCACTCCGTGGGCATCTGTGTCCAGAGTGCTCGGAAATGGAAATCTTTGGTCACCTCCTCTGCCTTCTGTGGCCCGGGGCAGAGCCAATGGTGTCAGGGCCTCGCCCTGTTTAATGTTAAGAACTGAGCCTGAGTGTGCTGAGACATTCCCCGAGAGTCGCGCGTGTGCTAACACACCCTGTGTTCCCAGCAGGCGAAACAGGGTGGGTGTTGTATCCCATATTATAGGACTGGGGCCCTGGATAAGGGGCCTGGATACGCCACGAGGTGAGGACCCCTGTCCTGTCCCACCCACTGATTCACAGGGATTGGCTACTCCTCTTGTTTTTTTTATTTTGGTTGTTGTTGTTTTGTTTTGTTTGAGAGGTTTTGCTATAGGGCGCATGCGCTAACCAGAAAGAGAGAGACAGACAGAAAGCGAAAAATCACCCCCCAGGGGGGATGGCCATGCAGCAATCCCTTCTCCTCCATTCTCCTCTCGGGATCTTGAGCATGCACGCACATGCTCCTGGCGTGAGTTTTAAGCCACCTGGTCTGGGACTCTAACTGTGGTTGACTACATGGGAGTCAGCAACATAGCCATTATGCCAACTGCTGGTCCCTGCACTTCTTGACTGTTGTGGATGGTGCTATGAACATAGTTACAACGGTCTGTTTGGGTTTCTGCGTTCACTTCTCTGGGGCCTACCAGAAGTGGGCGGCAGCTCACAGCGATCCTGCTAATTATGGGGGCCTCTGCACGGTTCCCGAGGTCCGCACCACGTGTCATGGGTGTGAAGCGGATGGCATAGGCCCAGAACCGGCGACCCTGCGGTGGTGGTGCCCGAGGAGTACCCAGCGCGCACCGACGTGCTTTGCAGGGAGCTCCCCTCTCGGACAGTGAGAAAGCGGCTTCTAGGGAAAGGCTGGGCGCTTCCATCTGCCCAGACTCAAAGTCACCGTGAGGCTGGGCCGCGGTACAGGGAGTGGATTGGCGCCTGAGTCCTGAGAACCTCGTCTGGGGCCTCACCGCCAACGCGGGGTGCGAGGGCCAGGGGCACAGGGTGGGTGTTGTATCCCATATTATAGGACTGGGGCCCTGGATAAGGGGCCTGGATACGCCACGAGGTGAGGACCCCTGTCCTGTCCCACCCACTGATTCACAGGGATTGGCTACTCCTCTTGTTTTTTTTATTTTGGTTGTTGTTGTTTTGTTTTGTTTGAGAGGTTTTGCTATAGGGCGCATGCGCTAACCAGAAAGAGAGAGACAGACAGAAAGCGAAAAATCACCCCCCAGGGGGGATGGCCATGCAGCAATCCCTTCTCCTCCATTCTCCTCTCGGGATCTTGAGCATGCACGCACATGCTCCTGGCGTGAGTTTTAAGCCACCTGGTCTGGGACTCTAACTGTGGTTGACTACATGGGAGTCAGCAACATAGCCATTATGCCAACTGCTGGTCCCTGCACTTCTTGACTGTTGTGGATGGTGCTATGAACATAGTTACAACGGTCTGTTTGGGTTTCTGCGTTCACTTCTCTGGGGCCTACCAGAAGTGGGCGGCAGCTCACAGCGATCCTGCTAATTATGGGGGCCTCTGCACGGTTCCCGAGGTCCGCACCACGTGTCATGGGTGTGAAGCGGATGGCATAGGCCCAGAACCGGCGACCCTGCGGTGGTGGTGCCCGAGGAGTACCCAGCGCGCACCGACGTGCTTTGCAGGGAGCTCCCCTCTCGGACAGTGAGAAAGCGGCTTCTAGGGAAAGGCTGGGCGCTTCCATCTGCCCAGACTCAAAGTCACCGTGAGGCTGGGCCGCGGTACAGGGAGTGGATTGGCGCCTGAGTCCTGAGAACCTCGTCTGGGGCCTCACCGCCACAGCGGGGTGCGAGGGCCAGGGGAGCGGGGCAAAGACTGCTCAGTTTGGCGGGGGCTGGCTGCTTTCGGCCGCACCTCACCACCCTCCCACATCCGGCCTGCCTGGGGCCTGGGGGTTCGTCCCCTCTGCCCCCTGCTCCTCCCGGGCGCTCGGCTGTGACAAACCTGCGTCCTGCACTGCCTCTGCATACAACGCCGTCTGGAGGAGGTGCAGAGGCCTTCGCAGAGCCCGACCTGAGCCCAGCCTGTGCCGCTGCGGACAGCGCGCTCCCTTGTTGGCTGACCTTGCAGGGGTCTGGGCCGTACAGGGCACTCTCTCCACCCTGAGGCCAGCGGAGTGGCCACTGGCCTCTTAGCCACCACGCCTGGCGCCTCCCTCGGCTTACGTCCACAGACTCCGGGGTGTGCTCAAACTCACCAGGATGCACACATTATATACACGGAGCTTTCTTGTGCTGATCATGCTCCGTACATTTTAAAAAACACAGGCACATGCGTGTGCTCCGAGCCGTGTGCACCGTTAGGTTGAAATGAATGGCAGCCCACTTTGAAAGCCGAGTTTAGGATAAGAAGCTCCCACCAGTGCCGGCCCTCGGACTCAGAGATGTGACTGTGGCCTGGGACCACGTCAGGGTGGTGGCCATGAGGGGAACCGGGATATGGGATTCTGCCTGGAGGAAGCTCAAAAACCAGCAAGGGGCAGGAGAACAAAGGGCTCACCCCCTGAGCGTCCCGGGGATTTGGGGTCTGGGGTCGGGCATCTTAGGGTCCCCCAGGAAGTCAAGAGTCCCATTTTGAAGAATGCGTGAAACCACACGCACGTATACAGCTGTGTAGGCACCTGCATGGCTCAAAGCGGCTCACCTGCCGTGTGTAACGTTGCCCCCGGTGGTCACCAGTGCCCGGCTGTCAGCGGCCCCCTCCACACTTGTTTCTGTTGTGGTAGAACCTTTGAACTTAAGTGTACCGCGTTCGCCATTCCGAGGTGGACAGCCGTGCTCCCGGGACGCCCACACCGCGGGCTCCCTTCCCGCGGCCATCTCCAGGGCCTTCTCTGCCCAGGCTGACTCCGCACGCCTCAGTAGCCACCCTCAGGCCCGTCCCTCCCGCCGCTCTCCTCTGCCGTCTCCGGGACCTCCCCTCCTCGGCGTCGCTCGTGTACACGCGTCGTGCGACACACGGCTTCTTTTACTCGGCGTACTTTTAAAACAGTTGTTCATTTATCTCTTCCCCGAGAAAAAGGAAGAGC
>NW_006160131.1:268372-278697 GCF_000334495.1 Tupaia belangeri chinensis
AGAGCGGGACAGAGCTGGGAGGCGGGCTCCAGACACCTGCGCACTGGGGACCTATCTGTCACCGTCGTCAGACTTCGCCTGACTTGGGATGGCCCGTGACGCCTTTTTGGGTCGAGCTCAGAAGACGGCGTCGCGGCAGGAGACCGACAGATACGGGGCGTTCACGTCTGTGATGAGAACGCTCACGGCGCGGCGCCGTTAAACTGGCTTACAGTGGTGGCCGAGAGCCTCGGGGTGGCGTACCCAGGTTCGGCAGCCCTGGGAGATGGGACCGTGCGCCCATGTGCCGCTGGCTGAGAACCCCTCAGCCTTTCGGAGCAATAGCGAGGGTTCCGAGGTAGATAGACCGAGGCAGCAGGGTTAGGGTCTACGCGGGGACAGGCTGGGCCTGGCGCGAGGTCCCGAGTGAGGCCCCCTCAGCCTCACGCTCGCCTGGGCTTGCCCACCTGGTCTCTTCTGGCTCCTCCGCGTCCTTCTGTATTTTGAAGCACCCTGGCTCTCGGCAGTCCCTGCCCGGGCACGGCAGGGAAGCCAGGGCTGCAAGGAAACACCATGTCCTGGAGAACGGGCCGTCATGGAACACTGACTGGTGCCTCCACACCAGTATGGCACCCACGTCCCCGGTTCTGGCAGAGGCTCTGGCCAGCTGCCTTTTCAGATCCTGGGGTCTCCCTTGCTCTTGGCGGGGGGGAGAGGGGGTACCGTGTCTTCTCTGATTCAAGGGGGACAGACAGAAGGCACAGCTACCTTCAGAGGGCCAGTCGCTGCTCCTCTGTAACCCTGAGTGTCTGGTTCGAAGCTAAAACATCCAGCCTCGGGGATTCTTCCCAAATATTAATTAAAAACATTCATTTGATTTCTCCAGACGCTCCGTCCGTGGACACAGGAGGGAGGGGACCTGTTGGCATAGGCCACACTTGCTGCCCAGATGGGACACGCTGTAGGAGGCCACCCAAAGGTCCCTGGCCGAGGGCCTCCGTCCCGCTGTGACGGGCCCTCCAGGGTTGGAGTGAGAGGCCAGGGCGAGGGCAATCGCAGCATCTCGGCGGTAAATCAACGCCGTGTCGCCTTTATGAGGAGCGACTGCTGTTCGAGTCTGGAGGCCGCTCCCTTCGACAGCATTCAGGCCTGGAGCTCAGGGGAACGGCCTCCCCGCCAGTCCAGGACCGTCCTGGTGCGTTTCCACCGCGTCCCAAACCCGCGCCGAACGCTCGGACCCCAGCATCTCGGCAGCCGTTGCTTCTGGTCAAACTCGGTGTCTTCCCGTCTCACTCGGAAATATGGACGAGGCTCAGAAAGAGCTTTGGTCTCTAACACCCCGGAGGGGCCCGCGGCTCGCAGGCGCCGACTGGAATCTCACGGCCTCCCGCCCCGCCCTGTCGTGTCTGTGGCTGTGTCCAGGCTCTGAGGCCCCCCTGGGCTGGAACGAGGGGCGCGGGAGCTGGCCGCTCTCGGTGTTGGGCTCCCCTGGGCTCTGGTTTTCTAACCTGCGAAGTGGGGTGACCCCAGGCCAGTGGCAGGCTGCACCCAGAGTCAGCCCGAGGTAACCCGCCCGCTGGGACAAACAACTGTGTGCTCTGCTCTAACTGGGTTTCTTCCCCCGCTCTGCGTCCTCTCGTTCTCTCGGGGAGGGGGCCTGGGCGGGTAAACAGTCGTGACCCCACTTGAAGAGGGCGCACGCTATTCTACGTTCCTCAGACGACCTTCCGATGTCCGTCAGGGTCCTCGCGTCCCGATTAGGCAACGGGCACAGTGATTAACCACGTCGCCCTTGGGGCCAGGCTGTCTGAGAGGTCTCCTGGCGCCTAATAAGGAGACATGAAAGACACTTGGGGACAATTCTGTGTGCACTGTCTGCTTTTCATTTAAACAGGCCGTTTGTTCCGGGCAGCATGGATGGGGCTGCATCCGTGACTCAGGACCCTGAATAAATGTGGTCCAACCGGAGGCCTCATCTGGCACATCCCGGGGGGCCAGGCAGGCAGGCCCGTGCCTGCCCAGCCAGCCGCCCTGCCCCTGCCCTGCCTCTACGCGGATGGCTGCCTCCCTGCCTCAGTTACCGTCGCTCCTGCCCAGAGCTTTGGCATCCTCAAGATGATTTAATGGTTAGTTGTTCTCTGACTCCTTGGGTTGCCTAGAAAACAACTTCTTCCAGTAAATGGAAATAAACATCTTAGGGAGAACGTCAACACCACGCTGGCTCAGCCGCCTGTGGCCGGTCGCCGTGTAGGAGACCCGCGGGGAGGAGGCCCGGCATTAGTTACCGCAGACCGACGGGCCACCAGGCTGCAGGATGGACAATAATGGAGCTGGATGGGCCCTCACTGAACGTCCTGGGTTCAAGTCTTGGTCTACCAGTCTATTCAGGACCTTGGGGAAGCGCTGAGGCACCAGGACAGTCGTGTTGTGTTTTTCTATGCAAAAACGCACCGTGACTTTCCCGACAACCCAATCATTTACGATACCCGAGCCTTGCTTCCCTCATCTGTGTGACGGGGACGCTGAACACCTGCACTGAAGGGAGGCCCGCGGCACTGCAGGTGCGAAGCCTTCAACATGGCCCAGCCCGGGGAGGTGGGCCTGCCTCCTCTGCCCTCACTGTCATTGTCATGTTTTAAAGTTCACTTATTCTTTCGTGAGTGAAGGAGGCAGAAAGACAGCACCCCCCCAGAGCCCCCCACTGCAATCCACCCGCGACGTTAGCCAGCCCCAGATCAGACATGCGTGACCCGGAGTCCTGGGGAGGTCTCTGAAGCTGAGCCTGGAACTCACCACATGGGTCAGCTCAGGTTGTCACATGTCCCCCCACCACATCTGCGTCCCCTCTGCCCTAATTCTTGCCCTGCCCTGTTCCTGACAGGCAGACCACGCACACGTGACCACCCATGTGCTGTACAGGTGTCTACAGTGACGTGAGGGAAAGATGCGCGTGTCGGTACAGTTCTGAAATAGCCCTGAGATTCCTGCCCCCGGACGGAGGTGGGCTGTGCCCCCGAGATTTCATCAGTCACATGGCAAAGGGACCTTGCCAACGCACTTGAGGTGGCTGAGCAGGGGGAGAGGGTGAGCGGGCCTCACCTAACTGCACGAGCCCTTCAGTTCTGGGTCTGCAGAGCAGGAAGGGAACAAGCCAGAGGGATTTGCCGACACGCACTCTCTGGGGCCCACGTGGCCAGGCACTGTGGCCAGCCTGCAGGAGCTAAAGGTAGCCTCCAGCTGACAAAAGGCAAAACAACGTGGCCCTCGTCCCACGGCCACCCCCATGGGGGCTCGAACCAGGCCCCCAGCCTCTAGAAGGAACACGCCTGGCAGCTCTGCCATCTCAGCCTCTGGAGACCCTGGACAGGGGAGCCAGGCTCTGACCCGCAGAAACCACGCATTAAGTTGCAGGTGGCTCGGTCTGTGGCGACTGGACACGAGCACAGTGGGTAAGTCCACTGCGGGGCTCGTCAGACCTGTCATCCACAGCTACTGACACTTCGTCAGAGCGCTCATCAGTCCGGAGCTTCCGAGACCAGAGGTGCGGGCGCTGCCTAACGGCATGCACGCCTGGAGCACAGGTCTCCGCCTGGAACCCCTCCCCATGTCGGCGTGGCCACAGCCACTGAGGTCTCCGCTCCAGTGGCCCCTACTCCGCCATCCTCTCTGGCATGCTAGTCCCATTGCTATCTCCAGAGAGCCGCTTGGTGGTGGTGGTGGTGGTGGTGGTGGTTCTTCTTCTTCTCTTCTCTTTCTCTTCTTCTCTTCTTCTTCTCTTCTTCTTCTCTTCTTCTTCTTTTCTTCTTCTTCTCCTCTTCTTTTCTTCTTCCTTCTTCTTTTCTTCTTCTCCTCTTCTTTTCTTCTTCTCCTCTTCTTTTCTTCTTCCTTCTTCTTCTTGTCTTCTTTTCTTCTTCTTCATCTTCCTCCTCCTCCTTTTTTGAGAGGTTTTGGCCAAGTGAGAAATCTTGAGCACGCATGCATATATGCCTGCGTGAGTTTAAGCCACCGTGTCCGAGACTTGAACCGCGGTCAACTACATGGGATTCTAGCGACATAGCTATTATGCCAACTGCTGGTCCCATCACCTGGTTCTTGTTCATAGCTCTTGTGGGTTAAACTATGTCCCCAAAAACACATACTGAAGTCCTAGCCCCGCCACATGGAAACGTGTCCCATTTGGAGGAGGGTCTTTGCGGATGCGGTCAGGTTAAGGTGAGATTGCGCTGGACCAGGGCGGGCACTAAGCCAGTGATGTGTCCATGTAAACAAGGGGAGAGGGTGCCAGTGGAGGTCCAGAGCGAAGCGCTCCCCACCAGCCAGGGACTGCAGCAGCACCCAAAGCCGGGAGAGGAGGGGAAGGGGCTCGCCAGGCCCTGCCAACACCTCGGTTTCATTCCCACGGCCTCTGGCACTGTGAGGGGCGGTTCTGTTCATGGGTACTTGTTACTGCAGCCCCGGGACACGGTGCTCGTCACTGCCCTTTCTGTCTGAGTTCGGTTCTTGTGTTTCCAGCTCGTTTGTCCATTTCTTCCATGATGGAGACAGAGGCAGGCACCCCCAACAGGTGTCACACCCCACCTGCCCCAGTCCCAGCTGCATCTGTGCCCCACCAGGGCCACACGCATGTGCCGGCCGTGCCTCTGCTGCGCGCCGCCTGGCCCGTTTTGTTCCTGGGTTGTGGCCACGTTCCCCACTGGAACGCAGTTCACTTCCCTGTGCACCCAGTGGAACCCCCTCCTTCTGGGCCAGAACGAGAGTGGGTGACCACTTCTGCAGTAAAATAGCATCCGCCAGACAAGCCCTCCTCTGCCTCGCCCCTCCGCAGCGAGGTCGGGAAGGCGCGGTGGAGTGAACGGTCTTTTCAGTATGAGTTTTTCTTTTCATGTCTCACAAGAGAAGAGATCTCGTTTTTAGATTGAATTTTTTTCAGTAAACGCCTCCGCCATAAACCAGTGATCTCACTCTGAGTCAGGCAGGGGCAGAGAGCTGTGTGTGGGGGCTTTGCTGCAGCCCTCCGCTGTTACCCTAAAGCACCGGGAGCTCTCGGAGCAGGTCAGCGTCACAAGGACAAGAGAAGACGCAGGCCGGTGCCTCTTCCTGTTGCTCATGAAAGAAAGGGAGATGAAATTCTGGCTTTCTGGAGCTCCTTTGAGAACCCAGCGAATGCTAAGCACTCACAGAAGTGCCTATTTACGCAAAATCCCGCGTGTAACTTCAGGGTTTGGAGAATTTCCTGTAGCCCAGGGTCGGAGTTCTTGTTCGGAAGAGTGCATGAGTTTGCATTTGTGTGCCTGGTTGGACGGACCCGGGTTCTTGGCTGGGCTGGGCTTTCTTCTGGGGGGAGTGAGGCGGGGGAGTGGGTGGGCGTTAAAGCCAAGCACTGTTTCTTTTTTTTTTCTTTTTTTTTTTTGAGAGGCTTTCGCTATAGGGCGCGTGCGCTCGCGGGACCAGTCTTGCGATGACCCAGCCTTCAGGAGGATTAAGGATTTTTTTTTTTTTGAGAGATTTTCACTGTAGGGCGCGTGCGCTCGCCAGACAGACAGAGAGAGACATAGAGACAGAAAGCGAGAAATCACCCCCCAGGGGGGATGGTCACGCCGCAATCCCTTCTCCTCCATTCTCCTCTCGGGATCCTGGGCACACACGCACACACGCCCGGCGTGAGTTTTAAGCCACCAGGTCTGGGATGCGAACCGCGGTTGACTACATGGGAGTCCAGTGACATAGCCATTACGCTAACTGCTGGTTCCCAGCACTCTTTCTTTAGGTTGCTGGGAAGGGCTAGATCCTATTCAGGGAAAGGAATTCATGTGAAAGCAAACGCGCAGCCTCGTGTGGCTGTCCTGCTTCTGCTCCGAGCTCTCCGGGGGCTTTTCCGGGAGGATGGCGGCAGTGCGAGAGTTAGGGTGGGCGCCCTCAGCGAGGCGAGGGGGGTGTGAGCTATACAGTATTCTGATTTGCCTGAGGGCCCACGTGCTTGCCAAAGAGAGACAGAGACAGGTAGGGAGAGTGAGAAGGCACGCCCAGTGGGGCGTAGTCACACTGCACAATTTCTCCTCCATTGTCCACCCCGTCGGAGCCATCAGGACAGGGGTCCACATCACGCAGTCAGCCGCTGGGATCTGGCCTGGAGCCGTGGCCGGTCAGAGGAGAGTGTTGGGAGGAACCTGAGAAACCGTGCTGGCTTTCGGATCAGACGGAGCCCAGCCCTCCCTGACACCCTGACCAGCTGGGTGACCGTGGACATGTCTCTTAACCAGCCTGCACCTCGGTTTCCCGCTGTGCAAGGGGAGTCGGAGCGCTTGCCTGCTGGGCGCTGTGCGTGTGGGGTCGGCGTCCCGAGCCCGGCAGGGACAGCTGTCGTCATGGCCGATCCCAGTGCTGCCCAAACCGCACATGTACCACGTGTCACCGCGTCTGGCTGTGCGTCTGAAGTGTCTGGGATGCATTTAAGAAAAATTCCTGGGTCCCCCCGCAAGAACTACTGACCAGACTTTCCTGGAGCGGCGCCCGTGTGTGTCCCCAGACCAGCCCTGCGCCCTCATCCCCCTGCGCTGGGCGGCATGGACGCGGCTTCACTTGGGTCCCAGCTGACTCTCCTGGGCTGCAGATCCGCTGTGTCTGTCAAGCCAAGGGCTTCCCCTCGTGCTCCTCCCATGCGGCTTCCCGTGCAGACCCCCGTGAGTGCTGGCCCGCACCCCCCCAGCTTCCTTTTCCTCGGGGTCGTGTCTAAATGTACCCAGGCTGACAGGCATGGCGACTGCCGCTGCGAGAGAAGTGTATTAGCACAGTTCTCAGGGTGGGGCCCCAAGCACGCAGGGCTGCACGGCCAGCTCCAGGGTAGTCGGCAGCAGGACTGAGGGGCAGGCACAGGCCCGGGCTTCTACGACCATTTAGGGGAAGGGACAAGGAGATGAGCTGAGCAAGTGTAAGAAAGGGTAGCATGGACAATGTCGACATGAACCGTGTGAGCTCTGGTGGCCATGTGAGCAGCGTGGACGCTGGTGACGACATGAACCACATGGACACTGTTGACGACGCGAACTCTGTTGATGACGTGGACCACGTGGACACTGTTGATGACGTGAACTCTGTTGATGACGTGGACCACGTGGACACTGTTGATGACGTGAACTCTGCTGACTACGTGAACCACGTGGACACTGTTGACGACGTGAACTCTGTTGATGACGTGGACCACGTGGACACTGCTGATGACGTGAACCACATAGACACTGTTGATGACGTGAACTCTGTTGACGACGTGGACCACGTGGACACTGTTGATGACGTGAACTCTGTTGATGACGTGGACCACATGGACACTGTTGATGACGTGGACCACGTGGACACTGTTGACGACGTGGACTCTGTTGATGACGTGGACCACGTGGACACTGTTGACGACGTGAACTCTGTTGATGACGTGGACCACGTGGACACTGTTGATGATGTGAACCACGTGGACACTGTTGACGACGTGAACTCTGTTGATGATGTGGACCACGTGGACACTATTGACGACGTGAACTCTGTTGATGACGTGGACCACATGGACACTGTTGATGACGTGAACTCTGTTGACGACGTGGACCACGTGGACACTGTTGATGACGTGAACCACGTGGACACTGTTGATGACGTGGACACTGCTGACTATGTGAACACTGCTGATGACGTGAACGAGGTGGCCACTGTTGACGTGGACACTGTCGCCATGAAGGACGTGGACATGAACACTGTGGCTCACCCAGCTGCGCTCCAGCCCTGACCTACAGGGCGCGCCTTGTTGCTTCCTGCCTGGCCCGGAGTGACTCAGGGCAGGCAGACACTGGCTTGATGGTGAGATGAGATGGAGGAGGTGTGGGGTAGAGGCTTGGCTGGCTTGCACAGGACAGGCACGTGATGGTGTGCTGTTCAGACCGCTGGGGCATAGCCCTGGGAGGGGCAGGCTCTGCCCTGCCAGCAAGGCCCACTGGGAGCATACCATACAGCGTGAAGACGAATTCGGGGATGGTAGCCATGCCCCCTGCTACAGCCCCAGGAGCCACCCTGCCCCTTGCCCCTAGTTTTGTAAGTCTCGTAACTGCCCTCCACCTCTCATGGGGACTGGACTGGTCCCTTGTGGCAGGTGGTGAGGGGACAGCGCCCTGGAGCCCCCTCGTGTGCTATGTGGAGCCGCAGTTTGCAAAACCGCTCAGGTGACACGCTGGTCTTTATGTGACCACAGAGGCGTGGACATGTGTGTCGTGGACAGCCAGGAGTGGCCAGGAGCGGAGGCCCTGGGGCTCCAGGGGCTTCGGGCAGCTGCTGAGGCTGTAGACAGGCCGCTCCCAGCAGCCTTCTGGGTAGGGGACTGTCAAGGGCTCTGGGGTAAGGGCAGCTCTTGGGGACAGGCTGCCCAGATCCAGGGTCCTGGGATAGTCTCTGTACCCGTGAGCCCAGACACTTCCAGGAGCCGGGTGTCCAAGAACACCGGGAATTCTTGGGTTTGCAGCCAGCCAGAAGCGTGTGCGGCATGAGCCCCACACATCTGGTCTGTGACCCGCAGTCTGGTTCCCCCGCTCCCACCTGGTCTGTGACCCCCACTCCAGTCCCCCCACCCTGCACCTCTGCCCTTTCCGGCTTCTGGCCTTCAGTGTTCAGACCCTCTGCGTCCCGCCACATTCCCCCCACCGCCCCATACTGGCATCCCCACGGCCTCTCAGTCCAAGACCAGCTTCGGGTGAGGAGGTGGGGTTTTCGTGGCCTGGGGTGCTGCTGGCCCCTGTGGTTTGGGATGGCTCTTCCCGGCAGTCCTGAGTGGGGCCATTCTAGCTGGCGGCTGGGCTGGCAGGACTGGGCACTCGCCGACTGTGCTGGCCGGTGGACGCGGTCCTGGGAGGAAGGACGCTGGGCGGGGAAGCAGCCAGGTTGGGCCAGAGGCCATCGAGCTGCCCCAGAGGAGATAGGCGCAGGCCTGGGAGGTCAGCTCAGAGCAAGCTGCAGTCCAGGCTGGGTCTCAAGGGACTGAGGTGGCCAGGAGCCCCAGACCTCCCCACTGGCTGTGTGTGGGGTCATGCATCTGTCCGACGGGTGTCTCCAGCCGAGCCTCCCGGCCGGCCTTGACCATGAGGACCTCGACGGCTACAAGGTGAAATTACTCAGGGAGGCTCCAGCTGCCACGGCCACGTGCGTGTTGGAGGAATGGGGTGGAGATGCGGCTGTAGGAAGGCCAGCAAGAGGGGCAGCCAGGACCCCCAAGGCAAACGGTGGTACACAGGGAAGTGCCTCGAGGCTGCCACATGCTGGGCTTGGATAGCCCGTGGGAGACACTTCTGGGGCTCATCCCAGCCTGAGGCCCCTCTCCTCCCACAGCCAATGCTGGCTGCAGCTCGGCTGGAGGTGGCCGCCAGCCACAGTGCAGACTGCGGGGGCTCCGGGGGGAAAAAAGGGCTCTGGCGGCGGGCTCCACGGGCAACAGCTCCGGCCATGGCTGCTGTCTCGGCTCTGCTCGCCAAACAGAGCTCCAGTCGGGAGCACAGGGGCGAGGCCTGGGTGCGAGGGAGTGTGGGCATGAGGTAGGGACTTTCACAGAGGAGGGCAGTGCCCTCTTAAGGGACGATGAGGCTGGGGGGAACTAAGCCTGCGGGTGGTGCCTGCTGCCAGGATGCCCCCAGGAGATGCAGGCGTGGTGGTCATGGGTGCTTGTGCGGTCACCGTCCTGGGAACCTGCAACTCGCACCATGCCCAGGACCCCATCAGCTCCTCCTGTCCACCCTGGCTGTGCAGCCCGCGTCCGCCTTAGCTCTCCCCGACACGGAGAGCTCCTCGCTGCGTTTCAGCCCGGCCTCGTCTCCCAAAGTGAGGTGAGGGCCCCGGGAGAGGAGGGCCGTGTGCACAGTGGGGCCGGAGTGACGGAGATCCCCCTGCACGCCACCCCTGTCCATTCCTTTCAGTGGTGCCGAGGAGAAAGTGTGTCCTAAGCGCCTGTGAGTCCTGGCAAAGTCCCCTTTTCAACAAACAGAGCAGGCCTCGACTTCGGGCCTCCAGCACTCTGGCGGGTCTGGTTATAATTTAATAACTTCCCTTCCTCATATGTATTTTTAGAGTTTCTTTCTATTTTTGGCAAGTTAAACTGGTTTTCTGTTTACCATAGTGCAGAACGTTTGCTTTTTAAATAACTTTAAGTAAAAAAGCATGAGTCAATTTAAGGGAAAATATGAAATCAGTAACAGGAGAAGAGGTATGTGGCTGGCAGGCTCGGGGAGGGGTGGGCGGGGTGTGCGTTCGGCAGCACACAAGTGGGAGCTTGAGAGAGCTGGAGAATTCTATGCATCCTCGGACGTCAGCACAATGTGCCCCCC
>NW_006160131.1:280864-292662 GCF_000334495.1 Tupaia belangeri chinensis
CCCCCCCCCGTGTGGACCCTCCGACAGCCCCCAGCCAGATGACCGCCCCGGCAGCCGGGCTGCGGATCCGTCTTGCACTGTGGACACGGCCCTCGGAAGGCCAAGACACTTCCTCAACCAGGGCAGTGCAGGGCTGCTCGGGGCCCCGCCGGCCCCCAGCTCAGAGTTGCCCAGAGCAGACAGCAGGGAGCACTTGTCACTGCGAGGCTACTGGCTGACAGGTGGAGGGGTCTCTCCACGGGGTGGGGCCAGCGAGAGCCACGTGGCTCTTCCAGGCAAAGTCACACCCCAGACCACAGAGCTCGCACCCCCAGGCCTCCGTGGACCAGGGCAGAGGCTCCTGTGCGGGCCTCCAAAACGGTGGGCTCCCTGTGAAGCCGGGTGGTGTCAGTAACGAACCCGGCTCAGCCTCGTTCTGCCCTGGGTCTCCACTCACCCTGTCCTGAGCTACTCCGAGTTCAACTTGTAGCAACAGCAGTGTTTGCGTCCATGGCATTTTGCATTTTGCATTTTGCTTTTTTTTTTTTTTTTTTGTGTATTTATAATATTGTTATTCATCAAAATAAATCTTCAACTTAGAGACTGTCCCCAGTGTTTCATAGCTGAGGAAACAGTCTAGAGACCTACAGTCTCTCAGCTAGAAGAGGGACAAGTCCCCTGCCCTGCAGAGTAATCAGCCAGCCATCACTCGTGACCGGCTGTCCGGCCCTGGCTCGTGGTCAGCTATCCGGTCCTCGCTCATAGCCAGCTGTCCAGCCACTGGCCTGGTGCACTTCAGGCAGCCCCCTCCCCACCAGTGGGGGGAAATGTGGGCCCACAGACACACACTCTGTCCAGGTGCACCACGCCTGGCCTGGGTTTTTCAACGTGGCCAAGGGACAGCAAGGACCAGGAATCAGCACACAGTTGGCCTGTGGGCTGGCCAGACCAGAACGTGGGTCTCGACACCTGGGGCTGGAACAAGGGTGCCACCTTGTCCTGTGTCTTGGCCCCAAAAGTGCTAACTCAGGGGATGCCCAGGCCTGTCTCCGTTCCCTGCAGTTGTGTCCAAAGCTTTAGGGCCCTCCAGTTTAGGAAACCTTAGAGTGACCTCAGGAAGACCGGCCAGCTCTGCCTTTTGTGTTGGCTTTAGGGGGAAACAAATGTCAGCTTTTAAAAAGCAAGCGACTGGCCCAGTCATATGCATGCTCTGCTGGGAGCACGAGGAGGCCAGGGTTCGACTCCCGGCCCCACCTAAAGGCCCAGCACAGGGCGAGCACTGGGACACAGCAGCCCGGCTGCCCACACAGGCCTGCAGGTCCTGGCAACGTTCCCATGTTTAGATATGTGGGCCGAGGCCCCGCCAAGGAGATCAGAGAGGTGCCGAGAGGGCCCCCCGAGGGCTGGGCCCAAGCATGCGCTGGAGCCCCAGTCGCTTAGGAGGCCAAGGGAGAGGGCCACTGCAGCCAGCCTGGCAATGGGGCCGGCCTCGTCTCCAATGCTCGAAAGAAGGTGGCCCTGGGGCACCGCTGGTGGTGGCAGGTGGCTTTGGTCGAGATTCCTGAGAGGTTTGTAGCTCGGGAGGCAGAAGAGTGTCTCCCAGCATGGGATTCGTGGGATCGTCCCCCAGGAAGGGTTCAGGAGTGAGTGCTGTGGGCGTGGTGTCATGGTGGCGTGGGCACCATGGTTTCCACCTGGAGTCACCTCCATGAAGGTCCCTGTCTCATGAAAGGCTTCTAGAAGGCTTTGCAGTGTTCTGTTTTCAGAAGTTTGCACTCAAGTCCAGAGTGGAGCAGGAAGCAGGCCAGGAGACAAGCTGGTCACCCTCAGAGTCCCGTGCCAGTCCCCGGCTGAGACTTACTCTCATACATCTTCCTGCTCCCAGCACCCCGCCCTGTCCTGGACCTCACTGCCTTCTGAAGTCTAGGCAATTTCTTATCACGCCGGGGCCATCATTTTGCCCCCACCTCCCACTAGAATGCGAAGACCAGGAGGACAGAGATCTTTGTTGTCCTAATCACCAGCAGGAAAAGGGCCCAGAACATTCTAGAATAGTCTCAAGGGGCCCAGAAAGGCTAAGAGGGCCTCTTTGTTTTACACGCTCTGCAAGGGTCCAGCCCTGGCCCGGTGCCGAGGGCCTGGCCCTCAGGAGGAGCTCCACAGCAGACTGGCTTGGAGGGTGTCCGAGGGGTTATCTGAGCTGCGTGAAGAATGCTTTCAAACCATGCCTGGGTTCCTGACCTCCTGAGAGAGAAGACAGATGCACCATTTAACCCCTCTGTGCCCCTGGAGGAGCCTAGCATCTTGGGTTTTAGAGAGTCAGGGTGAGCTAAAGAATGTCTCTGGCCTTTGCACCTTAAGGGTTAATGAAGGCCTGGCAATTCCAGGACTTCGGTCTCATGTCTCTGAGCCAAGCACAGAGCTCTGCAGCCTGGCCCCAGAGCCATCACCTGTCAGGTCCTGGTTAACAACAGGAGGGCCAGCCCTTCCGCCTGATGGTCCGCTCTCCGGGGCGTGCAAGGTTGTGGACGGGGAGGTGTTGTTTTCTGTTGCCACTGGGAGGTCGGGAGCACTTAGTAAGACCCGTATCCCCTACCCAGCTGGGCTTTGGGTCTGTTCTTTAAGTCTAAAGAATTCTTTTTGGGCTCTATCAGAGCCACTTCTTCATGTGTGCTAACAGTCATGCATTCGTGGTCACCGCATGTTGTCATTTATGAAGCATTTTCTCATAGAAGCAGTGGCATTTGGGAAGGGGACTGAGCTGAGAGCTGGAAACTTCTGTCCGAGTACAGACACCACTGCGTGGTCGGAGGCCACCCACTTAACCTCTCTGAGCTCTGCCCCGCAGACGGGTTACGGATCATGATGGGGGACAGAGGCCAAGGCTGGGGAGGCCAGCCTTGCCCAGCCCGTGCACAGTGTAAAGTATCTGGGACATTCACGGTTTCGACGTGGAGAAAGACGTTCCTTAGGAGGCCACCTTCCGTGTTCTTCAGCATTTCGGTGGGAAGTCGCAGCAGCACAGAGCTGCAGCCCCGCGTGGCCGTGGTCAGGATGGAGTGACAGCCACAGCCTCCATGTGGGGGAGGGGACAGGCCTCAGAAGTAGCCGTGTGTGTGTAGTCGCGTGTGCTGCGCCAGGCGGGAGGTGTTCAGTGCGTCTAAGTCGGGTACGCGAACGTGGACGCACACAGCCGAGCTCAGCAGGCGGGTGGGTCAGTAGGTCGTGGCACATCCATGCCGGGTGTGGCCAGTCTGGAGAGGGAGGAGAGGCTGCCCTACCACACGGGAGCCGTGAGAGCACCATGCTGAGGGACACGGGCCGGCACTGCCACTCCACGGGGTCTTTAAACAACCCGGTTCTTGGAGAGAGTGGACGGCTGAGGCCAGGTCCTGCGGGATGAGGGCAGCCCGTGCTGGCGCGGACGGGATGGCCGCCACCACTGTGCGCAGAACCCCAGGAAGTCTGTCCCTCCGCTACCCCAGCAAAACTGCAGTGGGGCTGGGTGCACACGGTCTGCTCAGACCAACAGGCCTGGGGGGCCACTTCCGCCACCCCAGCCCATACCCTTGTGCACGCCAGTCACCGGGAAGCCCACGACAGGAAGCTTGCTCCTCAGCCTGGGGTCTCTGTCCACCTCCCCCTCGGCGGCATCCGGAGAGGAGGAGGCCTGGGGGTGTTTGTGCCGTGGGCCGGCAGGCCAAAGGGCCCGTACCTGCACAGTGTCCGCGGCTGCAAAGAAGGGCCAGATGTTTGAGCTCTTCCGTTTATAAACGAAACGTCTGCTCCCATCCAGACCCCTGTGTTTACAGCACGGCAGGGGTGGGGGCAGCCCGTGCGCATCTGGAGTGCCTGCCTGGCAAGTCGCTCACCCCCAGGCCTCGCTGCCGGGCCACCTTCAGTGACTTCACTGACACTTCCTGCCTCGATTTCCCCACCAGTAAAACAGACGCCGACAACACCCCCCACATGCAGGCATGACGCCACCAAGTCCCTCAGGCACGCAGAAGGGCCGGGGTTTGCAGAAGTGCCCGGAACGTGCCTCCCGCCCTCTGCCTATCGCCTTTCCTGCCCTTCCCCTTCCTGTCCCTAGAGCTCCTTCCCAGACCCAATAATGGTTTTACTCAGCCTCCTAGCGCTGGCTTGGGAAAAGCAAACCAAATCCACGTATCTCTTGGGCTTCCTGAAGAAACCGAGTCACTGCCACACGTCTGATGAAAAACAGACGTCTCACAGACACGTAAAATTCCGAAATGCTTGTTTCCTCTCTGGTGATAACAGCAAGAAATCCTTACTCCCCTGGCATGTTACCTCGCCTGATGGAAGAACCCTTGGTGGAGCGCAAAGGCTTTCAAAATAACTGGACTCTCCGAGCGAAACAGCCCATCAGTACTGCTGAAGTTCAATCACACTTAAAAAAATATTTCCCTCTATTTAGCCATGCAGTGAGGCATGCAATTGCACCTAACCGTCCACCGACTCGGCTTTGAACACTCGGCCCTCCGCGCCGCTTGGGCGAGGTGCGTGGTGCTGGCCGTCAGCAGGCTGTGCTTTGCCAGTTGTTCCAAATCAATAGCAAATGCCGACTTCGGCGTCTCTTCCCCTCCCGTCTGCTGCTCTCGGTGAATGTTCGCCCATTTTCAACCAATTTCCACCTTGGCTCTGGTTCTGAAGAAGGAACCATAAGGGTATTTGTTAACGAAAAATCTGGGAAATTTGATTTGGGAACCGTTCTTTTTATACAGGCATCTAATTGTTGAAAGGGCCTGGCTTGTAATTTGTAGTTAAATTTGCTAAACCCTGGAAGGTTTTGGTGTTTTGATTTCGTTGTTTCAGCAATGCAGAGTCAAAATTAAGTTAAAAATGTTTTCCAACTCTGTGTTTGGCCTGCTTTGTGTTTTCGCCAGCTGTTACAGATGGGATATTGAATAGCACAACAATGGTAATTTGGGGATCTCAGAGCCCAGTGGGGGCGAGTTATAGGAACCTGAAGCTCTTGACATAATATTTTGCTGAAAATGTTTCCTCTCATTGCGCCTGATTTAATACAGATTCCGCTTTTGTTCTTTATTGCTTTAAATGACTGAAATAAGTTAAATGCATACAGGTCCATCTTAGCCTCAATTGCAAAGATAAAAGGAATCAATATGAAAGGCCCCATGAGTTATATCGGTGACAGAAGAATGCTGAATTCTCATTACTGACCCGAGTAGATGCCTCAGCTGCTTTTGTTTAAAAGCTGCGTTGGGGACGGGCCTGCTTGCTGGAGAAAGACCTCTGCTCTGGCCTCGGGGACCTCGTGCCGGCTGTGAAACGGTGACAGTCAAGCGTGGAGCTGCGCGGCGTGGGAACGTTCACGGGCCCACAGGGAGTGCCGAGTGTGCGGATGCCCCCCCCCAGCTGCTTAATAAGCCCCTACTATGGGCCAGGAGGGGGCTGGGGCCAAGAAGACCGCGTTGAGCAAACCGGCCAGCTCCAAACCGGATCTGCAGCGTGGTCTGATGGGGCGGGCGGGCGCTCGGGGGCGGTGGGTTAAATACCCTCCTTGTCCGTATCGCCCACTGACGTCCACCAGCCTTTCTCGCGCGTGTGCGGAGCTCGCTGTGTCTTCTTTCCTTTGACCCCTCTGATTCTGACCGGGAGAGGAGGCATGGCCGACACCCTGGCCATGACCGGAGCACGCGGTGTGCTTGCCGGGACTTCCATGCCCTCGCCTCCCCCCCGCCGGCTCCCTGCGAGGGAAGAGCTCCTCCTTCCTCATGGTCCAGGACGAACCTGCGGCCCAGGGACGCCAGGCTGGAAACGTCTGGACGCGCGTGTCTGTAAGAGCTGGGATGTGCAGGCTGCCCTGGTCTTGCCGAAGTGGAGAAGCCGTCGAATGCCCGAAAGCACGCCCGCGGTTACCTACGCCATGACGGGCTGGGCTGACTTTTCAGGGGGCAGCTGCTCTCCCCAACACCCAGCAGCCCTCCTTGGCTGTGACCGCCATGGCTAACCAGGCCCGGCATCTGCCTGAGCCAGTTTGGGGAGGTGGCAGCAGACAGGTACAGAGTGCCGGCTCGCTTGTCCCCACTCCGCCCAGCCCCCGGTTCGGCCTGCGGTGAAGGGCCCTGCCTGCTGCTGCCTGCGGCGGTGGAGGGGCGAGCAGGTGCCAGGGCCAGCGCTCAGCAAGGACCAGCACGCAGCCCGCAGCCGCTCTGCGGAGTCCTTCTGGCTGCCGGGCGGTGGAAGCGACCTGCTGGAGAGGGCGACACAGCACCAGGGATTCTGGCGGGTCGCATCTCCTGCTGCCAGCAGCATGAGGTGCTGGTTTCTGCTCACGGCCTGCGGTAGACAGCCGCGCTCCTCAAGGTGTGGCCATCG
Organism: Tupaia belangeri chinensis; assembly: GCF_000334495.1. NCBI lineage: Eukaryota > Metazoa > Chordata > Mammalia > Scandentia > Tupaiidae > Tupaia > Tupaia belangeri. Next base: position 287,207 of record NW_006160131.1, read on the forward strand.
GACTTGCCCATGGAATCTCTCCTGTTTATTTCCTTAAGTTAAAAAGAATTGCTGGCATGAGCTGAGGCCCGAAAACCTGAGTGTCATGCAGTGGGGGCGGGGGGCCGGGCGAGCTGCTGGGTCTGCCTCCCCCCGCCCCGGACTGCAGCAACACGTCAGCCAGGTCTGGGTGCCTGGTTCCCGCCTGTCCTCGGAACATGCGGCTGGCAGGGTCGGTAGGCCTTTATAAAATACGGAAGACAGAAAATGGCCCCGTATTTCATGGGAGCAAATACCAGGCAAGAAAAGGCGGGCAAGCGGATTCTTCCGTCTGTTTAATTCGTGAAATAAGTCTGCTTTCGCTGGAAAGTATGTCTCTCGTCACCGGAAACAAGGCGACTAGGTGGGGTGAACACCTGTCAGACTGGGAAAGCGTGTTGGAGGTGAAGACCGCAGAGTGTGAGCCTTCAAGCTGCTGCTGTGCCTGTCCAGGAGGAGCGTGGTCTCTTCCAACGGCCTTGCCATCTCCCAAGAGCCTCTTCCCATAGCCCAAGACGTGCTCCCCACGCGGGTTACTTTTCCCTTGCAGGTTTTGTGCATGCACAGACCCCATGCTGTCGTCACCGGCGGTCACGGCCCGGCCTGGCTCTGCTCCGGCCCAGTGTGGGTGGCCGGGGGGCCGGGGCAGCTCGCCAGCCTGGGACAGCCACTGCCGTGCTCATCTTTGCAAAGGATTTTCCCCTGCTTGGTTATTTTCCTTTTGGAGTAAGAAATTAGGCTCTGTTAGTCTGTCTTGGCCTGAGAAAGGTGCTTCTGTGTGAGGCCCACGGTTTATCTGATCAAGTCTGGGGATTCTCCGTGCCCCAAATGGCTCTGGTTCGTGGCCGTACTGGAGACTGTTGGAAGTGATTAGGCCAAGGCAGAAACAAACACTGAGCATAACCCAGTTTTCCCAGGCAAATTGCGAGATCGATGCTTTTAAAACTATATTTCTGTAACTAGGAATTACAAAGGAAATTAAAAACCTAAAATGCATTTCTACTTACCATGGAAAACACAAAGGAGGTGACAGCCACCCCTACACCACCGTAAACAGGTAACAGTTGTCCACCTCCTCTCCTGTTGGCCTCAAAACTGTGTGTGCATGACAAGCCGGCAATAACGCTCTTGTGCAAGGCGAGCGTGTCAACCACTGCGCTGCAGAAACCTCAGCACACAACACTCTCTGAACCGGCCCTGTGGTGCACTGGTTAAGCCTTGCTCCTAGAGAGGCAGACCCTACATGGCAGACCGTGGTTCAAATCCTGGATCCTACACATGATTGACCATGGACCCAATTCAGCTCTGGCTTGAAACACGTGCTGGCGTGATGTCTTTAACTGGACTGGTGTGCTGGGAAAATTCATTTTACAAGCTGTGGTGATGTACAGTGATTGAATGTGTAAAATAAGTAAATAAATCACTTGCTGTGTGCACATGCATGCCCAAATCCTGATGAGATGGAGACATGGAGGAGAAACGATTGCAGCGTCTCTGGGGAGTGCTCTTTCACTCCCCCGGCAGGCACACGCACCTCGGGCAACTGACAAAGAGAAGAGAGAATACCCCTTGTTAGTTTGGTAGCTCCTCCCACCCTCACCATGTACAATACATGTATTAATCATCTGGTTTCAATAATTATCATAATCTTGTTTCATCTGTAAGCATGGTGTTTCCTGCTTGTTTGTTTATTATTATTTTTAGAGAAAGATTTTTGCACTCCAGAGAGACAGAGAGATAGAAAGTGAGAAATCATGGGGGGGGGGCAGGGCGTGGCTACACCTCAATTCCTTCTCCTCCATTCTCCTTTTGGAATTTTGGGCACATATGCACATGCGCCCAGTGTGAGTTTTAAGCCACCGGGTCCAGGACTTGAACTGCAGTTGACTACATGGGAGTCCAGCAACATAACCATTACACTATCTGCAGATCCTGGTGTTTCCTAATTCTTAACCACCTGAATTATCTGGATGCAAATTACAGACTTTTAAAAAAATTATTATTTCAGTATAAATACTTAAAAGTCAAAGCCATTTTATTTTAGAGATTTTTGCCTTAGGGTATGCCACTCGCCAGAGAGAGAAAGAGACCGAGACGGTGGGAGGGAAAGTGAGAAATCACCTTCCAGGGGAGGGCCACACCACAATCCCTTCTCCTCCATCTCCTCCCAGGATCTTGGGCACACATGCACACATGCCTGATGTGATTTTCAAGCCGCCGAGTCTGGGACTTGAACCACCGTCAGCCATGTGAGAGTCCACTGACAACCACTATGACATTAGCTGGTTCCAAAGCTATTTTTTTAAAGCATCAAAATAACTCCCATGTTTTGGCACCAAAAATTTAAATAAATCAACAAAATACCATTTATCACACCTAACAAATTAACAACTGCTTACTATTTATTGAACCCAGTTGTGTTTAAGTTTCCTCAGCTGTTCCATCATTTTAATGGACTGAATCAGGATCCAGACCAGGTTCAGCCTCGTGACTGAGCAACGCGTCCATGAAGCCTGTTCGTCCACAGGCTCTGCCTCCTGCTCCCTCATTTCCCCCGCCATCTGCTTGTTGGAGAATCCGGTCATCGGTCTGCACTTTGCCGCCACACCGATGCCGATGACTGCGTTCCTGTGGTGTCGTTTTATGTGTCCCTGTCCCTGTGCTTTCTGCACAGTGACGGGGAGATCTAGGGGCCTGATGAGATCCAGAGTAAGTCTGAGGGTAAGAATATTAACAAGTGGGTCCGGGTGGTGGTGCAGCAGCGAAATGCAGTGCTCTGTAAGGCGGACTGTGTGCAAAAGCGCTGGGTTCAGGTCTGCAGACCTCCCTGGACGCACTGCCGGGCACATACGCCCATGATCGGGGCTGGCTAGAGCTGGCTGTGGCTCACAATATCAGAACCCACTGGGCCAGCTCTGGAGCTGAGGTGGAGCCCTGTGCAGAGGGAGCTGACCCCACACGGCTGTGCCTGATTCGAATCTTAGCCTTGGCAATTAAAAAGCATTTCCGGCATGTGTGCACACGCCCAGGTGGAGAAACGGAGGAACAAGGATTGCAGTGTGATGAGGTTTCACTTGGGGGCCCGCTCACCTTCACTTTGTCTCTCATGAATGTGCCCCCTCTGGCCTAACAAACAAACAAAAGAGTTCTCTCTCTCTCTCGCCTGGAAGAAATAAATGGATAAACCTTTAAAACCCGCGTATTAATCATCGGTGGCGTACACCCCGCCAAGAGGTGGGACGTGCATGGTTCTCTGGAGTTACAGGCATTAATGATGGCTGCCCGGCCCGTAATTTTACTGGGATTTGTAAAATAGCGATAATCTAATCCTGTCCTCCTCCTTAGTTGTCAGCTGGAGCACGTCTATAAAGAGGAATTGCCCTGGGGGCCAGCAGGTGGCGTGGTGATTAAAGCGCTGGACACTCCCACATGGCCAACCACGGTTCAAGTCCTGGACCTGGTGGCTTACTTTCTCACTTTCCGACTCCCTTTCTCTCTGTGTGTGTCTCTCTCTGGTCAAATTAAAATAAGTGAATGAATAAATAAAACTAATTTTAAAAAAGGAATTGCCCTCATCAGCTGCTCAGGTTCCCTGTGGTAGTCTGCTTAGGATCGGCAAAATAGATGTTTTCTGTTTCCCCCTTGTTTGTTTCCAAGAGCCTTCCAAGTGCGACCACGGATCCCGTGTTTAGTACCCGTGACCTCACATGTTTAGACGTACTCGGCGTATCTCAGTCCGCTGTGGTTATTTTTCTGGATGCGACGGGACTCCCGTGTTGGGCCAGCGGGAGCTCCGAGGGGGCTCGTGGGAAGCCTTCCGACGCGCGCCTCGTAGCCTCTGGCACGCTGCTTGCTCCAGGGCGACCGACGGTCAAGGTTTGTCTTTATGTCCGTCTAAGGGAGAAGTAGGTAGAGACCACCGTGAGGACGCTGCGAGCACTCGTTAGTACTCGCTGGCCAGTTTTCTAGGCCTTTTCAGGGGCAGGACTTGCCGACTGGTTTTAAGATGAAGTGCATCCTACACACATGCTGGTGTTTTCCACTTAACTGCGGGCTGCAGGGTCTATTTAGCATGATCTTTTACCCTTGCTGAAAAACCTGCCACTCAGTGACACCAACCCGAATCCCCCTGCTTTACCCACGAGACGCCTTCGCCCGTCTCAGAATAAAAACATCCACACCACCTTCAGCAGTGTGGTTACTGAACACAACTTGGGGGTTTGCTTTTGCTTTGATTTTACCATTAAGGGAAACCTTTCTCACGGGGTCGTGATAGCCCTGTGTGACAGAAAACGTCCTGTACTGTTGGACGAGCAGGTTGCATTCGAATGGTTGCCGTTACCAGGAATGCGGAGACAGACGTCCCTGCTTTTGACTTTCTTTCTGATTGGTTGTCTGGGCCAGACTCGGGGCATGAAGTGAGGCAGGGAGGCGGTGTCCACGTGCGAGCCCGTGTGCAGGGACGGGCCTTCTCCTGGCGGCCGGCCGGCCTCCCCCGGCCGTCAAAAAACTGGCGTCCGCCTGGCGCCCGGCCAGCCTCCCCCGGCCGTCACCGCAACACGTGGGGGCCCCACACTTTCCGCGTGGCTCTGTCCACCCGCACGTACTACGGCGTGTGCTGCGTGGAGAGCTCTGGCTGGCTGCCTGGCACCGTCTGCCCGACAGGCTGCTTTCCTGTGCTGTGACTCGCCGTGATCTGGAACACGGGGCTTTCTGGAGCTCTGCCAGCGCCAGTTCCTTTCAGTGCGCGAGGTTATGTAATTCTCCACGATTTGAGTCACTTTCTTGTTTTCCCTTTTCAGAAATGTCTTGCTATTCTGATTACGCCTCTAAATGCAAAGGAGAAGGATTTGTCAGGTCAAGCCCTCTCTGCGATCAGCTGATTGGAGTGGCTTTAAACAGGGCTCTGCGTCCTCCTGGTGGCGGGTCTGTGGGCAGAGGCGTTCCAGATGGGCCGGGCGGAGGGCTGACCGGGCTCCTCTCCCCGACGTCCTGGAGGGGGCAAGGCTGGGAGACAGCGCAGCCGCCCAGAGCCCCCGGCACCTAGCTCAGCCCTGAGGGCCTAGCCCCCGTGGCCCTGACGATCGCAGTAAGGCAGGGGTTGGGGGGGCCTATGTCACCCTCGGGCTTGGAGGCCGACGCGGGCAGGGATGTAGGGCAACTCCTTGGTCACACTTGGTCATTGGGTAGGTGGCAGTGCTTTTCATGGGGCTCGGATTGACGGTGCGAAGGCTCTGTGATCCTGGGACTTGGGAACGGGCTGGGGTCTATCCCGGTGGTACCATCATTGGAGGGACTGAGGTCCCCATCAGTGAAGGACTTGCCCTGCGGCATGGCCTGTACGTGGCCGCCCTGGGATGCCCCCTGTGTCAGCCAGGCTGGTGCTGCCACACTCGGAGCCCACGGCCTGGCTCCACGCCCTCACCCTGCCAGCATGG
>NW_006160131.1:292947-316320 GCF_000334495.1 Tupaia belangeri chinensis
GCCCCCGCGGGGCCGCCCCTGTGGTCGGCCAGGCGCCTGCTGCCACACTCGGAGCCCACGGCCTGGCTCCACGCCCTCACCATGCAAGCATGTCTGCCAGTGGAAGAGGTGCAGTGAAGGGGTGAGGGCAGGCCTCACCCCTGCCCCGGAGCTGGCGAGCTGGCAAGCTGGCGAGCTGGCGCCCAGGCCACCTGTGGGACTGCGTCTCAGTGCATTGGTGAGGCGGTAGCAGAAGGCCACTGGGAGATTATAAAGAAAGGCAGCCTCTTTCTCAGGGGCCTCTGGCCAGGGCCTTCTGTGGTCCCCTGGACGAGCCGGAGGGCGGGAAGGGGCAGCGCTGTCCCTGACACTGCTCCACCTGCCCGCCCGCTCCCCACTTGCACAAAAATGGCATTAACCCCTTTTCTTAGGCCCACCTCCCTGCAGCTGCAGGGGGGGTTAAGCTTCTACCATATGAACTTCGGGGACACTTTCAAATCATAGGACCCCCGAAAGACTTACTGAGGCCCTAACCCCAGGAGCTCAGAATGTGGCCTGCTAGGGGTCTGCGGTAGAGGTAAGGTGAGGCGTGTGCTGCAGGGCAGGTCCCGGCCAAGCAATGTCTGCCCTAGCAAGAGGGAAGGAGATGCAGGGACCAACGGGTACACAGGGAGGACCACGTGATGACGGAGCGAGGCTAGGCCAGGGGAGGCCACGGAGCAGCAGCCACCGCCATGTGATAGGAACAGGTTGGTGAGGATTCCCGCCAGAGTATTCATACTGAGAGCAGGACCCGGCCACACCCAGATGCCGGACATCCAGCCTCCAGAACAGTGAGGAAGTGGGCCTGCCTCCATGCGCCTACAGCCCCTGGCCCCTGCTGTGTGCGGCCATCAGTGACACCCAGCAGCCCCAGGACACGGCAGTGGTCCATAGGAGAGTGGCCGACGACGGTAAACGCTGTGGAATGCAGACTTCTCACCCGCTCTGGTAGCCTCCCTCTTTCCCCGGAGCGAGAATATGTCTCTGGAGGCCCGTTGTTAGCCCATGAGGTGAGGGAGAGAGAAGGAACTAGATACTGAGCCCCGGGAGGAGCCGGGCCCCTCCTGCATCCCTAACAGGTTCGCTTCTCTGAGTCTCGGGATTCTGCAAAAGGGTATTGTCTACGTGGCACAGGCCCACGGACATTAAATGCCCTTCTCCTCTGGCCACCCCAACTGGCCGGGGTGCCATGCCTCCTGTCGCGGCTGGGCTGTGGGGTCCTGCCATGGGACGAGTGAGCTGGCAGCAGTCCGCAGCCTGGACTCGCGTGCGTGTGAGAGCCGTAGAGAAAATGGCCGTTCGTTCACTTTTTGATGAGTTGCTTTTTAGAGGCTTTTAAATTTAGAATCTGGTTCGAATGAAGTGCTATAACGAGCTCTATTCCATGTCAGCAGGGGTACATCGCATTGTACCCTAGTCCTTAAGGTACAACCGGGGTGGGTGGGCCACAGATCGCAGTCGAAACCCTGCCAGCGGGAGCTGCAGGCACTCTGGGGCTGTCACCTCGCCGTCCGATGCCGTGTTTGTCACCGCGGGCACTCAGGGGCTGTCACCTCGCCGTCCGATGCCGTGTTTGTCACTGCGAGCACTCCGGGGCTGTCACCTCGCCGTCTGATGCCGTGTTTGTCACTGCAGGCACTCCGGGGCTGTCACCTCGCCGTCCGATGCCGTGTTTGTCATTACGACTGTGCTCCTGGAAGGAGGAAAGTGGCTCGCAAAGAAACATCAACACGTCTCTCTCTCATTTTTCGAGAGAGTGATATCTCAGCTCTTGCTATCAAGTAGCCTTATTATTGTATTTTATAATATCTGGCCGCAGTATCGTTTATTTATTTATTTATTGCTATAGGGCGTGTGTGTTCACCGGTGAGAGACGGAGACAGAGGGCAAGTGAGAAATCACACACATGCCCCGTTGGGATGGCCACACCAAATCCCTGCTCCTCCATTCTCCTCCCAAGATCGTGGGCACTGTCAGACACACATCCGGCCTGTTTTTCAAGTTGCTGGGTCCAGGGCCCAAACCACACGGTCACCCATGTGGGATCCAGCCACCTTAACCTCCATGCCACCGGCTGGCCCAGGCCACAGTATCTCCACTCCTGCTCCTAGACAAGCTCCCAGGAAGCTGGAGGCGTTTTTTTCTTTCCCTTTACTATCTCTAGTCCAGCACAGGCATGGAACCGAGGAGGTTCGAGTGTCGACGTGGAATAGTGGCGAAAGTGAGACAGCCAGCCTGGGCTCAAAGTCCCACCTGCCGCCACTGCTCCTGAAAAGGTGTTACCGTGGGCAGCCTCCCCCTCTGTGAAGTGGGGTCACACCCATCATGTCATCGTCAGCCTTCCCTTCTTCCTCATGGCGAGTTCGTTGAGTGAATACACAAATGAGTGGTCCCACGTGAGTATACTGTGGGCCGGCCTCAAGAACCCCCCGCTCTGTGCTCTGGAATTCTGTGAAAGTAAAACCCTCATGATTCACGAGAGACACGTGCCCAAGAGGGACAGTGAGGGCACCTCGGCAGGGCCCTCCCCAGTACGCCGGTTCGTCCGGATCTTGGCACACGCGTGCACACTCGGCATTTTAGGCTGCCTGGCTGAGGCCCTGGACCCAGGCTTCGCCGTGTGGCTTCCAGCCCTGAAGTCCAGTAAGCTGCCCGCTGCGCCACCGAGACTGGGCTGAAAGTTGGAGCTTTTAAATTCAGGAACAGATTCCGTGGTGAGCCACAGCAGGGGTGCACACGCATGGACACTGCCGTTGGCCGTTAGAACCAGCAGGGTTCTAAGCCAGCCTGCCGGCCTCCCCCACCAGCTCTGCGGCCGCACCGTTCACACGGGAAGTGAGTGCTTCTGAGATGGGGCAAAAGGTGCCCCATTTGGGTTTTGTTTTATTTGCTTTTTTGTTATTTTAGTGGCTGAAAATGTGACAGATACCCCGCCCACATGATTGACACCCGCTGTAGGTTGCAGGGTGCGCTGTGTGGACGGCCGTCCTCTCCCCACGGACACCAGTGCTCTCTCAGCGCCCTCCAGAGACGTACATACGGAAGTGTGTATTTGGATGAATCTTTTTCCCACTTTAAAAAAAATTGCTGCGGAGCGCGTGCACTCCGTGGAGAGAACACCCTCCCCAGCCCCGCCGCTCACGGGATAGCAGTGCCGCTCCTGCCCCTCCTCTCCTCCCTCGTTTCAGAAGTTCGGGCATGCACGCGTGCACATGCACCTGGCATGTTCTTCAAACCGCAGGGTTCAGGACTTGAACTGCACGGTCGGCCACGTGGAATCCAGCCACCTTAAGCACCATGGCACTGGCTGGCCCATCTCTCCCCACTTTGTTACAGCACACAGCACACATGTTCACGTAGTGGTTCCCTGGAGACTCTCTCCCTGATGCCGTCTTGCAGTCTGTCCCCGGCCGCGTCTAGAGCTGCGTGGCGCTCCTCGGCTGCATTCAGAGCTGCATGGTGCTCCTCAGCCACGCCTAGAGCTGCGTGGCGCTCCTCAGCTGCGTTCAGAGTTGCATAGTGCTCCTTTGCACAGGTCTGCCTGGTTTCTTCTCTCTCCTTTTCTTTAGGAGAAATTTTTGCCATAGGGCATGTGTGAGAGACAGAAAGCGAGAAGTCACCCCCAGGGGGATGGCTGCATCACAATGCCTTCTCCATTCTTGGGATTGTGAGCACACGTGCCCATGTGCCTAGCGTGAGTTTCAAGCTGCTGGGCCCATGACTGAAACCATGGTCGGCCACGTGAAAGTCCAGCGATGTAACCACTATGTCCCTGCGTGGACGTTAGGTCGCGTCTGTCCCTTCGCCACAGAGGTGACACCATCAGGCAGATGCCTGCGCCCGGCCTTCCCTGTGTGTGGGTACAGCCTCTGACTGGGTCCTGGTGGGACTCTAACTTCTAAACTTTATTTTTTCTTTCATGAGAGAGAAAGAGAGTGACAGGTACCCCTGGGGGTCACGCCACCCCATGACCACCCTGGCCTCCTGGCCCCTGACCAGCCAGGATCACTAGTCCCGTGGCAGGGCCATTACCGCCGACGTGGAGAGACGTGGACACCTCGCTGCCAGAGTGCCCGTTCTCGGGGCTGCTCTCGAGGCTGTACTGCGCTGCGCTCCTGGTCCACGTCGCCCTCACTGCCGGGCAACTCCGCGGGGTGGATCCGTTCTCGCAGGGGAAGAGTCCCGCGAGCCCTTACCTTGCGGTGCCCTCCCCATGGACGAGGCTGGGCTTCTCTTCCTCTGGAAACCGCTTGCTCCCAGGTCCTGCTTCTGTCAGCTGTTGAGCGTCTCCAGCTGTGGGCGGGCTGTGCAGGTGCACGTTCCGTGTGCTGCGAGTCAGCCCTGCCTGTGGAAGGAGGGGCATGTTCTTCCCAGCAGGCCGTCAGTCTTTGGTTTTGTTTATGGAAGGTTTTGGAGATGCAGTCTTCATTTTCATATGGTCCATTTTATCGATCTTCTCTCCTATCATTTTTTTTTTCAGAGAGATTTTTGCTATAGGGCATGTGTGCTTGCCAGAGAGACAGAGAGACAGAAAGTGAGAAATCACCCCCCAGGGGGGATGGCCACACTGCAACCCCCTCTCCTCCATTCTCCTCTCAGGATCTTGGGCACGCACGCACACGCGCCTGGTGTGAGTTTAAGCCACCGGGTCCGGGACTCAAACCATGGTTGACTAAGTGGGAGTCCAGCGATATAAACATTACACCATCTGCTGGTCCCAATCTTTTCTCTTATTGCTGCCAGGTTAGAACAGTCTCACCAAATTCCCAGAAGAATTTTCTCTTGGACTATTTAGTGGTCTCATGCTCACCTCTAAATCTTTGATCCATTAGAGTTTGTCCTGTGAAGTATGAGATGTGAACCAGCCTCATTCCTCCAGGTGGCTACCAGTTGTTCCTGTGGTTATTGAATCCTCCATCTTTTCCCCATTAGTTTCAGGTATAATTTTTTTCTTAACTTAAAACCTCGTACTTAGTTTTTTCGGCTTTAGAGCTTTTCGTTTTTATGTCGTTGATCTTTCTATTCGTGTGTCAATGTCACAGTGTTAATTACCCAGACTCTAACACGTCATAACAGTGGACAGGCCAGTCCTGACCTATTACTCCTCTTGAAAGAATTTTCCTGGCATCTTACTTGAATTTTAGCTTTCCATGTGCACTTTAGAATAAGTTTGCCAAGTTTAAAGAAACATTCTGTTAGTATTTTTTGTGTGAATTGTGTTCAATCTATAGATTAACATGGGAAGAATTGTCATTTTTATGACACTGAGTTCTATTCAAGAGCATGGTGTGCTTCTGCAATGTCTTCTTTTGCATTTCTTAGAAGATGTAAACTTTTTCTTAATGTAGATGTAAACTTTTTCTTAATGTAGATGCTGTAACTTTCTTATTAAATTTTTTCCAGATATCTTGTATATTAGAATAGAATAGAAAGGAAAGAAATAGGATCTTCTATTCCATTTATTTATTTCTATACTGACTTTTAAAAAAAATTTTAAGTATTAATTCCATTTGTCATTATTATTGGGTTTTTGTTTTTGTTTTTTGTTTTTTGTTTTTTTAATTTTTTTGTTTTTTTAATTTGTGTGCTCGCCAGAAAGACAGAGAGAGACAGAGAGACAGAAAGTGAGAAATCACCCCACCACCACCACCACCACCACCCACCACCACCCCCGGAGGATGGCCACGCCGCAATCTCTTCTCCTCTTGGGATCTTGGGCACAGATGCAGACGCACCCGGTGTGAGTTTAAGCCACCAGGTCTGGGACTTGAACCGCAGTCGACTACATGGGAGACCAGTGACATAGCCATTACACTAACTGCTAGTCCTGTGGGGATTATATCTTGAAAAATATCACTTGTTAAAATCTAAATGGTTTACAAAATTTAAAGTTTTCTCTTTTTTCCTTTTTAATAGTAACACTTACTATGAAAGCACAGTTTAATAGAAGTTTAAAACTGAGTTTTGACAGGACTTAGTTTCAGTGAAATAGAAATCTATAATTCCTTATTCTTTGTGTGCTTGAAATTAACTGTGATTTAAGAAATCGTATGTTTTCAAAAGTAATTTAGAGGTAGAAAAAGTACCTGACTTACAGCGAGCACCCAGCTCAGGACGGTGGGAAGGGCCCTGAGAGGGTTCAGGGTGTGGCCGTCCCACTGCCCACTGTGACCGTGTCCACCTCCTTTGGCCTCAGTTTTCATGTCTATAAAATAGAGCATGTGCTAACTACCTGCCAGTGAGGTCATGTATGTTGAGAACACAGCACATGGCATGGGACCTGTTTGACAGCCAACAGGTGGTAACTGTCATGATCCGTGTACCTACTCACTGAAGCCCCCCTGGGCATGTTAAATACCGACCCGGCTGCTGTAACAGAGGTCCCAAACGGTTAAACGAGAAAGAAACGTGCCTGTCTCTTGTGCAGCAGTGTGAACGGCTCCGTGGCTTGGAGGTTTGGAACACCCAAACCAGGTTTTTAACGCCTGTGGCTCTGTTGCTTTCAATTTATGATGGCTGCTCATGGTCCCAGGGGCCACACCAGCTCCTACCATTGTATCATCACTCAGTCCACAGGAAGCAAGAAAGGGAAAGTGGGGAAGGGATGGCATGAACAGCCTCTTTTTTTTTTTTTTAGTTTACTTATTTATTTCTTCTATGAGCAAGAGACACAGAGAGAGAGCATGCCCCCAACAGGGCCTTTGGACCGGGACCTACCCCGGCCTCAGCCAGCTCAGATCAGGGGCCTACAGTGCCCAGGAAGGCCTCCAGACACAAACCTGGAACCTTCTGGTATGGGTCAGCTTTGTGGGGTGTTGCATTTTACTACCAGGCCACCCTTCAGCCCTGTACCTCCCCTTTAAGCCTGAGGGGCTGCTCACACCACCTCCACTCCCGTGTACACTGGCCACAAGCCAGTCACATGGCCACCAAAATGTGAGAGAATCTGGGAAACGAAGGGTTTATTTCCTCCTAAAACTGTTCTTATCCAGAAGAGAAAGCAAACACTGGGGACAGCTAGCAGCCAGAGCCCTTCTTCTGAGTATGAAAATGACTCTTCTCACAGGCCACCAAGTGGCCACGTGCCTCAGCCTGCTTGTGACCCACCGTGGTGAGCCGGAGATCCCTGGAGCAGGAGGGATTCGGTGTCTGTGGCGTCTGTTGTTATGTCTCATTCACTGTGGGGCCATGCGGGTGTAAGGACCATACCCAGATCAGTCTTGCTCGTTCTCTGGGCTGGCTTTGGGAGGCTGCCAGATCTCAGGGTGATGAGGTATAACCTGGAATCGGGGTTCTGAAACCTGCTGACGAGTGGCAGACACCTAACAGAGGTCCAGCCTTGGTCTTCGGTAGTAGGTATACAGCAGGTACTCATGAACTTCGTTATGACTGCTGTCTACACTGAAGTGGGTCACAGGACCATTTAGAGGTGACCAGTGGATCTGAGGTCACATCGCTTACTTATTGACTCTGGGCGTGAGCATGTGCCAGCGCTTTTATCTCGGTAGCTCTGGAAGAGGGCGCTTTATGTATAATCTTCTCAGAAACCATGTAGGCCAGACCACAGAGCTCCCTGTCTCTCAGGCCACTGGTCTAATTAGGAAAAATAGTAAGTAAGAAGGTGGACTGGGGGAGGTGCAGCATCTTCCGCATTTGAAAGCTGTGTTTAGGCTGGGACAGTTCTGCCTTTAATTATCCTGTCTGAGTTGACTTTAATGAGCATTATTTTAATGTCTTCATTTTAAGGAGCAAAAAAATAAAAACATGCTTTTTGCATCCAAGCATATAAAACAGTTTTATTCACTGAGCTTAAAAGACAGAGTCGTTGCTGTTAGGTCCACAGTGACTCGGAGCCAGAAACCTCAGATCGGAGTCTTGACCAACGGCGAACAGCCGGTTGCTATCAGGAAATCTCAGGATTCGGTCTAGCCCAGTCCCTCTCGTCCCGTGGCCATCTCCCAGTGACAGGACATGGGAAACCAGGGCCACACGTAGGGCCGGCAGGATCAGCCTCAGGCGGCGCCTTGGTCCACTCAGGCTGCCGTAACAGAAGTCCCTTCGACTGGGTAGCTTGAAACTGCAGTTTCTCCTCACAGTTCTGGATGCTGGGAAGATCGAGCTCCGGGTGCCGGCAGACTCCATGTCCACCGAGGGCCTTTCCTCACGGATGGTGCCTCTGTGTGTCCTCACGTGGCAGAGGTTCGAAGGGCTGGGCAACTCCTTCAAGCCCCCCCTAGAAGGGCGCTCATCCCATTTGCACCTCATCCTGTTTCTTAATTCCATTGCATTCGGGGTCAGGCTCCAGCATATGTATTGGGGTGGAGAGATGCCTACATTCGGGCCATAGCGGGTGGGTTCTTACTGACGTGCAGAAAACTGTGGGCATGTCAAGCCCACCCGCTCGCCGTCCCAGCTGGAAGTAGGAATCCCTCCTGGAGCCCTCTCAGCCAGGTGCTCTGCCAGGCCACTCGATGCTCTCCCTGTCTCACTGCTGACCTTCCAGCGGTATCCTCCATCTTGCTACCTGATTTACCTTTTCTTCGTTTTCTCTTCTAGGTTTTTGTTTTAGAAGTTTTTCCTTTGGGGCACATGTACTTGCCAGAGAGACACAGACACAGTGAGAGGAAAGCAAGAACTGCCCCCCCCCAGGGGGATGGCCATGCCACAATCTCTTCCTCCATTCTCCTCCTGGGATCTTGAGCACACATATACACATGCCCCAGTGTGCTTTTCAAGCCACCGGGCCCAGGATTCGAACTGTGGTTGGCCACATGTCCTACAACATAACCGCTATGCCACCTGCTGGCCCCTCCATATGTAATTTTTTAAAAGTGTAAATTATATAACTTCATTTGGAAAACGGAAATAAGGAAGAAATGATCAGGTACAATTCTGCATCCTAACAGCCATCATTAATTTTTATGCTTTGTAGATTTTTTAATCATGAGCATCATTGTCTCCTAATGATCGTTTACAAACCACTTTCTCTTGGTTTTCTCGCTTTATGAGCCTTTCCCTAAAAACTGTCTCTAGCCATGTAATAGATGTGCACCTGTAACCCCTCCTGTTACACCGGGTAGCTGTGAATCCTCATCTGTAGAACAGCTTTTACAACGAGCGTTTTCATACACATAACTTTCAGCGTTTTGAATAATTTCTTTGGGATAAATACACAAAGTCAAACAAAATTATATTTGATATTGCAAAATCGGTATTCCTATGTCTTGTGCTAATTTATAATGCCATCAGCAGTGTTTAAAAGTTGCCAGTTTCAGAACCAGCAGATGGCATAATGATTATGTCGCGGGACATCCATGTGGTCAACTGCTGTTCAAGTACTGGACCTGGAAGCTTCAAACTCACACCGGGAGTGTGTGTGTGTGTGTGTGTGCGCACCCAAAAGCCTGAGAAGACACTGGAGAAAACGGATTGTGACATGGCCATCCCCTCAGAGAAGTGATTTCTAGCTTTCTGTCTCTCTGTCTCTCTCTGTCTCTCCAGCAACCACATGTGCCCTATAGCAAAAACTCTCTCTCATTTTTATTTTTAAATGCCAGTTTCATAGTACTCGTGACAGCAGTTAGTATTACAATTTTTTTACATTTTTCCTGTTTGGAAAAGGTGAAAATTATATCGGGGGGGAATTTCCTTATTGGAAAAATAAATGCATGCTTATTATATAAAATTGAGAGATGCCGAAAGAAAATTAAAATCATCTGTAATTTTTTTTAGAAAGATTTTCGCTATAGGGCGTGTGCTTTCACTGGAGAGACAGAGAGGGACAGAGAAACAGAAAGCGAGAAATCACCTTGGGGAGGCGGGGAGAAGGCCATGCCTCAATTCCTTCTCCATTCTCCTCTTGGGATCTTGGACATATATGCACACACTCCTGGCCTAAGTTTTAAGCCGCCGAGTCCGGGACTCAAACGGTGGTTGACTATGTGGGAGTCCAGTGATATAACCATTTCACATTCTGCTGGCCCCAAATCAACTATAATCTTGGGCCAGCCAGGTGGTGTGGTGGTTTACACTCCTGGATTCTACGTGACTGACTGTATAGTTCAAGCCCTGGACCTGGAGGCTTGAAAAACATGCGAGGTGTGTGTGCAGCCAGGCCCAAAATATCCAGAGAGGAGAATGGAAAAGAGATTGCGGTGTGGCCATCCACTCTGTGGGGAGGTGTGTGGGGGTGCTAGCTCACCATGCCCCCTACTCTCTACCCGCTCTGCGTGTATGTGCCCTGAAGCAAATTAAAAAAGAAAAATCAACTATAATCATGTCCTCATGCATGATAGACAGCCGCAGGTACTACTATAGTCTGTAGTCTACCTGACTTTTTAAAACATACGTAATTTCATTTTTTTCCTCTTTTTATAAATTGAATAAAACTTTTTTCACATAGCAGTTTCATGCTTTGTGAACATAATTTTTTAGGATATTAATAGAAATTTAGATTATTTTCAATGTTTTGCTATCTTAAATTATAGCGTATGGTCATGTTTATAACTAAATTTTCGCACATTGTAAGAGTTCTGTATGAAAGAAACCCCCCTGGCTTGTGTCGTCTGTACTGGGTGTTTATTATGACTTCTTAAAAAGATATATCAGAGGCAGGGCCAGCGGTTGGCATAATGGTTATGTTATTGGACTCCCACGTAGTTGACCACAGTTTGAGTCCCAGTCCCAGTGACTTAAAACTCATACCGTGCATGTGTGCGTGCATGCCCAAGATCCCAAGAGGAGAACAGAGGAAAAGGGATTGCGGCGTGGCCATCCCCCCTGGGAAATGATTTCTCGCTTTCTGTCTCTATGTCTCTCTCTGTTTCTCCAGCAAACACACTCACCCAATAACAAAAACCTTTTATATATATAAAATATAAAATAAATAAAACATAAAATTTTATTTATTTACATTTAATCACATCTTTATAGTGTGCGATATTTCTTTTTCCAGCACAAATACCGTGCATGTCAGTCAAGACAATGATATTACTATGTACATTATCAGCAGCAAATAGCTTCTTGCTTTCTTGTCAATTAAGCATACTTTTACTTGTTTTTTCCTTCTCCTTTTCCCTCCCTCCCTTCCATACTAACTTTTTTTTCCCACCTTTTATTGATTCACAAAAGATCTTAAACTAAAAATATGGACAACATTAGACTCTAGTGACAAGTGCACTGTAATTTTCTTCTGAAATATTTTTTCCTCTCTCCATTCCCCCTTTTATTAAAGAGAGGTATAAATTAACTCATTTGCAAAACACTTAGGTTAGTCTCAATTTGGTCTGTTATTTGCAGAAAGCCCCATGAGAATGCAATTTCTGCTGCAAGACAACAGATACCATTTGTATTATTGAACGTATGCAGATAATCATTCTGCCACAAAATAAGAATGCTCATAAATATTTTCCAATTGCAAAGGGGTCAGGGAGGGAGAAAAGTCTTTCAATTAAAAAAAAGTTTATTTAAACAAACTGCTGAATCTATCAACAACTCAAAAGGAAACCAAAATCCTTGAATCTGGAAGACAAATCATAGAAGGAACTCAGTAATGTTTTAGACGAGTCATAGAATTCTGTTTCACCAGTTCAGTATTATGTACTCTCTTTTGTTGAATTTGCAGTGTTACTGTGATCTGATCTTTCCATTTAAATCCTGGAAGTTAACATTCAACATTATTCTTGATATTTCCGAACTTGTCCCTACCATTTTTTGTTCTCTTATTTCTGTCTGTCTTTAGTTTTCCTGGTATAGCAATCCCTTCAGAACTTCTCAAAGAGCTGGTTTGGTGTTGGTAAACTCTTTCAGATTTTGTTTACCTGAGATTGTTTCAGGCTTTTCTTCCCATATGAAGGACAATCTTGCTAGATATAGTATCTCATCTCTGTGGTCTGGTCAATCTGGCTATAATGTGCCTTGGAGATCTTCTTGGGGTCCTTTGTATTTCTTGGGTCTGAATCTTTGAGTGCCTCTCTAGGTTTGGAAAGTTTTCTTCTAGGATTTCATGGAATAGATTATCAGTGTCCTTAGTAGTTTCTTCACCTTCTGGGATACCAATTATCCGGATGTTAGGGCATCTAATGGTATCTAGTATTACTCGTATATTATTCTCATTTTGGGGGGATTATTTTCTCAGTCTTTTTGGTGAAATTTTCTAGGTCAGAGGTTCTGTCTTCTATACCTGAGATTCAATCTTCTGCATAATCTAATCTGCTTTTAATACTTTCAGGGGAGCTTTCGATTTCTTGTTTTACAGCCTTCATCTCGAACAGTTTCATTTGATTCTTTTTTATGGTGTGTATTTCCTCTTTCAGGTCATGCAAGAACGTCCTCACCTCCTTGAACGCATTGTCTCTTTTCTCCTGCATCTTCTGGCGTCTGTAGTCTCTTCTCTTGCATCTCTGTTAGCTTTGTCACTATGAATATTCTAAATCCTTTATCTGACAATTCCACAAGCTCCATTGTACTGTCTATGGATGATGAAGGGCTGTTCTTTCCTCTCAGAGGAGAGATATTTTCTTGGTTTCCCATATTTCTTGTGCCTCTGTGGGAGTTTCTGGTCATCTGACGGATTATATGTTACTTCCTACTTTCCTAGAGTTAGTTCTGAGTGTTAGAAGTGTGCAGGAGGAGATAACCTGCAGTATTTCTGCAGTTCTGTTTCCCTGATCCTCACCAAGAAACCTGCACTTTTGTTGATGGAACTGGATATTACAAAGGCCCCACAGCTTCTAGGGATTAGGTGCACCAGGGTTGAGCTGCAGGGTTTCCATTGAGAATTCAGAGGTGCGTGGGAGGAGATGAGGAGATGAGCCATGCTCTCTGGGCAACTCTGCATTTCTCCCTGCTGCTCATTTTGCAGTCTCTCTTCTCTGATTTGTAGTCATTTGGTGGCATATTCATGTTCGGCTAATTTGGGGATTTCTGCTACTGTAAGCTCATATGCTTCACTTTACTGTGAAATACTTCTATGCCTATTTCTCCTCTAGTACTGTGTTTTGCAATCTGGTATTCACAGAAAGATATTTTAATTCAGATTTATGAAGATGAGTTTCTCTTTTTCTGTAGTGGGGGTTCAGTGGGGGTTGAGGTTTTCTATGACCCTAAAAGTAGTCAGATGTTTTCTTTACTGTGCACCTAGACCTGCCTAGACACTCGATGTGTGGAAGCTGAGAAGCAAGATGAGAAAGTCAGGTAAAAGAAAAGGATAAAAGGGGGAAAAGACCAAGAAGAAGGAGAAGGAGAAGGAGGAGAAGAAGAAGAAGAAGAAGAAGAAGAAAAAACAATGAAAAGTAACAAAAAACAGTTTTTTAAATGCAAAAAAATCAAAACTATGTGTCAAGCTAGCAGGGCTGGTCCTACCTCAGATGCACATAGATTCTGAAATTAGCAAGAAAAATGAGAGGTCAGAGACAAGAGATGGTACTTATAGATTTTTTTTTTTTTTTTTTTTGCTATAGAGTGTGTGCACTCGCCAGACAGACAGAGACTGACAGAGAGACAGAAAGCAAGAAATCACTCCCCAGGGGGAATGGCCATGCCGCAATCCCTTCTCCTCCATTCTCCTCTCGAGATCTCGGGCACGCACGCACACGCGCCCGGCGTGAGTTTTAAGCCACCGGGTCCAGGACGCGAATTGCGGTCGGCTACATGGGAGTCCAGCGACATAGCCATTACGCTAACTGCTGGTCCCTGTACTTATAGATTTTTAAAACACATAGATATAAAAAAGGAAAAAATTTGAGAGAAAGGGAGAGGTAGGGAGAGAGACAGAGACAGAAAGAAGAACGACATCCCCCGCACCTTGCTTCACTAGGTGTTGGGGTGGAAGGAGAGGTTTGGGGCAGAGGCTTTCCGGTTAAAAGGGCAGGGCTGGGCTCAGCTCAGATGCACGTGAATTCTCACTTTGCTAGGTTTTAGGCTGGAAGACTGGAAAAGACTTACACATAAAAGATATTAATCTTTTGTCTGTTATATCTCTTATAAAGTGTTTTTCAATCTGTCAGTTCCCTTTCAGTTTTACTTATTTTTTTATTTTTAAAATTCTGTTTCTTCATGGCACCTGTCATGTCCTAGAAATTTTTTTTCCTACTCCTAATATCACAATATTTTCTTTAAGTATTTCTTTTATTTAATTAATTATTTTGGGGGGAGAGGTTTGTGCTATAGGGTGTGTGACTCACCAGAAAGACAGAGAGAGACAGAGAGACAGGAAGCGAGAAATCACCAAGGGGGGATGGCCATGCCGCAATCCCTTCTCCTCCATTCTCTTGGGATCTTGGGCACGCATGCATGCACATCCAGCGTGAGTTTAAGCTACCGGGTCAGGGACTCGAACCACGGCGACTTCATGGGAGTCCAGCAACATAGCCATTACACCAACTGCTGGTCCCTCTTTTGGTATTTCTAAGGCTTAGTTTTCTACACTTAAATTTTATACTCTTTACATAGTCCATATGAATTCTACTCTACTTTTACTTCCCAAATATTTCAAAATGGTGAAGTCATAGAGAAGGCTGGTTGGCTACTTTACATTGCTATATACTGGTAATTGGAATTTTCAAATTAGTTTATAAATTCAGTACAATTGTCATCAAAATCATAATGGGATATTTTGGGAATGTAACCAAATGATTCTTAATTCATCTAGGAGGATAAACATACAAAAACAGCCAAGAAAATTTTATAAGAGAAAAGTTCAAAGAGGGGAGATTAGGTTATCCGATAATAAAATATGATATGAAGCTCAATTAATGAGAGTAAAACAGCATGTTACCCGCAGAGGAACAAACAAGGCAACCGAACAACAGAGACATTTGAAACAGGCCCAGATATAAAAACAGTGTGGGGGCCAGTTGATAGCACAGTAGTGCAACACTCTGCAATGCTGTGTTCTCATGACAAGGTCCCAAGTTCGTGGCCTTGGGCTTCCTGTACGCACCAGCTGCATGTGTACACGTGTCTGATCTGGGCTGACTGAGTGGGGGGTGAGGATATCTGCCTATCTTTGTCTTTTCTCTCCTGTGGAATAAATAAATAAACTTTAAAAGAGTTTAAAAATGATTTAGGAAAGCATACTATTATAGTGAAATATTTTAGATGGGTGGGAAAGGAAGGATTTTTAACTGAAAGATTTTGACCAACAGAATAGAGAACACAGAGATAGTCCCACAGAAATATGTCCCACAGAAACTGATTTTTGACAAAGGGAAAGGTAATTTTTTTTTTTTGAGAGGTTTTTGCTATAGGGCGCGTGCGCTCGCCAGAAAGAGAGAAACAGAGAGACAGAAAGCGAGAAATCACCCCCTGGGGGGATGGCCATGCCGCAATCCCTTCTCCTCCATTCTCTTCTCAGGATCGTGGGCACGCATGCATATGCGCCCTGGCGTGAGTTTAAGCCACTGTTTAACCGCAGTTGACTACATGGGAGTCCAGTGACATAGCCATTACACCAACTGCTGGTCCCAGGGGAAAGGTAATTAAGCAAAGAGAAAGGACAGTGTTTTCAGCAAATGGTTGTGGAACAAGCAGATATTCATACACCAAAAATGAAACCCCTCAACCTTATAAAAACTCATTTCGTATTAAAATATCAACTCCAAATGTATCAGAGATGTAAGTGTGGAAAGTCAAACTGTGAAATTCTTAGAAGAACCCGTTAGAGACACTGGCGTGGTCTTGGGCTAGGCAGAGAGCTCTTGGACATGGCAGCGAGGAGCACTTCAATGAAAGGAGCGTGGCCGGCTGGAGTTACCCCGGCGAGCCCCTGAGCAGGTGTGCAGACCGCCTGAGTGTGGGGAATACTGACAAATCACACACCCGGTGAAGGACTCGTATTCTGAACACAGAAGAGAACTCCGAAAGCTCAACGGTCAGAAAACAAACAGCCCAACTGGAAAAACGGACAAGGTCACTTTGCCAAAGAAGAGACATGATGGCAAATAAGGAAAGATGTCAACCCCCTCAGGCATTAGAAAAATGCAAATGAAACCCCCAGCGAGACACTGCTGTACGCCGTTCCACTGGCTGAAAATGAGCACCAGGTGTGGGTGAGGGAATGCGGCACGCGGGACTGCGGGTGAGGGTGGCACAACCGCGCAGGGAGCAGTCTGGCGGTTTCTTAGAAAGACCACTCTCAGCAAATGGCCCAGCAGTGTCACTCCTGGGCCCTTATTCCGGCGAAATGAAAACTTCCTTTGCACAAAAATCTGTCCGTTCATGTGCATGACAGTACTATTCCTGATGACCGACTGCCGCAGAACCCCCGGAGGTCCCCAGAGGGTGGGTGGGTGGACACCAGCTCCGCCGCCTCCTTTTGGGAAGCCCTCAGTACTGGCCACAGCTTGGAGGACTCTCTTTTCTTTAGAGAGATTTTTGCTATAGGGCATGTGCGCTTGCTGGAGAGACGGAAAGACAGAAAGCGAGAAATCACCCCCCGGGGCGACGACCACACCGCAGTCCCTTCTCCTCCATCTCTTGGGATCTTGGGCATGCACACACACCTTCCTGGCATGAGTTTCTTTTGTTTTGTTTTAATTTGAAAATCTTTATTCAATTCCAGTATAGTTCTCTTGGAAGAAATACCAAGCAAATAGATAGGCCAAACTGAAAACCATGCTACACAAACCCCATTATCATTTATCATGAAAAGTGAAAAATGAAGTGTGAAGATTCATCTTCGCGAGAGCAGCAGCATGCATACATTAAACGCTACCTTCTCTTCCTCTGTTACAGCCAATGATTAAGGTGTGCACAAACGACTACGCCTTGAAAAAAGATTCCAACGAGCAGACAGAATTCTGTCACTGAGATTAGCCACATTATAAGGCATGAAAAGTTTTAAGAAACCTATTTCTTTTAGTTTTTTGTTTGTTTGTTTGTTTGCCATAGGTTGTGAGCACTCACCAGGGAGAGAGAGGGAGAGTGAGAAAACGGCCCTGCTGTGGGATGGCCATGCCGCAATCCCTTCTCCTTCATTTTACTAGCGGGGGTGTGGGTACACGTGCCAGGTCCCCGGCTCACACCGTGAAGTCGGCTATGTGGGGTCCAGCTGCCTTACCTTCACGCCACCTGCTGGACCCCAAGAAGTCCTAGATTTAAAGAAAGTATTAAAGTGTCTTCACTATTTATGCCAACTGCGTCTACAGGAAGAGACGGTGCAGTTGAGACTAAGCAGGTGTCGGGTGAAGCTGGAACGCAGTCACCACCCTTTCAGGAAAAGATTGCAGGAAACCTTTGAGTGAGGCCGGGCGATCGACGTTCGCACTGCTGAAGTCTCACCCGCTCTTTACGTCGGAGCAGAACTGTATACACGGTTACACCGTTGAACACGGAGGGCGGTGTCTGTGAATCGGTGTGCACTCGGGGTCCATAGTGTGTGCTGCATGTGCGGTGAGTCGGAATTCCTTTCCTATCTTCCCTGTGGTCCCGGGCACAGTCCCACAAGGAATCATCCAGAAGAATGGAGAATGGGTCTCTCCACTAGGCTTTTCCCAGTGAGTTTTAGGCCACCAGACCCTGGCCTCCAACTGCGGTCAGCCATGGAGAGTCCAGTGATGTATTCTACGCCATCTGCCAGAGGACTCCTTTTAAAAAGCCTATTTACTTCCTCCTCTGTGGACAGCGAGCGCGAGACCGCGTCCCCAGTACAGTCCTGGTGCTGCAGTCGACCCGGCTTTCAGCTAGACCCGGGCCCGGGGCACATGCGTACTCAGGGAAGTCTCTGGACCTGAACCAGAACTTCCCAGGCCCGATGGCCTTGCCCTTTGACCCTCAGATGTATTGTGGTAAGTGAAGGAACTGGGCTCTCATGCCAAGGTTACACACCGTGTGACTCCACGCGTGTAACGCTGTGGAAGAGGCAAAGCCGCGGTGAGGGAGGACAGGTCGTGGCCACCGGAAGTCGGCGGAGGGCGGTCTGACTGCAGAGGGACTGCGTGCAGGGACCGAGGGCAGGCGCGTCGTTCTTTATCCTGGAAGCTGCATTACAAGAAGCTGTGGTGCTGTAAGACCCAGAACTGCACCAAAAAGAGACAAGAAGAATCCTATTGTATTTAGGGACCAGCAGGTGGCGTGGTGGTTAAGCTACTGGACATTCCCACATGGCCGACCACAGTTCGAGTCCCAGGCCTGGTGGCTTGCTTTCTCACTTTTCTTCTCTCTCTGGTCAAATTAAAATAAACGAATGAATGAATAAATTTTTTAAAAAATCCTATTGTATTTAGATGTACAGTCCTGACTGGAATCTGAACAGGGGGAGGCAGGTGGCCGCAGGGCATTCGGACTCTGTGTCTGGTCTTGAGCCATCTCCCAAAGTCAGGGTGGTTTGGATCTGGTCTGGAAGGGTACTCTCAGGTTTCAGCTCGCTCTGAGTGTGGGGTTCGTTTGCTGTCTTGAGCCGGAACGGCACATGGTAATGTTTTCACATGGGCATGGCTTCTGTGCCTTTAATGGGTTTCAGGGAAGCGCGGTAGGCGGATCGGGAAGGAGGTTCACAGCAGTCCCCCCACTGCGGACTGCAGGCCAGACGAGGCTTCACTGGGACCACACAGAGGCACAGGCTGCTTCGGTCTTTCAGGGCCCTTAAACGCCAGCCCGCAGCTAACAGGAAACAGAGGCATCCCGGGATGCTGGAACCTTGCTGGCCCGGAAATGGGAGGGTTCGTGGGGATGCGGGAGGCCACTCGAAGGTGGCCTTCTCCTCTGCTTGTGAAATAGGAGCAGGTGGGAGCAGCGTGGCCCAGGGGTGCTCACCTTGGGGCTCTAAGGGTGACAGAGGCTGCTCCCAGCAGGAGTGGGGCTTGGCGGGGAGGGGCCCAGCAGGCCAGGCCTCAGCTCCTCCCACCCCTCCAGCAGAGCTGTTCCATGGTGGTTCTTTGGTAGATCGGGCCCCTGCGAGGTGCCTTCTATTTAAAGAGCAGCTTCCGCTGCCTAAAAACAAAGATTTTTGCCTTTCCCCCCCAAAATTTTTTCCATGAGCAAGAGAAACACAGAGAGAGAAAGAGAGAGGCGTCCCCCACAGTCTTGACAGATCCTCCCCAGCGTCACACAGCCCCAGATCACGTGCCTGAGAGTCCCCAGTGCCTTCGAGGAAGTCAAAGACCTGAACCCAGAACCTTCCCTCATGGGCCAGCCTCACAGAGTACAGAGGTTGGCCACGCTGTCTTCTGGGCCCTGAGTCAACTTTCAGTCTGCACTGGACCAGTCTTCTGTGAGGTCCCTTGGGGCCCTGGGTGCCCCCTGCTGTGGGCCAGCCCAGCCCCCGGGGGAGGCGGAGGCCTGTCATCTCAGATCCATGGAGTAAGACCTCTCTCAAAAGAAATTCCAAAACATGTAAATGATGACTTTTTAGTCCTGTGGACAGGAGGCTGATCTGTAGAAAAGTCCTCATCTCAATTTGCAAACCCGATTGTACAGACAAGTCAAAGGCGGTCTTCACGCGGTCCCCGGCAGACGGAGGCTTGCCTTCTATTTTGGGGCTTGAGACCTGCCTTCCCTCCTGCCCACTTACCCCCACCCCCATCCCAGCTTTCGTAACACAGAGGCGCATCCAAGTTCAGGCTCTTTTCTCAGCACTGTGGGGACCCCGACTAGGGAAGGGGAGAAACCGGGGGCTGGGCTTGGGGGACCGACCAGGCTGGAGGACTTGGCACTTGTCACTCGGTTGGATGTCCCAGGGGGCGCGGCTCAGGCTGAGGGCGTCTGAGGGCCGCGAGACTGAGCCATGCACCAGCAGAGCCCCTGCCCAGCCTCGCTCGGGCAGAATCACGGTATCTCCAGTGAGGCCGCAGGCCTGTCTCGGGTGACTTGGGCCCTGTCAGACACTGGGTAGGACTCCTCCGTCCGGGCACCAGGCCGCGGTGGGCAGACCCCGTGAGCTGGGCGAGCAGCGCCGAATGTTAAACCAGAGGGGCAAAGGGGGTGTGAGGTCAGCCAGCTGCTGAGCCCGCCAGCCCCACCTCCAGTTAGAGGCTCTCGCCTGTCATTTTTTCAGAAGCACTTTCAGATCCACTCCTAAACAGCGGGGGAGTGGGGTCTTCTGCATCTCACCCTTCGAGTGCCACTTCTGAACTCCACCCCCAAGCCCCGTCCCTGTCGCTCCGATCCTGGGCAAGCTCCAAGGGCCCTGCGTTTGGGCTGATGCTTCACAGTTCTTGAACAAAGGTCCCTGCATTTTCATGTTGGACTAGACCCCACCAGCTATGTCGCCAGTCCTGTCTGCAGTTTTTGATATGAATTACTGTCACTGCATTATTTTTATCTCATATATCTTAATTCTAAAAAGAGCATGTGTATATTTAGTTTTATAACCGAGATTTATAGCAACCATGTGAACTTCATGCTGGGGGTTGCTGCCAGTCTAGCTGTCGGAGGGTGTGGACTGTCAGCCAGTGACCAGCTTTTTAAAAACTGTGGTTGGACAGGAAAGACGTGAGACAGAGGGACCTGGAATCGAGCTGGGAGAGTTTCACATGTGGGTGAATCCACTTTCACTGAGCCGATGGCTTCTTGGGTAACCCAGAGCCTGGACCTTGGAGATGCAGAGATCACCGCACAGCCCCTGCCCTCGAGGAGTGCTTCATCCACTGAAGTCTTTGTCAGACCTTTGAAACCTCAAGCCATAGGAAGAAACCTGCCCAGCCCACGTATGAACGTTCGCACCAAGACGGGAGCTGGGTGTCTTGGAGCACGAGGTGCAGAGTACTCGGTTTTCTGTTCTGCAAGGGGACTTCGAAAGGTTCATGGAAAACGGAATTAAAGTGCAAGTTTATTTTGGACCAGAGGAGTTTGAAATCCATGCAATGTTTTTCATAATACACATTTCCCATGGACTCAGAGACCATCTGCCGTGTCGTCTTTTACACGCAGCAGACTTGCTAGTGAGCCTGATTTGAAAAGCACTGCGCCGATGGGAGAAGCCGGTGTGAGTAACGATGCTCCGATAAGCGTTACAGTAGAACTGGTGCAGGCTTCCTGAGGAAGCGGATTTGCTGGAAGTGTTGAAGGATAAGGAGCTGGCGTGGAGAAGTGGCCGGGGGTAACAAGGTGAATTCCAGAGAGGGGGGCCATGTCCGAGCCTGGGCCATGTCGTGGGGCAGGGCAGATGGAGGACATGCCCAGCAAGAAGCCCGTGCCCTGTCCCCATGGGAGCCACGGCAAGGTGACCTTTTCAGCAGCTTTGCTTGAAATACAGTTTATATACCAAGACATCTGCTCATCGTAGGCATCCAGCCCGCGACTTCTAGTGGGCGCATACAGTGTGCAACCGCAGCCTGGCCCCAGAATACTTCCTCACCCCCAAAAGCTCCCTCGTGCCCATTTTCACACAGTCCCCATCCTGGCCCAGCCCCAGGCCACCCCTGACCCGCTCTCCATCTCTGTAGATCTGCCTTTTCTGGAAACATCGTGTAAGCTATCGTCTGGTGTCTGGTCTCCGTCCCCGGCACCCCCATGCTGTTCCCTCAGTCGGTATGGCACAGTTGACCTGTGGGTGGGTGTGGACCGTTCCCAGTTCAGGGCTGTCTGTTAGCACGGCAACTGGAGGAGGCCCCAGAGCTTTCTCTTTAACGGGGGCTGTTTCCCCAAGTGCCCCGGCGTCTTCCGTCCTCTGGGTGTCGTCTGTTCTTCACGCTGCAGCCCTTCGTTCTTCGGTTTGGACCCCAGCACAGGTCTCAGGTGGGGTGAGTGCCACAGGGGAGCCCTGCCACGCCTTGTTAGCCCTTGTCCCCTCCCAGGGACTCAGACGCATTGGCCTAAGCAGCGCCTCTGCCTGAAGGCCAAGTGCGTTCACAGCTGCAGTCAGACACCTGAGCTCAGGGTGGGCGCTTAGACAGGCCCCCCAAGCATGGGCAGCTCAGCTGAGGCACCCCCCACCCCGCCTGCCCTGAGGGCCCCTCGCTGGCCAGAGTCCTGGGCCAATCTCAAGGACCTCCAGGTCAGCTTCCTGATTGTGTCTCTGTGGATGACAATGGGGAAGAGACCCAGGGCTGGCCACAGTGGGGCTGGGTGAGGGGTGGAGTGTGGGGCCATGCCGTGGGGACTCAGGTGGGACTGGGGGCACCCTCGGGCCCTGTCCTCCACAGTACCAGGGCCTTATGTTTAGAGGCTGATGGGCTTTGGGCAGGTGGCTGGGACCCAGCTACACGCAGGAGCCCCCACCATATAGCCTCTGGGGAATGTGAGTGTGAGGCTCAAGCTGGCCCCAAGGGTGCTGCGAGCACGGGCCAGACCCGGCGCCTGCTGCCCCTGGGTGCTCTGCTCCGTCCTGCACCTGTGGCCTCTGCCAGGCCTCGTCTCACCCAGGGTGCTCATACAGAGCCAGAGCTTATGAGCACCCCTACCTCCACTGTCAGATGAAAGACCAAGATCGTGTCTCACCGTGGTGGAGAGCGGGGCCGTCAGACTGCGGGGCCGGGAGTCAGACTGGGTTCGAGTCCCCGTCCTGTCATCGAGTGGTGCTGCGATCACAGGGAGCGAGGAGGTCTGCACTGTCCCTCCCGGGTCCCCACGCACAGCCCCATGCTCCACCCCCTCTGGACCTCTGCGGCCAGCCCTGCGTCTCCCTCCCCATTGTCATCCGCTGAGACACAGAAGTCGGGAGCTGACCTAGGCCGGGGGCACTTGAGACCGGCCCAGGGCTCCAGCCCGCAGGGGCCTCCGGTGTGGAAGGCCAGTCCCTGCAGAATCCGGCTCGTTCCTCCGTGGTGGGGCCAGGGAGTGGCGGGGCTAGGGGCACGTCTCCAGGGCCACCTCCAAAACACGCCTTCTCCAGAGAGCCTGCTGTGCAGCTGTGGCCGCGAAAGCAGTTCCCCACCCTCACCGCCACCCTGAAGCCAGATGGCCGCCTCCCTGTGCTTTTCCTGGTCAGAAGTTCTGGAGGTGCCAGAACAGTCAGGAGGTGGGTCCTGTTACCCAGGTTTACAAACGAGGAAACAGCCTCAGAGAACGGAAGTGGCCCACCCAGGTCACACACACGGCCAGGGCAGCCCAGCCCGGGTTCTGGGTCGCAGTAGCCCAGCTCCGCTCGGCCAGCTCGGGCTTGCAGATCTGAGGGCTGATGCCGGCCCCTCACCCACGCAGAGAGGAAGACCCCATCGGCCCTGCTCTGGCTCAGGAAGCCCTGCTCTGGCTCTGGCTTGGCCAAGGAGGGAGCCACACTCCAGCTCGCCCTCACCTGTCTGGCGACTGAGAGGAAAATTCAGTGCACGCCAGGCCCCGGCCCCAGGATCGTCCCAGACACAGAGGGCTCTCTATTGGCTGTTACAGAGGTTTCCCTGGGACCCACAGTAACTCCCCAGAGAGCGGCAACGCTCCAGGAGCCAGGGGTAGCAGAGCGGATGGTTGCTTCCCGTG
>NW_006160131.1:316599-318364 GCF_000334495.1 Tupaia belangeri chinensis
CAAACAGTGTCTGTGCCAGCTCTAGCCAGTCCAGTGAGCTGCCTGGGTGGGCCCCCCCCACCAGGAGGCTTCTGGAAAAAGGGTCTCCAGCAGAGCCCCACTGCGAGAGCCCCATCGTGGGCGCAGGCAGATGGTTCCGAAGGCAATCGCCGCTTTTCTGAAGAGTGGGAGCTTCAAAGTCAGGTCCTCATTTGAATCCTGCCTCCAGTAAGCTCCAGCTTCGGGGACTGGGAACGAGACTCGCCCGGCTCCCTCCCATGCCTCTACTTCCTGGGCTACGAGGTGGTGCGGGCGAGGCCTCCGGAAGGGCAGTCCACACGGGTCGTCCCCTCCCCTCCATCCCTTCCTCAGTGGCACAGTGACCACCTCTCTGGGAGCTGCTCCCAGAGGAGCCGCAGGTCGAGTGAAGAGAGCAGAGGCCCCCGAGGTCGGCCCTCCCTGCAGGGGTGCAGATGGCCACCTGGAGCCCATTCCCGTCCTTTGGGAGTCTGTCCTCTAAAGTCCGAGGCCTGCGTTCCCCTCCATGAAGGGAAGTCACTCTGCAGTACAGATGGGGGGGAGCCCTTCCCGAGCGCCAGCTCCACGGGCCAGGGCCCAGGGCTCCCAGCCGGGCCCTCCTCTCCCTAATGCAGGGCAGCCCCCAGAAGTGCTTGGACATGCCCAGGTCCTAGAAAACGGAGCGGGCCTCGTGCTGGTAAGCTGGGCCTGTGTTCAGCTCGGACTTGAGCAGCAGCGTTCTCAGGGCAGCTTTTCCCTGAGACCCTGGACGGGGCGGGCGCAAAGGCTCAACTCGCACGCCTGACCCTCGGCGGTCCGGCATTCGGCATGGCAGACCCAGGGGAAGGGGCCCAGCCACTCCCTAGCTTTCTTCCTCTACGAAGCAGGATGCCAGGGAACACCGCCTCCCATGGGGCTGCCATGCAGAGGAAGGCAGGGGCGTGGGCTGAGGGGCCCGCAGTTCCTGGGCGGAGCGGCTCCTCCGTGAGTACTGAGCTGTTCTCAGCGACTTCAACCAGCCTGGGGGAGGTTGGAGGCCCGCCTCCGCTCTGCTGCCGCCCCCTTGGCCTGGCTGCTGGCCCTTAGCGCTGGACACAAGGTGAAGCCACTCGCCTTACTAACGGCGCTGAGGCCTGGGTGGGCGTGGCCGGGACTCTCTGGCCGTTCGGTACCTGTTTCGGGAGCTCCTGCTGCAGGTGGCCTCACTCCAGGCGTGTCCTGCCCCCCCCAGGGCTTCCATTCCAAAAGGGGTGGCAGACGCGGGATCTGATCACCAGATCCTAGTCTTTGTGCAGTGTCCGATCTCGGCAGGTCTGCAAAAACTGGGGCCATGTTTACCGAGCCTGGCCCAGGACTAAGGGCGAGGCCACCCCAACCCAGACCAGCAGAGGATGACTGAAGGATGGAAGGCTGTTTTCAGATCGTCTCATTCCAACTTCTCATCTCCACCCTCCTCCCAAGGGGCTTGGTGTGACCCGAGCTCAGACTAGACAGCGTGGATGGCTCGGGGCAGGGCTGGTCGAAGGACTGGCCAGCTGCCTGTGCCCAGCTGCAGGGGGAGCTGGCTGGGCCAGGTAGCCAGGGCAAGGCCACTTGGCTGGGGTCAGGCATAGCAGGGCCCGTGGCTGAGACGGGCACACAAGGGCTGGGTCCAGTTCCTAGTTACGGGGCGGCGGGGTCCGAGTCCCCCCAGGAGGGCCTGCGACTGGAGCCCGGGGGGAGGGCTGAGCTGAGCCGATGGCGGGCGGCCTGCGGGTCGGACGCTGGG
>NW_006160131.1:318906-322246 GCF_000334495.1 Tupaia belangeri chinensis
CGGCTGCCGTGCCGTCAGCAGTAGTGAGAGCCAGCCTTTCCCGAGCACGCGGGAGTCTCATACCGTGTCCTCGCTCGTCACCACCCTGGGCTAGGTGCCGTCCCTGTCCACGTCCACATTCTGCAGACCATGAGCTGAAACACAGAGGTTCAACAGCTTGTCTGAAGTCACTTAGCTCCTCGGTGGCAGAACTAGGGTTTGAACCCGGCGTGCACCTGGGTGTCCAGCCCTGGGTCCTCCCCAGGGACTGACTTCTTGCAGCTCTACCCACTGGTGCCCAGGGCAGATCCCGGAATTAGGGGAAGGCCTGGCCAGAGAGGCCCAGGACCGAAACATGAAGCTGAATAAATAATAGGCCCTGAATAAATGTTTGTTAATTGGACTTGACAGAAAAAATGCAATTTTCTTTGGGCCCAAGTCAGCAGCCCAGGTTCAGAACGTCCTCGTCCTGTGGCTTTGTGATCTTTATCCTGGACGCAGACAGGCTGCATCTGTTCTGAAATGAGCCGTCTCCTCGGCTGAGGACAGGCGACGCGGAGACGGGGCAGAGAGACCTATAGAAACCAGCTCCAGTCGGAGCGGGTGCTCCCGAGCAGTCTTCAAACGTCGCTTTATGGTCAGGGCTCGGGCGCCCCTCTGATGGGGATCCTGCGGTTTTATGCCGTGTAACGATACCTCGCGGGGGACGCGGATGGAATGGAGAGGCCGGCTGTGGTTTGCTCCCAGACAGAGAGCCCAGAATGTCGCTTGCCTGACGCCCCACTCGGCCAGTGATTGGAAGCTCTGTTCTGCTCCGGACAGAGGTCAGGTTCTCTGCTCGCAGGCATGTTCGCGAGCACGCACAGCAAGCCAGGCCAGAGCCCTCGGCGGCGTCTGACAGCAGTGGGCAGCAGAGCCACGCCTCTAGAGTTGGCTTTGCGTGAGTGTGGACATGTGTGCACGCATCTGCATGCGTTTTGTGTGTGCGTCCTTGTGCTGTACAGATGCATGTATACATGTGTGTCTGGGTGTTGGCATGCCCGCCTGTCTGCATCTGTGTGAGATGTGGCCTGCCTTGCCGGCCTTCTAGCACGGGCTCACTCGGGGCCCGAGCGCCGTGGGTCATGGTTTGTCCCAAGTTCATGCTTTGGGATTTGGTCCTAGTGGGTGGTGATTGGACGTCCCCAAAGCCCCCATGTGGGGACTGATAGCATGGCAGAGGTGTGGAGGGTGGGCCTCGGGGTGTGAGAGCCTGGGGGGCTGTGGGTGGTCCTGGTGTGGCTGTGAGGAGCAGGAGGGAAGCAGGCAGAGCCCACTTGGGAGCAGACCAGGGCAGGGAGGCTCCTGCCCCGGACGACACCCTCCTCTTATAGAAACCAGCTCCAGTCGGAGCGGGTGCTCCCGAGCAGTCTTCAAACGTCGCTTTATGGTCAGGGCTCGGGCGCCCCTCTGATGGGGATCCTGCGGTTTTATGCCGTGTAACGATACCTCGCGGGGGACGCGGATGGAATGGAGAGGCCGGCTGTGGTTTGCTCCCAGACAGAGAGCCCAGAATGTCGCTTGCCTGACGCCCCACTCGGCCAGTGATTGGAAGCTCTGTTCTGCTCCGGACAGAGGTCAGGTTCTCTGCTCGCAGGCATGTTCGCGAGCACGCACAGCAAGCCAGGCCAGAGCCCTCGGCGGCGTCTGACAGCAGTGGGCAGCAGAGCCACGCCTCTAGAGTTGGCTTTGCGTGAGTGTGGACATGTGTGCACGCATCTGCATGCGTTTTGTGTGTGCGTCCTTGTGCTGTACAGATGCATGTATACATGTGTGTCTGGGTGTTGGCATGCCCGCCTGTCTGCATCTGTGTGAGATGTGGCCTGCCTTGCCGGCCTTCTAGCACGGGCTCACTCGGGGCCCGAGCGCCGTGGGTCATGGTTTGTCCCAAGTTCATGCTTTGGGATTTGGTCCTAGTGGGTGGTGATTGGACGTCCCCAAAGCCCCCATGTGGGGACTGATAGCATGGCAGAGGTGTGGAGGGTGGGCCTCGGGGTGTGAGAGCCTGGGGGGCTGTGGGTGGTCCTGGTGTGGCTGTGAGGAGCAGGAGGGAAGCAGGCAGAGCCCACTTGGGAGCAGACCAGGGCATGGAGGCTCCTGACCCGGACGACACCCTCCTCTGCCTTCCACGCCTCTGTGTCTCCCTTGGGCTCCCAGCCCCGAGTGGTGGCCGAGCAGGCCTGCCTCCATCTTCTTCCTAGGGAGCCTGTCTCAGGTCTCTTAGAGTACAGCGGCTCTGAGGCGTGGCTAGGAACGGTTGCAGGGCCCTGCTCGGCACCTGGCCCTGTCCTGCTGAGCCATGCAAGAGCGCCAATGCTCTGGACGTCCTGCAATGTGGGGGACCCAGGCACACGGCCGGTGCCAGCGCTGACCTCAGCTGGCAGTGGGGCCAGAGGGCCTGCTGAGTGCAGTGGGCTGGCTCTTCAGGGTCTGTTTGTTGGCCCAACTCTGAGATCGGGAACCCCCCATGACAAAGACACTCGTTTCTTCTCTGTGTTGAGTGTCCGGCAGTTCCCAGGATCAGCACGTAGGTGCATCGGAGTGAGGAGGTGCATGGGGGGTCTGGGCTGGGTCTGAACCAGGAGAGTGGCATGGGACATCCAGTGAGGCAGGGTTTCACAGCTGCCGCACTGCCGCTGCACCTCTGTCGTGGCCTGTGGCTGGGGGACTCCTGCGTACCCTGCTTTCAGTTCTGTCCGCCCTCCTTCCACCCGCCCTTTCAGGACCAGCCCTAAACCACCTCCCCTGGAAGCCATTTCTGCCCCGCCCACGTCTTCCTCTCCTGTCACCTGGCCCTGACACAGAAGCTCAGGGCCTTGTCTTCACAGGCAAGAGCTGGGACCCTCTCCTCAGTGTCCCTGTGCCTGGCAGGGGTGCCACTGGAGGTGGAGCCGAGCAGAGCAAGCCCCTGAGAGGAGTGGGCGGCACAGGTGGGGGTCCTGCAACCACGGCTGGGCTGAGTGGGAGGGGGCGCTGCTTTCAGACGTGCTAGGAATTTGGAGCCCGTGTGCAGGGTGTGCAGGGCTGGCCCTCATTCACCAGCAAGGTGGCTGTCCCTGCGGAGGGAGGGCTTGATGAGGACCCCCTGCGGGGAGAGCAGTAATTGTGCCAAGCAGATGTCAGGATCCCTGACCGCGTTTTAACTCCTTCCTGGGAGCCAGGCTGAGCCCAGCAGACCAGGGCACTCGGGGAACGGGAACCACAGTCGCTCGCTCCAGTTTCTCGCTGGGAGGCAGGCACAGGTGCTCCGCGTGCTGGGAGCCGAGAGGCAGGTCAGCAGCCGCTGCCCCCGGTCAGCACCCTCGGCTCCCCCCCCCACGCC
>NW_006160131.1:322284-335892 GCF_000334495.1 Tupaia belangeri chinensis
GCGCTGGGGCTCTGCTTCGTCTTCCGCAGGACGTGGCTGTGGCCTTCGCCAGGTTGGGGGGCACACACTGGTTCCCTTTCTCTATGGTTTACCTGCCTTTCGGGGAAAACGGGAAGTGGGAGGGGAAACAAAATGGTCTTTGATTTTCAGGTCATTTGTAGTTGACGCCAGTCCGGGCACCCTCCCTGGCCCGTCGCCAGGCTGCAGCAGTGCCGTGAGGTGCCCACGGTTCAGCCCTCGGAGTGCCAGTGCTCCCGTGGAAGGGTGGGCTCTGTGCAGGGCAGGGGCTCCTGTCCCGGCCTGGGATTGCTGTGGAAATGACCCAGGGCCCCAGCCCCAGCCCCTCTGTCCCTCTGGGGCTCTGCCCATCAGGCCCAGGGTGCAGCGTGAGCTGTGAACCCTCCCGCTGACCCAGCTCCAGCTGCAGGCGGGCTCAGCCTCAACCTCGCTCAGGCCACATGGAGAAGCTGTCAGGTCCGCAAGTGGATTACAGGGGTTCAAGGCGCTCCCAGGACCCCACCCCACCTGCAGATGGAAACTGACGGGGTGCCCCACCCCCTCCCCAGGAGTGAGCAGCACGGAGCCTGCCACAGCCGCACCCTCCCCAGCCCCGGCTCCGGCTCCGTAGTGCACGGCTTCCGCTTGCTGCCACCATTCCCCCCCTCCCCCCGTCCCATCCCTGTGGGCCACCAGGCTTGCCCGACCCCAGGCTGAGAGAAACCCCTGCCTGGGGGCCGCCTCTTCTGGAACCTCCCTGCTGTGACGTGGTCACTCCTCCTTACAGCGACTTGGCTGGTTTTTCTCCCCATTGGGCAGCAGCCGTGCAAGTTCAGACCACGTCCCGGGCCTGGCAGGACACCCAGCACTGACCCGGGGCCTTAGCAAGTGCTCCGTGATGGGTGATGGGGAGGAGCCCCGGGCCAGTCGGAGCACAGCAGTACGTGATGGGAGGGGAGTTTCCTCTGCTCGAGAAACCCCTGGGTCTGCATCTATCAGAGAACTTGCTGAATTCAAGGTGAAGTAAAACTCAATCTAGATTCCATGGGGCAAGGTATTCTAATTCAAGAGGGATTCAATTTTTTTTCTTTTTTAATTTTGCCAGAGGGCATGTGCACTCACCAGAGAGAGACTGAGAGAGGGAGACAGAGAGAACGTGAGAAGCACCTCCCCATGGGGGATGTTCACAGGACAATCCTTTCTCCCCAGTCTCTCCCTCCTTTGGGGATTTTGGGCACACACACACACACACACACACACACACATACACTCACCCAGAACGTGTTTTTCAAGCCTGAGTCTGGGACTTGAACCGCAGTCAGCCATGTGGGATCTAGCAGCCTTACACATCATGCCACTGGGCGGACCAACAACACATATTCTAAAAGCATTCAAGGAAAAAAACCTACCACTGGCAGCGTCGATGCCCGATGTATGAAGTCTCCGTGAACAGGATAGCCCAAAGCCTCTGCCCGGTTCTGTGCCACGGAGCCAGGGCAGGCCTTCCTGCAGCTCACGCTGCTCAGACACTGCTGAGCCCGCCCAAGAGGCCGTTGGACTCCGTGCCCGACGGAACGGGCTGGGTGCAGTGGCATGTGTCCGTGGCCCTGGCTAACTGGGAGGCGGGGCAGGAGCATCGCAAGACGGTGAGACTCAGTTGAAAATCACTCTTTCTCATTAAAACAGACGTGGAATTGTGCCTTCGTGAGTTGGGTAGGAAAGGTTAGAGTTGGGAATCCCGCGACGACTGTCCCATTGGCTGAACACTGGAAAGCAGCATTTGCAGATAGTGTCAGTGCCCGAGGCACTGTATGTCACTGCCCCTGAGGAAGCCGCGCTGACGTGTATGCCGAGAAAAGGGAGGAACGAAAGTCAGGGTCCAGACAGGGAAAACTACGTGAGCACTAAAAGCAATGAGAGTAGCTCGGAGTTAGTCGCGGGCCGGCCGGTGGTCCAGATCCCACGCGGCCGACTGCAGTGCGAACCCCAGCCCCTGCCTGCTGAATAACAGGCCGGCACATGTGCATGTACGTCCCAGATCCTGGCAGCATGGAGAAGGGACCGCGCTGGGACCGCGCCCCCTCGGGGCGCCGTTCCCTCTCCCTAGCTCTGTCTCCCCATCTCTTTCTGGCAAGCACACACACCCTCTGGCAGTAATAATAGTAGTTGTAATAATATCATAAAAGTACAGTCACAAAATCCAAAAACAAGTTTTTAAAGAAGGGCAGAAAGTTAAGGACTGCAGAGTGTCGCCGGATGGGTGCCCTTTCTGCTTGCTCGTCGTCAGGGTTAAGAGGGAGCGGAGTGACACCGTGGCCTCTGTGGTCCACGTTAACCTGGCCCCCGGCAGCGGACTGGCAGATTAAGGAGGCACAGGGAGGTGACGGCACGTCATCACAGAACCACTGTGGGCAGCTACTGCAGTTGTGTTCTTGACGTTGGGAATTTGGCTTCTTGATGAAAACAAAGTTAAGCAGTTCCGAAAAGGATGAAATGAAAACGAGGTTCCCTTTCCTTCCTTTGCCTCTAGCACTTTTTCTGGAAAGTAGCCACAATTAACAGATTTGTGTGCATTCAAAAAAAAAAATATTCACACATTCGAATGAGGGCACTGGCCAGCCAGTGGCAAGTGGGTCAGGTGACCTGGCCGGCGGCACAGTTCAGCCTCAGATCCAGGGGCTTGAGAGAACATGCTACCTGCATGTCGTGTGTGCCCCAACCCCGAGGGAGAAATGGAGAGGAGATCGTGGTGTGGCCCACCTAGGACAGTGCCTTTCCACTTTCCCCTGTCTCTCTGCAACTCGTGTGTGCACCCTCTGGCAAAATTTCAAACACAAAAACTGAGGGGCCAACAGATGGCAAAGCGGTTACGTTGCTAGACTCCCACATGGCCAACCGCGGTTCGAGTCCTGGATCCAGAAATCATGTGAGGCACATGTGCACACGTCCCCAAGATCCTGGGTGGAGAATGGAAGAGAAGGGATTGAGGCGTAGCCACCACCCCCACCCCCCGGGAGGTGATTTCTCCTTCCCTCTCACTCTCTCTGTCTCTCTCCTGCTCTCTCTGCTGAGTACAAGTGTCCTAAGGAGGAAAAAAAAAAAAAAAAGAATATGTGTGTATACACACATATACACTGGGTCATTGGAACGCCACGATGCATTTTTGCATAGAAAAACACATCATGACTTTTCCATCAACCCTGTATTTACCAACCACACTGGATTAACTCTGGCTATTTTCCAAATATTCTCGAACTCCTCCCAAATAATTTCTTCTACCTGCAATGCCCTTTCCTATCTTTACCTTACCTTTTCTTCAAGCCCCTCCCCTAACTGATTCAATGTCTCCTAAAGTCTAGCTCAGTGGACAGAGTCCTTGGGAATATCATCTGTGTTTTTAATCCCTATGAATTAGAAAATAGCAGGGCTAGCAGGTGGCCTGGTGGTTAAGGTGCTAGGCTCCCACATGATCAACTGCAGTTTGAGTCCCAGACCTAGTGGCTTGAAAATCACACTGGGTGCTTGTGCAAGCATGCTCAAAATCTTGAGAGGAGAAGGGATTGCAGCATACCATCCCTACTGGGAGGTGATTTCCTACTTTCCCTCTTTCTGTCTCTGTCTTTCTCTGTCTCTGCTACACATGCATGTCTAATGGAAAAAAAAAAAAAAAAAACCTTTTAAAAAAGAAAGAAAAACTGAGGTCGTACTATTCATGTCTTCCTTTCTCACAAGATTCCCGTCTTAGAAATACTGTTGTCATGGGCAGGTCTCATTGTTCTCCGCACAGAAGGATGGTGTCCCAGACGGGCCATGATCTGTCTTACCTGCTCGTTCACTGGTGGATGTCTAAGCGGTCCCCGTTTTGACCGTGCTGTGCAGTTATCTGTACACTTAGGAGTGTGCTAGTAAGGACACATCCTGCCAACGGGCTTGCTGGTCAACATACGTGTTCCTTTAAGATTCCGATGACTTTGCCAAATTGCCCTCAAAATGACTGTGCCGGCTTATGCTGGGGTCCAGCCTTGGCTGGGGCCCTACCGGGTCGAACTCCTCCAGGCTTACCATCCCCGCGATGTTCAATGCCAGTCCCTGCTGCCACACGCGGGCGCCAGCACACGGCTGTACGA
This sequence comes from Tupaia belangeri chinensis, assembly GCF_000334495.1. NCBI lineage: Eukaryota > Metazoa > Chordata > Mammalia > Scandentia > Tupaiidae > Tupaia > Tupaia belangeri. The sequence goes on from NW_006160131.1 coordinate 326,409, forward strand.
CACCACCTTCCTCCCAGTTGCAGGCAGAGAGGGCTCTTGTGGCTGTCGATGACTTTAGTTATGTATGAAGTTGATCTTGTCATTATCCAGGCGAAATGCATAAGATGAACCACTTTGAAGTGAACGAGTCAGACATTTAACACGTGATGTGCACAGCCTGCTGTAATCTAGCTTCAGGATGTTTTCCTCAGCCCCAGAGGGCCTCATGCACACCGAGCAGTTCCTCTCCACCCCAGCCTCGGCAGCAGCCAGTCTGCCTCCTGGCTCTGCGGGTTTGCCTGTCCTGTGCATTTCCCATGGAATCGAATCCTACGAGGCCTTGTGTGTCTGAATCCTAAACATAGTATTTTGAAATTCATCCACACCATAGTGTGTACTGCAATGAAATTAGTTAGCGAGGTTATCAGCACCTCAGTCCTTTTCATGGTTTATTAACTTACCGACATCGTGTTGATAAAATCGGAACGTATTGTGATATGACGAGTGAGGTAACCATCCAGTTTTGTGATGTTCCATTTGGTAAACCAGTTGTCCCCACGCCTGTAAATCTCTCTCTAGCATTGACTGAAATGCCATCTTTCTGACATTCTAATTTCTCAACAATCTTTTGATCCGTTTTTTAATTCTATGTATTTTGTCATTGTGTTCTCAACATCTTCTCTACTGGCAAACTTGTTTTATTTTATTTTACTTTGCTTTTTATTTTTAAATAATGATAGCATCATAGAAAGTTTCACAGACAATACAGAGCAGTCCCGTGTGCTCCTCGCCCGCATCCCTCCAGGTCACATCTTACAAAACTACATTACGTCACAACCAGGAACGAACGTCGGCAGAGTCTGCGTGTGTGGCTCTGTGTCCTTCTGTCACGCATCAGATCACTGTAAACACCACCACTGTCCATACGCAACACACGGACATCAGCACCCGCTCCTAACCATTTCTCATTTCTCATCGTTTCTAATCTCTGGCAGCCACTCATGTGTATTCCATGACTATAAATTTGTCACTTTAAGAATGTTATATCCGGGACCAGCAGTTAGTGTAATGGCTATGTTGCTGGACTCCCATGTAGTTGACCACGGTTTGCGTCCCGGACCTGATGGCTTAAAACTCACGCCAGGTACATGTGCGTGCGTGCCCAAGATCCTGAGAGAATGGAGAAGGGATTGCGATGTGGCCATCCCCCCGGGGGGTGATTTCTCGCTTTCTGTCTCTCCATCTCTGTCTGTCTGGCGAGCGCACGTGCCCTATAGCAAAAACCTCTCCAAAAAAAAAAAAAAAAAAAGATGGCATAATGGTTAGGTTGCTAAACTCCCATGTAGTTGACCATCGAGTCCTGGACCCGGAGGCTTGACAGTCACACTGGGCATGGGTGCGTGCCCAAGATCCCGAGAGGAGAATGGAGGAGAAGGGATTGTGGTGTGGCCATCCCCCCTGGAGGGGGGGTTCATTTCTCACTTTCTGTCTCTCTGTCTCTCTCTGTCTCTCTGGTGAGCACACATGCTATATAGCAAAAATCTCCCTAAACAACAACAAAATAAAGGAACGTCATGTCTGAAGTCGTGCATTCTGTAACGTTGTAGACGGTCCTTTTGGATTCAGCTCATACCCCTGAGATCCATCCAAGTTGACCCAGGTATCAATAGCATGTGTGTTTCTATTGCTGGGTGATGTTTTATGGGATCACAGTTGTTTTAATCATTTGCTGATTGTTGGACATTCAGCTTTTTCCAGTTCTTGTCTGTTACAAATGAAACTTCCATGAGCACCCGTGTGCAGGTCTCAGTGCGGACATAAAATCCTATATCCGGGGCGACGCCACGAGTGCAGCTGCTGGGCCATAGGGTATGTGCGAACCTCGTTTTCGTTGTTAGAAACTGTAAACTACCTTCTAGAGTGACTCTGCCTATTCAAATGAAGCATAGAAATCTTACCTCCCTCTGCGTTCCCTTATACTCCCCATTTATAATATAATTATCTTGATCACCTCCTCCGCATACAGAGTACCACATCAGTTAAAATTTTTGCTTCAAGCATCAAACATAATTTAGAAGGCTCAAAAGAACCTATTACATTTTTTGCTTACCCTTTCTTCTCCCTCCCAATGTTCACTATTCCTTCCTTCATTATTTCCTTTCTGTTTAGAAAATTTGCTTAAGGCACCGTTTTAAGACAGGTCTGCTCGCAACGAACTCAGCATTTCCACTCCCCTGCGCGTGTCTAGACTCCCCTCCCTTCCTGAGTGCTGCTCGACTGAATGTAGAATTTGGGGTTTTCTCTGAGCACTTGAAAAATATTTTCCACTTCCTTCTGTCTTCATGGTTTTGATAGAAGCCCACCGTTGTTTGAATTGTCTTTCTCTGCCAGAGAAGGTATCATTCCTCTCTGATTTTTTTCTCTGCCTTTAATTTTTCAGAAAGTGACTGTGGTCTTCCTTGGTGTGGACCGCTTTGTGATTTTATGATCATGCCGACCGTCTGCTAAACAAGCCTTACGTCCCCTGCACTGGGTAGGGTTCATTATTACGCTAACCCTGATGCATTTATCTTCGCTTGTTTGACATTTTACCTTTTACGGACATACAGTAATTGCATGGAAAAACCACACTGTACTTCTGCATGTATTTGCAGGGGTATAATGTGGATTTTCCACACAAGGCTACAATGCGTAATGATTAAATCAAAGTAATTAGTACACGGACCATCTCGAGCATTTGCCACTGTTTTGTGGTGAGATTCAGTGTTTTGTTTTGTTTTTCTCTTTGGGGTTTGTTCAGCATCTTAAAGCAATAGGTTTAGGTCTTTTGGCATTTTTGAAAATTTTAAAGCCATTATTTCTCTGAATACTTTTGAAGTCTCACACAATTTCTCTTCTCCTTCTGGGACTCCTGATGGTGTGAAGGTTAGACCTTGTGTTGTAGTCCCACGGGTGCAGGAGGCTGCGATCCTTTTCCTATTCTGTTTCTATTACTCAGATTGAATCGTTTCTGTTGGTGCTACCTGACTAATTCTTCCTCTGTCTTTCCCATTCTCCTGTCAAGCCCATCCATTGAATTTTTAAAAATAATTATTTATGGGGTCAGCAGTTGGCATAATGGCTGTGTCACTGGACTCCTATGTAGTTGACCACAGTTTGAGTCCTGGACCCAGTGGCTTAAACTCAAGCTGGGCACATATGCATGCGTGCCCAAGATCCCAAGAGAAGAATGGAGGAGAAGGGATTGTGGCATGGCCATCCCCCCTGGGGGGTGATTTCTTGCTTTCTGTCTCTCTGTCTCTCTGGCGAGTGCATGCGCCCTATAGCAAAACCTCTCAAAAAAAAGAATTATTTATTTTATTTTATTTATTATTATTATTCAATTAGAGCAGAGAGAGAGATACATGGGGGGGAGAGTGAGAGAGCAAGCTCCTGGGTTTGAGACACAAACCACAGCCACGTGGGAGTCCACTGCCTTAACAACCATGCCACCAGCCTCCCCATTGGAATTTTTATATTATTTGTTTGTTTTTCAGTTCTAACATCTATTTCTTTGCTGAAGCGTTCTACTTTTTCACTTTTTCCAAGTGTATTCATAATTGGCCTATAAAGCTTTTTTATGGCAGCTGCTTACAGATCTTTATCAGATCATTCTAACATCCAGGTCCCATCAGTGTTATGTCTGTTGATTATCTTTTCATTCAAGGTTAGGCTGGTTTTCGGTATAATGCGTGTCTTTTAATCAAATTCTAGACATTTGGTGAACTGTGTTTTGAGACTCTGAATCTTGTTCATGTCTTGTGCTTTAACTGGCCTCCTCAGATGCCACGCTGACAGGCATGGGGGGGCAAGGAGTTGCCACTTCATTATTTCCAGGTGGGGGTGGAAGTCCAGGCTTTCAGCCCAGCCTCCACTGACACCCAAGGTTAAGAGGACCTTTTTGGCACTATTTGGAGGGGTGGGAGTCCCAGGCCCCCAGGAAGCCTTCCCTGGCACCACCAGCTAGGAGGGTAAGTGCCCCGGCACTGTCTTCCACGTCGCTTCCTCCGACTGCAGGCTCATCTGCGTCGCCAGCTCCATTCGTGTCCAGTTCGGGCTGTGTAAGACAAATGCGAACCAGGCCCCCAGCTGTGTGGCCAGTCCATCTGCTTTCCATCTTTCAGAGTCTTCACATGCGTACATGATGCCCAGGGCTTTTAGCAGGAGGGATGGGGAAACCGTCTGCTCCATCTTTCTACAAACCGCTTTAATTTTTGTAGCTTTATAGCATGCTTTAAATTCCTAGGTGAACTAGACTTCACTCGTAATTATTCTTTTTTTCAGAATTATTGCAGTTATTTTCCATGTTTTCTCCAGTGAACCTCAGCATTATTTAAGGTTTTAGAACAAAGAGTGTGGGTATGGTTATTGATCTCATCAGCTTGGTAGGATAATTCAGAAAGAGGCACGTATTTCTCATGCTGAACGCTCTCCACTCTCACCACAGCTGGGGTGCCTTTCATGATGTTCCTCTTCTCACCCCCCAGCAAAGTCAAGTTTCTGCATTTAGGTCCTTTGGCTTCCTCTCGTGTTTACTTATAGTGGGTTTATGTGTTCTTCTAGCTATTAAAATGGAATACTCGGGCCAGCAGGAGGCATGGAGGTTAAGGCAGTTGTGTACCACGTGGCCAACTGTGCGGTTCAAGTCCCAGACCTGGTGGCTTGAATAGCATGCCGGGCACATGTGCATGCCCAAAATCCTGAGAGGAGAATGTAGAAGAAGGGATTTCAGCATGGCCATTCCCCTTGGGGGTGCTTTCTCTCCCTGTCTCTCTCCAGTGAACACATGTTTCTTCAAACAAGCAATGGGATACATTTTCATGAATTTTTTTTTTTTTGAGAGGATTTTGCTATAGGGCATGTGCACTCCCCAGAAAGCGAGAAATCACCCCCCATGGGGGATGGCCACACTGCAGTCCCTTCTCCTTCATTCTTCTCTCGGGATCTTGGGCACGCGCCCAGCGTGAGTTTAAGCCACCAGGTCTGGGACTCGAACCATGGTTGACTACATGGGAGTTTAGCGACATAGCCATTACGCCAACTGCTGGTCCCTCCATATACTTTCTAATGGGCTGTGATCTGTGTGTGGAAATACCATGAGTATTCGCATGTCAATTTACCTATTCTCTCTACCATACTCTCTTTACTTCTAGTTTGCCCATACGAGTGGGTATGAAATCGTGCCGTGTGTAAATAACTGCCCTTTCCATCCGCGGTCGCTGCCTCCCTCTGGCCTTCCAAAGAACTGCTGGGGAGGTGCCGTGGTGCGTCCTCACTCTGGGCGGACCTCGGCGGGGAAGCTTTTCGTAGTCCCGCAATAGGTGGATGTGCGTCAGCTTTGGGTTTATGGCGCTTTTCCTAGTAATGCAGAGAAAAGGGCTTACCTATTTCTATCTTCACTCTCATCACGATGTAATAAACAAGACATTAATAACAGAAGTGTATAAACATACACAACTCCTGCCATCTGGAGACTTACAAACACTCTCCTAAAGAACTATTGGGTCAGAGAAAATACAAAAATCGAATCACAGTGTGTTTAGAGAATAACGTAAACAAGAGCAGAGCTGCGTTACTCAGAGCCCTAGAGCACGGGACCATTTACACTGGGGGAAGCCGAAGGGGGTTTCTGACTCATCGAACCGGGCAGCAAGAACAGCAGGAGGAAGAGGCCGGGAGCAGAGCTGTGCTTTGCTGAGAACAACCCAGAAATGCACCCTGGGGCCCACACGGCAGGACCGCCCGGCTACCGCCAGGGCTGTGGCCAGGGAGAAGTAGGGCCAGGCACTCAAAGCTGCTGGGAGGTCACCTGGCTGAGCTTGGCCAGGGACCACCATGGAAGAGGCACCTGGTATGGGGTCCCATTGGTCACATGTTATCAATCATAGCAAAAGGCCCAGGGGTTGTAAATAGATTCCTTTCCTAAGTTAAAGCAAAATCGAGGTGGGCGGCATGGTGACGTCATTCTCAAGCTCCCAAGCAGGGAGAAAGTTACAGTGATGCCCGAGGGGACAGCAGGAGGTCTCAGGGCATGGGGCTGCAGGGTCTGGTTACCAGCGGTCTCTGCGTCCTTGCAGGTCAGCTGTGCTCTTCCCAGCAGCAGAGCTGTGCTGAGTGCTGCTGTGGGCGTGGGCCGAGGGGATGGGGTCCCAGGACAGTGCAGGGCGGGCCCCTCCGCGCTCCTCTGAGAGTTGTCGCACTCCGGAGCCTGCAGATGATCCTCGCCACCCCGTGGCCCTTTTCCTCCCGGCAAACTCCTCCTCCGAGGAAGCAGCTCAAGGCCTCTGCGTCCCTGAAGTGCCCCCGGCTGGCCGAACCCAGTTCCCGGTGCAGCTGCAGCCCTGGTGCTGCCTCTGCTCTGGGCCGGCCGTCCCACACTGCGCCCTGCACTGGGAGGAGGGAATGAGGACCCGGACCGTCATGACTGAGTGCACCGCCGAGGCTCGACCCCCAGCAGGGCAGCCACCTCTGGAAGGACGTGGTGCCAGGCGACTTGAGGGGAGACCCCCGCGCTGGAGGCAGAGCCCGCCTGGCACGCAGCAGGCGCCCTGAATGGCTGCCGTGTCTCCAGGTGCGACTTTACTCGGAAATGGCAGCAGGAGGGGGGAGGCCACAGGGAGGCCCAGGGCAGAGGACACTCCAGCCTGAGCCTGTCTATACCCAGGAGCCCCACCAAAGGCAAGAAAAGCCCTTTTCAAGACCAGCAGGTGGCGTAATGGTTAAGGCACTGAACTCCCGTATAGTTGACCACAGTTCGAGTCCTGGATCCCGTGGCTTGAAACTCACACCAGGTGTGTGTGTGCGTGCTTGCCCAAGATCCCGAGAGGAAGATGGAGAAGAGATTGCGTTGTGGCCATTTCCCCGGGGGGTGATTTCTCACTTTCTGTCTCTCTGACGAGTGCACACACCTATAGCAAAAATCTCTCTCAAAAAAAAGAAAAGAAAAAAGAAATGGCCCTTTGAACGTCCCTTTAGAACATCCCTGGTTCCTTAGAGGCTTCCGTTGTAAGCCCTCAGAAGAGCTGTGGTCTCAGGCCTCGCTGGTGACCTCCCGCGCCTGCCCCTTTCCAGGTGGCCCCAAAAGGCATGGATGCGCCTCGGGCCCACGGCTTCTTTGACAAAGCACCTGTGCCTTTCTTTTCCCACCACCCAGCGTCTTCTGCGAAGCTGCAGCTGGTGCTAGCCGGAGCTCGGGCCGGCTTTGCTACGGTGCCGCATACTGCCACGTCAGGAAGTTTCTGGACACGCAGCCCTGAGCCTCACACGGCCGCAGACCCGGCCCTTCCTTCCCAGCTGCAGACCAGTGTGCGGCCGTTGTCGGGAAGTGGCAGTCCCAGATCCTGAGCCCCTGGGGTGTAGACGGGGCTGGGCCTGGGTGGCAGGTGGGCCTGGCTCAAGGCCTCTGCTTCTCGCTGCGCAGTGTATGTCATCTGTAAATCGCCAAGGTGACCCTACTTTCCCCGAGATGCTTCCAGAACCCTCCAGGGGCAGGGAGGGCCAGGAGCGTTTATTAGCAGCGCAGGAAGGCTGGGTCCACACACCCGAGGCCAAGCCCCACCTCTGCCCTGCACGCACACCCTGGCAGGTCGCCCCTGCTGTCTTCTGTCACTGGGGACCCCAGGAGGAGGGAAGGCCACGAGGCCCACACCGCCCGTCCCCTGGGAGGAGGAGGGAAGGCTGCGGGCCCACCCCCAGCCCACCCCCATCTGCTCGGCATGCCTGACCCACAGGAGGCGCGTGAGCAGCCATTCCTCTCCTCCCGCGGCTTTCTCTTCCCTTCTGGTGGCCTTTTACCAAAGAACTTAGGTGCAGGTTCAGCAAGGTGGCTCCTGGTTTCCACGTCTGTTCACTTCTTCTACGTGTGTGTGCGTGCATGAGGTGGGGGGGAAAGAGAGGGAAGAAAAGAGACAGAGCAAGAACACCCTCCCTGGGCCCAACACCCCGACCCACCCCATTGTCAGCCCCTTGGGACGGGGGCCACGTGTGCACGCGTGCTCAGAGGCCCAGCTGTGACCGGGAGCCTTCCCATGTCACGGTGCGTTAATAAAGAGCCGTCCGTGCCAGCACACTCAGGGCCCCTGATCGTCCCCAAGGCTCTTATTCTCCCTTGTGGCGGCGAGGTGTCCTCACCTGGGCTCCTCCCCCTCCAGTTATCAAAGATGCCCCCCAGCCAGCCTGGCCGTGGGTCTGAGCGTCTGGCCCCAGCAGCTCTCCCACATCACTTGGTCACGTTCGGGACCCTCTGAACCTTCCAGACCGTGACTCCCCGCAGTGGAGCCACACCGCGTCGGCCAGCTGCCAACAGCCTCGTACCCGGCGGCGTGCTGACGGCGCCCACGGCCCGCGGAGCAGAGGGCACAGCCAGGGACCGGCTCTTGCGTCCTGGCAGCCGTGTCCGCCAGGCACTGCCCGCACAGGCCCGCCCAGTGCCGCCGTGTTGTCATGGTGTTCGTCCCCGTGGACACTCCGCACTGAAGAGCCGTGTGGTCCTGAACTGTGGCTGTGCGTCGCGTTTACCTCCTAAACGTGATTCTGACCCACAGTGGCCTCCGCCCTGAAATCCCTGCCCAGCGGCCACACTGCGCTAGCCCTTCACGTCCAGTGTCCTTGCACGCCTGCGGGTCCCCGAGGCCTCCCAGCGAGCCAGCCCTGCCCCTTACCTGTGCTCCCTGGGTCGGGGCAGTTGCGCGGCCGCTCCCTGACGGCAGCTCCATCCGTACCTGCTCCTCTGGAACACCTTCGCCCTGGGATTCCTGCTAACGAGCTCTTCTCTCCAGACCCCACCCGAGGGTCTTTTCCTTCTTGAAATCCACCCTGCCCATCCAGCAGGGCTGAATCCTCCTTCCCAAGGCCCCACGGCCCTGGCTCAGCCTCTGCCCGAATGTGACCTGCCACAGCGGGTCACCTGCCTCCCTCCTCAGTGCCTCGTCTACCCCCGGTCCGAGCACAGCGTCTATTCGATCGGAATGAAGGCAGGTCGGGCGGTGCAGCAGTGACACCACGCTCCGCAGGACGGCCCCGGAAGCTCCCCGTACTCGCCAGTGCACCTGCACGCGCCCGTCAGCTGGACGGCAGGTGCACGCAGAGAGAGTGAGCGGGGTGCAGCCCACACTGGAGGCCTGCAAGAGCCGGAACCCACTGGTCTCAGAGGCGTCAGTCTGTTCACAGCTGCTGCCTCCATGCTGCCAGCACCCTGTCCCAGTCACCTCCCAGCATTCTATTCCAGACATGAAACTCTGAGGAAGGTGCCGTCGACCAAACCAGGGCACACCGGGCGGAGTTAGCATGGCCGGAGCGTGGGCAGGAATACAACATACAACGTAAGCCTCCTTAGCCTGCACGAGATCCTGACGCCGCAAAACACGTGTCCTAGCACCCCACGTGCGCGGCCACTCGATCCTGTCAGGCAGGCACGGCTAATTCACCTCGTGGCCAGGAGACAAGGCTCGGGGAGGGCGGGGGGGGG
>NW_006160131.1:336713-342672 GCF_000334495.1 Tupaia belangeri chinensis
CACCTCGTGGCGAGGAGGCAAGGGTGGGGGGGGGCGGGGGGGGCTGGCTTGTCCCAGGTCGTGCAGCTGGTTCTTACCCGCAGAGCTGGGACTTGAATCCGGGTTTTCTGACGCGATGTCCCATGCTGTTCATGCCCAGCGTGCTGCATTCCCATCACCTGTCACACCAAGAGCTACACTTGGCTCCCAAGCAGCGCCCCTGCAGTACTTGGGCCCCAGAGCTGCTGCGCCTCCTTCCCGCAAGCCCTCCCTGACCCCTCAGCAGAGCTCAGGCCCTGTGACTCCGCTAACAGGAGGAGGCCGAGCGGCCGGTGTGCACAGCGGGATAGGGAGGAAGGCGCGATGTGTTTAAGCCTCCTTTATTTTAGACACTCCCCGTGAGTCGTCTTACTGGATCCCTGAAAGCAGCGCCCAAGTGTCACTGTCTTGCAGATGAGGAGACAGAGGCCCAGAGCTACCCCTGGCCTTAGAGCTCTCGTCTTCCAAACGGCAAAGCCAGCCTGGAACTCGGGCCTGCTGGATTCCGAGCCTGGGTCCTCTGTTGGTCCTGCCAGCCGGTTATGCTGTCACCAGGTCTCTGTGCGCCCCCCCTCCCACCCGGAGGCCACATCCATGGCCTGGCACAAGCAGGGTGGCCTGGCTGGTTGGGAGCTCCAGGGCCGAGTCCCAGCGAGCCTCCGCCATGTGACAGGTGGCCAGGCCTTTGACACTTGCTCAGCGGATACCAGGGAAGCCCCAGATGCTCAGCTGTTCTGCCCCTTTGAAGTCCATGCCAGCGGCGTGGCCCGGGTGTTTACAGCTGAGAGCCAGATGCCGCTCACCACCTCCGCTCCACTAACCCCTCGGCCGTGCCCGAGACCTAGGGTCCTGCAGTTCCAGCCCCACGGGGCCCAGCTGTAGCCCTGGGGAGTCACTTCTTCCCTCCCGGCCACAGTTCACCGATTCGTAGCGGGAGGGGCTAGGCTGTGAGCGACCCTTGCTCGGCAGGGTGGAAGCAGGGACGGCGAGCTGAGCTTGGCGTGAGAAACACTCGATTGGGACATTTCCTGTTTGTCCGGAGTTGTGAACCTTCATGCCACGTGGTCCTCGGAACAGCCCAGAACATGCACCGCAGTGGGCCAGAACTCCGTGGCCTTAGGGTGAATTAGTCCCTTGGAGCAGGACAGTGGCCGGAGCCGTCAGTGCGTCACATCGTCGGAGCCTTGGGAGTGAGCTGGGCTGGGGGCAGATCTGCCGTGAGCTGCTGAGTCACTGCAGCCACGAGTGGCCCCGGGTTGCAGCCCTGGGTGACTCTCCAGGCATCAACAGTCACCCTCGGGGCCTACCCTCAGGCAGCTCCAGCCTCACAGGGCACATGGACAGGAGGAAACAGTGTCCCTGTGCGCTGCCGCGTCAGAGCCTTGGCCTCCCCCATGCCCGCCCCCGTCTGGGACGGCGGCATAATCTTCCGGCAGGCCTGCCCCTCCCCCCTCTGCTTCTTCCCTGAAACACCCTCCCCCGGCCCCCTGCTTTCCCAGTCTCTCCCTGCAGGCGTTGTGTTGTCACCCTGAGCACCTGCTGCCTCGGGACAAAGGGCTTGCGTCCTGCTCTTCCTTCCCAGCCGCTGTGGGCATGGTGGGCCCTCCCGGGGCAGGAACAGAACAGAAGGGAGCATGTGACGGCGGGCCTTACCCGTGCTCTTCCCGTGCGTTTGAGCGTATCCTGTCACCCAACTGGTGCCAACTACACGGAACACACAATTCTCGTCTCGACCTGTGTTCGGACCCTCAACTTGGAGCGTGTGGGGCTGCACGCCTGCCGGGGCTCCACTAGCATGGGCAGGATCATCGGTTCTTGAAGCTCTTCTGGCCCCATGTCTTCCAGAACGTGTTCAAATTGGGCAAGAAACGTCCTAAAAATAAGGTCCAGGCTGGCCTTCCCGAACAGATGACCAGGGCGGAGCCCGGGCACCCACAGTGCTTCCCAGGCCCTGCCCAGGGCCGTGCCTCGGCCGTCATCCTCTCACTGGATGAGTGATCTGGTTCCAAGGACAGGTGGACAAGAGAGGCGATGTCCCTGCCAGATGCATGGGGATCAGGCCGGAGGTCCCACGCCAGGTGCTTGGCTGCTCCTGTGCGCTACAGGAAGCCAGCCGGAACTGCATCCACCAAGAGCCTGCCTCGCGCCTGACGCCGCCTGGGAGGGCGTGGGAGGGCAGAGCTGAGGAGTCTGTCCACTCGTGCTCTGCCCGTGTTAAACATTGCTCACGTCCAGGGACCAGCAGTTAGCGTAATGGCTATGTCGCTGGACTCCCACGTAGTCGACCGCGGTTCAAGTCCCAGACCTGGTGGCTTAAACTCACGCCGTGCCCAAGATCCCAAGAGGAGAATGGAGGAGAAGGAATTGCGGCATGGCCATCCCCCCTGAGGGGTGATTTCTCGCTTTCTATCTCTCTGTCTCTCTCTGTCTGGCAAGTGCATGCGCCCTATGGCAAAAATCTCTCCAAAAAACAAAACAAAAAAGCACCATTGTTCATGTCCACAGCTGATGGGCAGTTCTGCCAGTGCTGCGGACTGTGTTCCGTCCTTGTCCATCGGGGTGTCATGGGTTTTGCTTGGTTGATTGGTTGTTTTGCTTCTTTGGGGGACTATGTCGCTGGACTCCCACGTAGTCGACCGCGGTTCAAGTCCCAGACCTGGTGGCTTAAACTCACGCCGTGCCCAAGATCCCAAGAGGAGAATGGAGGAGAAGGAATTGCGGCATGGCCATCCCCCCTGAGGGGTGATTTCTCGCTTTCTATCTCTCTGTCTCTCTCTGTCTGGCAAGTGCATGCGCCCTATGGCAAAAATCTCTCCAAAAAACAAAACAAAAAAGCACCATTGTTCATGTCCACAGCTGATGGGCAGTTCTGCCAGTGCTGCGGACTGTGTTCCGTCCTTGTCCATCGGGGTGTCATGGGTTTTGCTTGGTTGATTGGTTGTTTTGCTTCTTTGGGGGACATCCTGTAGAGGCAGTGACCTCAGTGTTTTAAAGGTGGACGCGCAGTGGGTGTGTGTCGGAAAGACACATGCTAAATGTGCTCTGGACTCCCAAGGGCCAGACTGAGGTGGTGCCAGGGGCCGCCTCAGCCCCCAGGCTGGCCTTGCTCCAGCACAGCCTCCCAGCACGCGACTCACTTGCCACACAGTGCCCTGCTTCAACGTACGATGCTGAGGTGTTGGTAGACCCAGTCATGCAGCCCTCGCCACACCTCGACAACTTTATTATAGAGCAGTTCCTCAGCCCAGAAAGCCCTCACACCCGTTAGCAGTCACCAGCATGTCCCCAGAAATCCCCCACCCTGGGGAACCCCTGATCGAACTTCTGTGTCTGCAGTTTCTGTTCTCGACATTTCGTGTAAATCGAATCACACACTACATGTGGTCTTCTGTGCTGAACTTTTCACTCGTTTTCAAGGTTCGTTGATGTTGTAGGATATCTCAATGCTTCATTCTTTTTATTGACAAATCACATTTCACTGTAAAGATGGAGCCATTTTATCCCCTCATCAGTTCATGGACGTTTGTACCATTTCCACTTTGGGGCTGTTATGAATAATGTTGCTGTGAATATCTGTGTGCAAGTTTTTATGGAACGTGTGTTCCATTTCTCTTGGGCAGGCACCAAGGAGTGAAATTGCTGGCCATGTGCTTGTCTGTGTGTAGACTGTCACTGCGTTTGAGGAGCTGCCGGTAGTCTTCCAAAGCTGCTGCCCCAGTTAGCATTTCCCACCGGCAGTGAGAGTTCCGGTTTCTCCACAGCCTCCTCAACGTTTGTCATTATCTACTTTTTTATTCTAGCAGTCCTAGTGGGAGTGAAATGATTCCTTTTCATGATACTAATTTGTATTCCCCTGATGACTAATGATGTTGAAAACTTTCATTGTACTGATGAGCTAGTTTTCTTCTTTGGAGAAATGCTTACTCAAATCCTCTGTTTATTTTTTAATTTTTATTGTTGACTTGTAAGAGGTATTTTTGGTGCATTTGTTTTTTAATGCCAGTGGGCACATGAACATGCAGGAGAGATGGGGGAAATCCTCCCCAGTAGGGCCTGTTTACACCATGGGCTTCTCCCCATTCTCATCCCGACAGGATCCTGGCACATGTGTGCACCAGCGTGTTCCTCAGACTGCCAGGGCACTACTGTCACTCTAGCCGTGACGTCGCAAGAGGCCTTGGCGGACTGCTCAGGTCCTTACTTCCTGGCCTTCTGTTTTCAGTCAGGCCCCTGAGGCCTCCAAGCACCTCTTTGTCCCAAGGCGTGAGAGCTGGAGATAGGCGTGGGGTGCCCAGAGCCAGGACAGTCCCACCGCAGTTCCTAGGGAGAACGCAGAGTGCTCAGCCTTCCGTTCATTCATTATCATGTAATTACTGAGTGCATTCTTTGACTCCTCTTTGTATTCATGTTGAGGTAAAAGCTACATGGTTCAAACCTCTGAGAGTCTTGGTCCAGGAGCGGGGTGCTGGGTAGTAACCCTGAACACAGGCTGCTGTGAAGGGCAGCAGAGCAGAGCACGGCCGAGGGCACGAGACGCAGAAGGCAGTTCCTGAACCTGCGTGGAGAGGCTGTGGGCAGGAGGCAGAGCTGAGGTCAGAGGTCACGCTGAGCTTAAGGAGAGAAGTGGAAGCGCGGGGTCTCAGAGTGCCCTTGGTTGCAGGAAGCCGTGCACACAGGTGCATGATGCTTGATTCAACGCGGAGTCTTAGGGACCTGTGAGTGGACGGACTTGGCTGGAGCCTGAAATGTGGATGGCTTGGAGCAGGAAGCTGGGCCCAGGCCACAGTGTGGGGCTTTTCTCCAAGAGCCCGTCTCTGGGCTAGGGAGCCACTGAAGGTTCTTGAGCGAGACTGTTGTGCACTGTGAGCAGATGGGTAAAACCGGAGAGGAACGAGGTCCTGGGGCAGCAGTGGGCTCCGAGGGTGAAGAGGAGCGGGCCTGCAGAGACGGAGCAGAGGGCACAGTACCGCGGCGATCGGACAGCAGGACCGCGAGCAGGACCCCGGGGCCGCAGCTGGTCTATGGGCAAAGCCGTGGCCCAAATGCATACATTCACTGTACCCATCCAAAGGTCATAGGCTGGGGGCCCCTTGTGTGTCCGACGATAAAGGGGAATGGCCGAGAAGGACTGAGACACCGGGTCGTGTCATCGTGCAGAGCCGGTAACTGCAGCCATGAAGACGCGCGTCCCCCGTGCCGGGCCAACAGGCTGCAAGCGCGTGTCGGGATCTGGGTGTCGGTGCGACACCCTGGCCCAGCACCCTTGCCCTTTCTCGTCCTGGATGGGAGCTCAGACTTCCGTTGTTCCAGAGCCAGCCTGCTCCCAGAGGTGGATGGCTGTGAGCCCGGGTGCTGCTGCGCCCCGTCCCTGACACTGGACACACTTGGAGGGACTTCCGTGCCTTCCAGTGGACACTGCACAGATGAGTGGTTGGCCGTGTGTGGACACGAACCAGGTAACTTGCTACAGCTCCGTTTGAGGTTGACTCACACCTGGGTTCACAGAGTGACCTGCCGGGACACAAGACCCCTGACCCACTAGCGCCTAACACTGAAGCCAGGACCTCTGGTGCCGCGGCAGCCGCCAGGGCTTGTAAGCGAGGTATCCGGTCCATTTTAGCCTGGCCGTGTCCAACACCTGCCCATCCCCCGCCGTTCATAATGCCGCTTGGCGTTTCTGGGAAATGAGCGTCAGCAGTCCCTCTGTCTCAGAGCAGGACGCAGGGCACATGGGATTGACATTGGGACCAGCAGTTTGCGTAATGGCTACGTCGCTGGACTCCCATGTAGTTGACCGCAGTTCGAGTCCTAGACCCAGTAGCTTAAACTCACACTGGGTGCATGTGCATGCGTGCCCAAGATTCCACGAGGAGAATGGAGGAGAAGGGATTGCGGCGTGGCCATCCTCCCGGGGGGTGATTTCTCGCTTTCTGTCTCTCTG
>NW_006160131.1:343143-349443 GCF_000334495.1 Tupaia belangeri chinensis
CACCCTGGCCCAGCACCCTTGCCCTTTCTCGTCCTGGATGGGAGCTCAGACTTCCGTTGTTCCAGAGCCAGCCTGCTCCCAGAGGTGGATGGCTGTGAGCCCGGGTGCTGCTGCGCCCCGTCCCTGACACTGGACACACTTGGAGGGACTTCCGTGCCTTCCAGTGGACACTGCACAGATGAGTGGTTGGCCGTGTGTGGACACGAACCAGGTAACTTGCTACAGCTCCGTTTGAGGTTGACTCACACCTGGGTTCACAGAGTGACCTGCCGGGACACAAGACCCCTGACCCACTAGCGCCTAACACTGAAGCCAGGACCTCTGGTGCCGCGGCAGCCGCCAGGGCTTGTAAGCGAGGTATCCGGTCCATTTTAGCCTGGCCGTGTCCAACACCTGCCCATCCCCCGCCGTTCATAATGCCGCTTGGCGTTTCTGGGAAATGAGCGTCAGCAGTCCCTCTGTCTCAGAGCAGGACGCAGGGCACATGGGATTGACATTGGGACCAGCAGTTTGCGTAATGGCTACGTCGCTGGACTCCCATGTAGTTGACCGCAGTTCGAGTCCTAGACCCAGTAGCTTAAACTCACACTGGGTGCATGTGCATGCGTGCCCAAGATTCCACGAGGAGAATGGAGGAGAAGGGATTGCGGCGTGGCCATCCTCCCGGGGGGTGATTTCTCGCTTTCTGTCTCTCTGTCTCCCTCTGACTTTCTGGCGAGCGCACGCACCCTATAGCAAAAGCCTCTCTAAAAAAAAATGGAGCCATAGCCGCCTCACTGACAGCTGAGAGGAGAGTGCTCCCACTGCGGGCGACAGTCCCACGTAGTACCCACCAGGGCCGGTGCGTGTGCAGGGCGGCGTGTCCTTGTCAGGGTCACGGAGGTAATTCACTACTCCGGGAAATTTTAGGGACTAGACGCCCCGCCGTCCCGCCAGCCTAGCACGGTGTCTCCGTCTCTGGACGTTGGCTTCCAGCCTGTCGACATGAAGGTGTGTGGGGATGATGTTTGAAAAAGGAGGGTCTGTTTCCCTCCTAAGTAGCCCCGTGGCTCACTGAGATGTGGGGTGCCCGTGCCCCAGAAGGGGGACGCCCCAGCAGCACAGACACCCCCGCCCCTCCCCGCTGCCAGGTCAGAGAAGAACGTGAGAGGACACCGTGGGCTCCTGCAGCAGAAGGGCTAGGCCTCCTCCGGGTAGAGAGAGCGCCCAGGGGACGCGAGAGCCACCTGCCTGTGGCTGCTGCTGGCTGGGACGGGACCCCAGAGCAAAGGTCCCAGGAACAACCCGCCCGGTACGTCCCCCAGCTGTCACGGCCGACCGGAGGCTGCAGTCGGCGGGTGCCCACAGCCCCGCTCAGGCCCCCAGCAGGGCCCTGGTGCAGTGGGGCGGGCAGCTCTGTAGGTCTGACTAGATTGGGCGGGCGCAGAGGTTGGACACACAGGGAGCAGGCATCTGTCTGTCTGTCTGTCTGTCTAACTGGTCTCTTCCTCCTGGCAGATCTGTTAAGGGCTTCTTTTCTTTTTTGGGAGAGGCTTTTGCTATAGGGTGTGTACGCTTGCTGGAGAGGCGGAGAGACAGGAAGCGAGAAATCACAGCGGGGGGATGGCCATGCCGCAGCCCCTTCCCCTCCATTCTCCTCTCGCGCCTGGCCTGAGTTTTAACCTCCTGGTCTGAGACTCGCCACAGTTGACTACGTGGGAGTCCAGCGACAACCATTATGCCATCTGCTGGTCCTAACTTATTTTTTTATTGTGGTAAAATCCATCGTCTCTATCCTCCTCTCGGAGACAGGGGCTTTGCCTCTCTTGCCCTGCCGGGCCTCTCCTGCCTCAGTCCCCCAGCAGGACCGCAGGTGCCGCCCACGCCCAGCTCTCCGTCCGTCTTCGATGGTGCCCAGGCCCGTTCACGCTGCCCTGCACCAGCCTCCCCGAGGGCTGGGGTTGCAAGAGCATCCCGCCCTGCCCCCCTGAGGGGCGGGTAGTATGTGCAGGGAGCGGCCCCAAGCCCCCGCCTGGCCCTGGCCAGCTACCAGCGACTGCCGAAGACCCCACCAGATCTTTCCAGGAGAAGCTGCCGGGGAGGGCTCATGGGGCTGCCATACTCGTCCACAGTGGGAGGAGACGGTGTCTGCCCCAGGCCAAGGCCCAGGGTTCCACGGGGAGTCCTGGGGCATCAGGGACAACAGAGCGGGGGCTTCTCCACCCCCCAGTCTGCCTCCCCAGGAAGCGGTGGGGCAGGCTCTGGGGCTGACAGTCCCCGGAGGTGAGGTGACAGCCCCCGGAGCCCTGGCCCAGAGCCAGTGTCCCCGCACAGGGGAGAGGGCAGGAGGAGCTGCCGTTCCCGGAGCAGGCCAGAGTAAGCAGCTGCCTCGGACCCTCGAGTGACTGGTCTCCGGCCCCGATGGAGCGCTCCTCTGTAGGGTTCTGACCTGGCGGGGCAGTGAGGAGGGCAGGCTCGTCCCGAGCACTGGTCCCCACAGGAGCGGGCGGCCCGGGCCCCAGCAGGACCTGGGAAGGTGCCCGAAGCTAGGAAGGCTGAGTCCACCCAGACCTGGCGGGGCAGAATCTGAGGGCTGGAGTCTGGGAACCGCGGCAGTTGGTCAGGGCCCAGCCCGCCCTGAGAGGGGCCTAGAGCGGCCTGTCACCTCCCCAGGCCCGCGACCGACCGAGTGGCCCTCCCTCCTCTCCCCGGCCCTCCCCGTGCCCGGCGCAGCTGGATCCACTTTGGGCCAGACCGCCCTGAGCCCCAGCTGACACAGCTGCTCAGCTCTCCCCGCCTGGGGCCCTCTCGGGGAGGCCTCGGGGAGGCGGGGCAGAGGAATCTGGGCCTTGCGGTTGGGACAGTTCCAAACCCGTTAGCTTGCCCTCTGCTCCTCCAGGCCCGCCAAGTCCTGGTCTGGGGCTCCCTCCTCCACCCGCCGCCCTCGAGGGTCAAGGCCCCACTCCGCTTCCTAGAGACGATGCGCCTTTGGGAGGGGCCCAGGTCTGGGGCAGCCCCGGGGCACAGCCAGCTGACAGCCCCCTCCACGGCTGCGCAGTGCGGGGGCTCCTGGGCACTGGCCCCCACACCCCAGGGGCAGGCAGGCTCCCCGCGTGATCCCTTTTCTGCCCACGGTTACAAACCAGGCCCTGCCCCCCCGGCAGAGGCCAGGCCTCCAGCCGAGGAGTCGGGACTTGGAGGGAATCACCTCGGTTGTGCCTCAGCCAGACTCTGGAGGGCCCAGCAAACATGGCTGCCAGCTGGTCATCCCGGTGCCCCAGGGCGCTGTCCTGGCCTTGCCCTCTGCTCTCGCGGCCTCATCAGTTCTCCCGATGTGGTCCCAGCCTCGACCTCACCTGGTCCCCACGCCCACTGCCCAGGAGGGTCTCCCTGCCTAAGACACACAGGCTGTGCCCCGTTACGACGTTGTTTGGCAGGGCGCTCACAGACAGGTGGGGTCCAGGCCCACGTCTGCAGCCTCTACCGCCCGGCCAGTCCTCGCTGCCTCTGTCCGGCCGACCCTCAGCCCTGTGCTGCCCTACCCACCCCGACTCCCATCCCACCCCCAGCTCTCCTTTTAAGGCCTGGCTTGAATCTTAGTTTTCATTCACCTCTTATGGTCTTCAAAATGCTGAGAAACACTCCAATGTAGAAAATACTGATTACAGTAAAGTGATATTCACTATGTTAAAGATAATGAATAATGAATGAAATCAACTGTAATCCCTAAATCAAAACTTGGAACTTGGGATCAGATGTTGGAGATGGCAACAGTTTTTCCTCCTTAGTAAAAAAAAAATTAAGAAAGAAACATGAGACAGACACAGAGAGGAGAAGAGAAACAAATGTAACACAGTTGGGCGTCCTGGGGCTGGTGGCCAGCCTTCAAATCCTAGCCCCAGGGGCTTGAGAGGCACGCTGGGCCCATCTGCGTGTGTGAGCCAGAATCCCAGCGGGAGAGAGACAGGGACAGGGATGGGTCCGTGACCACGGCCACCAGGGGCATTTCCCCCTCTCCCTCGCCCTCCCTCTCTGTCTCTCCGGTGAATAGATGTACCCAGTGGTAAGTTAAAAATAAAAAAGTAGCGTACCCGTTGGAAATCAAGGACTTCATTTCTCTACATCTTCCCACGGGGTGCATGTCCCGCCGCCAGGCCTCGGGGCCCGGTGTCGGGCTCCCCCACAGGTCAGCTGTGACCCAGGGCCGCGGGCGCGCAGGGTCCTCACTGTCGCCTGCAGACCCTTGGGTAGTGAGGGGCTTGGAGGGAAAGCCGAGGAGGGTTGACACCCAGCAAAGATCAGCGTGCTTGCGTGGCCGGCGTGGCTCACAGAGCGACTTCAGAGCGTCGCGCAGAGATCTGGGGGTAGAACTTGAGGCAGGAGCAAGCCCTGAGAGTCTGTGAGCTGCTTCCAGTTCTGAATCTGAGGCCAGGAGCACCCTGACCTTCCACTTCTCTTTAAAATAAATAGATTGAATTATATAGGTCATTTTGTTTAAATTTTTGTTTTTATGGTTCTAGATATTTCCCTACTAGTTACAGGAGTAATATAAAAATTTTATTGTTAATTGCAAAAAGTAATACGTACAGGGAACCAGCAGTTAGTGTAATGGCTATGTCGCTGGACTCCCACGTAGTCGACCGCGGTTCGTGTCCCGGACCCGGTGGCTTAAAACTCATGCCGGGCGCGTGTGCGTGCGTGCCCAAGATCCCGAGAGGAGAGTGGAGGAGAAGGGATTGCGGCGTGACCATCCCCCCTGGGGGGTGATTTCTCGCTTTCTGTCTCTATGTCTTTGTCTATCTGGCGAGCGCACGCGCCCTATAGGAAAAACCTTTATAAAAAAATTTAAAAAAAAAGAGAGAGAGAGAGAGTGAGTTAGGTCTTTAAAAACAATTGCTATTAGTGCAATAGACCGTCCTACCCCGCCCACGGGATTTTTTCCCCTGACTTGTGCTCTGGCTGTGAGACCTCACGGTCCCCTTCCACCTGTCACCTGCTGAAAGTCCCTGACAAAACAAGCGGATCCAGGCTTTCTTGCTCACATCCTGTCTCAGACTGTCCCTCAACACCCGTAAGTCCTTCTCATCCTTCAGGAGCTCAGATACTGCCCTCTGCTAGCCCGCCCAGGCCCCGGGTGCAAAACCATCCCGACCTAAGCCCCGCTGCACTCCACGGGCATCCCACACGCACAGCCCGACCTGGCCTGGCTGCCCAATGACAGCACCTGCCCGCCCCCCGACAGTGTCCAGCTCAGCCGGCCCCAAAGGTTGGTGAATGGACCCGGGAGGCCCGGACCAGCGGGCAGCTGTGGTGGGTGGACCGGGAGGACCAGTGGGCAGCTGTGGTGGGTGAACCGGGAGGCCTGGACCAGTGGGCAGGTGTGGTGGGTGGACCGGGAGGACCAGTGGGCCACTGTGGTGGGGGGACCGGGAGGCCCGGACCAGTGGGCCGCTGTGCACATGCCTGCTGGTGCCCAGGACAGTTTCTGCATGTGGGGCGAGAGGTCCCAGAGCGAGCAGTGAGCATATCTGAATGTTGTGCTAAAGGAAAGAGCCAGGCCAGCCTGTGGCATGGTGCTTGGGCGGCTAGGCCCACGGGGCTGACTGCACGTTCAGGTCCCAGACCTGGCAGTGTGAGAAGCAAGCTGGGTGGGTGTGCGTGCGCGTCCAAATCCCAGAGGAGAATGGAGAAGGGTGGAGGCATGGCCATCCTCTGGGGGGTGGGAGGTGCTTTCTCGTTCCCCTCCCCCTTCTCAGTCTCTCTCTAGTGAGCACATGTACCCTCAGGAAAATCAAAAAGAAGAGAGTCACACGGAATAGAAAGAGCCCCAGGAGCCTACTTTGTAGCCCCCAGCCCCCTAACTCTTCAGGACGCCCAGCTTACACAGCGGGACCTGGTGTCTGCCGAGGGGCCCCGCGGTCAGCGCTGTGGTGCAGCCAGATGTCCTGGCCCTCGAGAGACCGCCCAGTCCGCAGTGGGCTCCCGGTCACAGAGGGCTCCCGGTCACAGAGGGCTCCCGGTCACAGAGGGCTCCCCGTCACAGAGGGCTCCCCATCCACCATGGGCTCGGAGCTCTACGCAAAGGTGCGGAGCTCGATCCCCAGCACACTCGGCCTCAGAGACACGGATCAGTCACCTTTTCTGTGAACTCGTCCACAGGTGGCTGACGGGCCTTCCCTGCTCTGGGGGCACACAGAGAGGGGTCACCCGTCAAGGCTGATTGTCCCTACCAGGTGTGGCTCTCCTTCAGCTTAACGACAGAAGACGCACGTCACTGCCTGGCTCCTCCGGGCGACCTCCGTGGCTGTCCGGGCAGGGCGA
>NW_006160131.1:350216-352418 GCF_000334495.1 Tupaia belangeri chinensis
CCTTTGTGAGTTGCAGCCTCTGCTGTTTCCGTGGCCTGGCAGGTACAGGATTTCTTCCCGCCTGGCCTCCATGTTCCAACAAGCGCAGGACAAGCAGGGAGGGAGGCGGGTTCCAGAGAGGTCGCTGGGCAT
Organism: Tupaia belangeri chinensis; assembly: GCF_000334495.1. NCBI lineage: Eukaryota > Metazoa > Chordata > Mammalia > Scandentia > Tupaiidae > Tupaia > Tupaia belangeri. Next base: position 350,349 of record NW_006160131.1, read on the forward strand.
GGTGCAGCCCTGCCGTGGGGCCAGCAGTGGGGTGTGGCTCTGGCTCCAGAGGAGCCCAGAGGTAGCTGGGGTCAGGTAGAAGGCAGGGGCCTGTTCGAGGCAGGGTGACCTGGAAGCACTGTCCTGGGCAGACTGGAAGCCAGCCTGGAGGGATCAGGCGGGGCGAGTGGAGAAGAGGCTGTGAGCAGAGAAGTCGGAGCCATGGGGTGCGGGGCGGGCAGGTCTGGGAGGGCAGCCCCAGCAGCTAGACTAGGAGCCGCTGACTTGGAGGAGACAGGACCTCACGCCCTGAGGATGGCAGGATGCGGCCCATCATGGCCCCAGGCTCAGGTGGGGCTCCATCTGTACTGGACACCCCGGGCGAGCCTCGCTCTCCCACACTGCCTGCTCCACGGGGTTTCCCGTGAGCAGCGGGGGCTGGACTGCAGTTACTTATCTAATGTTCTTGGACCGAATCCCAAGAACACAACTGTGCTTATTTAAAAAGCACACACAAAAGCAGGACTGTGAAGCCCACCCGAGGAGACTGGGAAGAGCCTGTAGTTGCCCTCGGGGTTCCTTCCGAGGCCTTATCTGCTTGTGCATCTGCGTCCGTGGCCGTCCCCAGCCCTCACAGCACGGGCTGTGCCCTCGGCCTGTGGAAACACAGCCAGCGCCAGCCTTCCGACCCAGGTACGCCAGGACCACGGCAGCCTGGGCTCACTCGACCCAGCGCCAGGGCTGGCTCCCCAGGGGGCTCGCAGTGGGGCTGGTCAGTAGTCATGGAGTGGAGGCATCTTTATGGGTCCTGCTGCCCAAGGCCACCCCAAACTCATGGTTTGGGGTCTCTGGGGTGGGAACAGGAAGAGCTATCTAGGTGACTCTGCGGATTTAAGGTGCAAGTACGTGGGCTCAGCACAGGGTGTGGTGTGCGCATCGCTGGACTCCCGCGTGGCTGGCCACAGTTCGGGTGCCAGGCCTGGCGGCCTGAAGTTCGCATCAGTGCATGTGCACGGGTGCCCGAAATCCGAGAGGGTGATAGAGGAGGAGGGACTGCAGTGTGCCCACCCCATCCACGCCCCGAGGGCTCATTTCTCACTTTCTGTCTCTGTCTCTCTGTCTCTGGCGAGTGCAAGCACCCTATAGCAAACGCCCCCCCCACCAAAGAAAGTCCAAGTGCTGGCCTGGTGATTTCCAGGGACTCTCCTGCCCCCTTCTAGAACCTCAGTCCAATCTTTCCTGACCTTGAAGGGCAGCACTGGGGAGACAGCCAGTGAGGAACAGGCCCGGTCCCTGCCCTACCAGGTGAGCGGCCTCTGCAGTCCAGGACCCCCCATGGCCTGTGGGCACACATGCAGCCCACTCACCCTCCGGGACCTGGAGCCACCCTCCCAACCGCCGACAGACTTGCATCCTGGAAACTAGGGAAGCAGATGTCAGGACGTTTGCGGCAGTAGGGCTTCTCTGCAGGGCCGGGCTGGGGCCTTGCTGTGGGGCCGCCAGGCGTGGAGGGGCTCAGTGTTAGGTGGAGGGAGGGGCAGGGAGTGGCCGTGGAGAGCAGGCCGCTGTGGGCGAGACTGCGCAGAAAGGCAAGGAAAGCCGGGGAGGGGTGGGGGGCCAGGGACCAGACCCGGGTCAGCAGGCAGCAGCGAGGACAGGGTGGCTCAGGGCCTGCGGTACCACTGCCACTTCAGTAGAGAGGTCCGATGGGGAAGGGGGCGGGGAACCAGGGTTTGGGGAATCCTGAGAGTCCCTCGAAAGCGGGGTAAAGCACTTGATGGCCCCCCCGCAGGTGCCCAAGGCCCTCCGCCCAGCTCCACAGTGCCCAAGCGTGGCGAGGCCCGCTCGTGCCATCACGGAAACACGGCTGCGTCCTCGAGGAGGGCCAGAGGGTGAGGGACGGGTTGGCAGCGGCATCTTAGGTTGGTTCCACGTCACCCCCAGGGGTGGCGCTGGGCCATGGCAGCCCACTCAGGCGGTAGCTAGCCCCTGCCCCCACCTACTGCCACGTAGCGCTGTGTGCAAGCAGTTCTGTGTGAGCCGTGCTGGGTGAGCCGTGCTGTGCGAGCCGTGTGTGTGAGCCGTGCCGTG
>NW_006160131.1:354459-355173 GCF_000334495.1 Tupaia belangeri chinensis
GAGCCGTGCTGGGTGTGAGCCATGCTGGGTGTGAGCCGTGCTGTGTGAGCCGTGCTGTGTGGGCCGTGCTGTGTGTGAGCCGTGCTGTGTGAGCCGTGCTGGGTGTGAGCCGTGCTGGGTGTGAGCCGTGCTGGGTGTGAGCCATGCTGGGTGTGAGCCGTGCTGTGTGAGCCGTGCTGTGTGGGCCGTGCTGTGTGTGAGCCGTGCTGTGTGGAGCAGGCCCAGAAGCCATCACAGAGGCTCCTCTCCTTCCCCATCCAGCCCCCAGGCCACCCTGGTCCATCTGGCTGCAGGCAAGGCTCCCTCATTCCTCGGGCTCTGGGGACATGTGGGAGGTGTCCCAGGTGTCTCCAGGCAGGGACAGAGGGAGCTGCTCTGAACCCCGTCTCTCACTGATTCGCAGCCTGGAGGAGCCCGGCCAGACTTCCCGCGGCCATCTCCGATGTCCCCGTACCTGTGGCGCTGTCAGCTCCCAGGAGCGGGCCTCTGCCTGCAGGAATGGCCCCTTCGGAAACCCCTTTACCTCCCCCGTCCGCTCAGTGTGTGACTCCCGTGTTACTTCAGCTTGTGGTCTGCGGAGAGTTCCAGAGGGAGATGGCAGGGAGAGCCCTGGAGGGCGGCAGGAGGGCAGGATGCTGAGCCCGCCTGCTGCTGACCAACCCTGCTGGGCCTCCTCTGTCATCGGCTGGGAGCGACGGGTGGGGGCGCAGGGGG
>NW_006160131.1:355286-358265 GCF_000334495.1 Tupaia belangeri chinensis
TGCTGCCCACCCCTGCTGGGCCTCCTCTGTCATCGGCTGATAGCGACGGTTGGTGCCGAAGGGAGCATGTGTACCTGGAAGCCCCTGCCTTGGAGTGACTGCGGTCCCCAAAGAGGAGAGGGCCTAGCACGGAGTGGGAGCCCAGGCGTGGGAGAGGGAGCGGCCGGGTAGGAGCCCACCGGAGGCCAAGGGAAGGACAGGCCCTCCGGGAGGATGGCCCAGGGCTGGGTTGAGGAGGCGGAGGTGGGGAGTGGAGGCCAAGGTGGGGAGCGGAGCCCTGCAGGAGGGTGAGGGAGGTGACGGGCAGCCAGGAGATGGGCAGAGACCGCTCCTCTGAGCCACACTTCCCGGGGGCACAAGAGCTTGGATTCAGTATTGAGGACACTGCGAGGCAAAGTCCTTCAGGCCTCTCAGTCCTTGAGCGGGTCCCACGGGTCATCCCGGCGGGGTCCTGGGGTCTCTCAGAGAACAGACCTTCAGCCGAGAGCTTTCAGGCAAGGGTTGGTTTGTTTTGTTTTGGCTTTTGCCATAGTGCTGGGCTCACGAGAGAGAGACAGAGGACAGAGAGAGAGCGGGGAAGTAAGAGATCGTTCCTGAGGGGCTGGCCATGCCACAACCTCTTCTCCTAGTCTTCTCTTTGGATGTTGGGCGTGCACGCATACCCGATGCGGTTTCCAAGTCACCAAATCTGGGACTGGAACCGCGGTCAGCCATGTAGGAGTCCAGAGCCTTAACCTCCATGCCACCTGCTGGCCCCAGGCAAGGCTTTTAGCTAGAGCTTCATCGTTCTGTGTAACTCTCATTTGGAATGTTTTCTTGTTGTTGTTGTTATTATTATTATCATTGCCAAAGGCGCGTGTGCACCGAAGAGGAAGGGAAAGCACCCAGGGAGCTCAGGCACGCTGGGTCTTCTCCACGCCCGGCCGAAGAGTGTTTTCTGCTTCTGTCTTTTTTTCAGACAGCGTTTCCCTATACTGTCCAGGCCAGGCTTGAGCTCACCTCCCCTGCCTCAGCCTCCCCAAGTCACGGGGCTCCCAGGCACACTCCAGCCTGCCCGCCTGCAGATTGGACTAGAGCCAAACCCAGGCTTCCCAGGCATTATTTATGTTCATTTTTAGGGTGGGGATGGGGAAACTGAGGCGGTGAGAAGGGCTTGCTCATCGTCCCGTGGGGGATTCGAACCCAGATCTGCATCTAGCCAGTCCCCACGCTCTTTGCCCTGCACAGTGCGGCCTCTGCCAGAGCAGTTAGCTCCGCGCAGGACCCACCCCTCTGCCCTCCACCCTCCACCCCTCCACCCACCACCCCCCTGTACCAGACCAGCTTGACTGCAGGGGCACGTGGCTCACACCAGCGGCCTCTCCCTGGATATGTGCGTCACCCCTTAATAGCTGTCCCACTTTAAAGTGATCTGTCCCATTGGGAAGAGACTTTGCAACTTGAGAAGGAAACTGACCTCCCTTGGGAGTATCTCCGCAGTGTCTGTTCTGCTCCACCTTTGGGAAGGTCGGCGACTCCATTTTCCCAAGCAGAAACTCCGACGTGTGGTCTGACAAAGACTGCGGCCCTTTCTGGGCAGGAGGGGCTGTCTCGGGGAGACGTGGTCTGTGTGGCAATGGCCTCCCGGGACATGTGAGTGGTTCGTGGGCACCACGGGAGGAAACTGGAACTGGAGCTGTCCCCCAGGACTTGCCATGTGGGAGGGGGCTGCATGTCTTGCACAAGACTCTGGCCACAGGAACAGCTTCTCTGCTTCCTTGCGCTCACCCGTAACTCCATCCCTGCTCGCGGGGCCCCCCTCTGCAGCCCCCCTCTTTCTCCACCAGGTCCCCTGCTCCCTGTGCCTCCACTCTTCAAGGAAGAAGTTTGGTTTCCAGACAGCCCTAGAGAACAGCCGAGTCTGACCTCCCCTCATCCCCCTTTCCCTGAGGAAAGAGGAGTCACTCCGGCCCTCCCTGCTCAGGGTCTGCGTTCAGAACCGGGTCCCTCAGCCAGTTAGTAAATGAAGTGTCCTGGCCGTGCAGAGCTGGCGTGCGGGCAGAGAGGAACAAAGACAACCCCCTCACGTCTCCGCGTTGCCTCAAAAATCTTTTTAAACCAAAGGAGGAAAATCAGCATTTATGAGGGACCGCCTCTGGCCGAAGCTGGGCGGAGCCCTTCCTGTCTTCTTTCTTCCTAACAGCCCCTGGAAAGGGAGGTTAACGACTTACCCAAGGTCTCAAATCATTTCCTGCAGCGATGGAGCCAGCACTCCATCTGCTGGCCCATAAAACCGAATCCTCTCCACGCGGCATTCGGGGGCGTCTCAGAAACCCCCTGTGCTCCCATCTCAGATCACCCTTACCCTTCCGAGCCGGACCAGCGGACTTATACTGAGCAGACAGATAAGACAGCTGGCCGGGAACAGCCCGCCTGAGTCCTCACTGTTGTCACATAAAGCGGATGGACTGGTGGGTCGTTTCTCCCTTTTTTGTTGAAATTTTTCAGGAACTTTTATAAAGAAACAGACATATTTTTATATATTGTCTGTGTAAATATTCTGTGTGTGGTTGACATACACGTATATTAAATTAGACGGGAGTATATCACGTTTACAAATATGCACGCATACATACATATTTTAAATATGATCTGACATTAAGCAAAATAAACCTGAACATTTTGACTGGCAGGTAACCTCATTTGCATTTGGGACAAACATTCTGAGATTGAGGGGGAATAGTCACCATTAGCCTAACTCCAGTCACAGTCCAAGGCCAGCCCCGGGGGCCACCCGCGCGCTCATGCCATTCCGACCAAATTCCAAAATATGTTTTCCTTTAAAGAGCTCACTAGAGAGTTTCCCCCAGTCGGCTGAGCCCTCCAAGGCACACAGGCCCCAGTGTGTGGTTCCCAGCGAGACCCCATCTCCCGGGCTGCCCTGCCTGACCTCACCGGCTGGAAACGCTCTGAGAGGCGGCCGCCCCCGCCCGGTCCTGC
>NW_006160131.1:358296-365730 GCF_000334495.1 Tupaia belangeri chinensis
CCGGCCCCGGCTCGGGGGCAGAGGCCTGCTCCTGCCGGCCGAGCTCAGAACTGGTTGGTCTTTCATGAAAGCACAGAAGGGGCATTCCCCAAGGCCCAGCCAGACCAGGAAGCCTGCGAGGAGGGCAGGTCACCATCTGAGGGGTCGCATGGCCTGGGACTTCAGAGAGCAGGTCACTGGGCCGGGGACCCCAAGGCCACTTCCCGCTGGGAAGCCTGGGGTCACCAGGGAGGGAGTCGAGCTTAATGCAATTAGGGACCGAAAGAACAGAGGGGAATGGGAGAACAGCCAGCCCGTGTAAAGGGAAATAAATCTTCCGCTTCTGCATCGCCCCTTCTGCAGAATTCAGGCAGGCTTCCATTCGAATCCAAGCGTTCTTGAGAGCTGGAGCCCGCAGTGCGTGTGTGCGTGTGTGTGTGTATGCGTGTGTGTGTGTATATATGTGTGTGCATGTGTGTATGTGTGTATACGCATGTGTGCGCGTGCATGCATGTGTGTATATGACACATGTGTGCGCGTGCATGCATGTGTGTATATGTGTGTGCGTGCATGCATGCGTGTATATATGTGTGTATGTGTATATATGCATGTGTGTATGTGTGTATGCATATGTGTATGTGTATGCATGTTTGTATGTGTGTCTGTGTGTATGCATGTGTGTGTGTGTGTATGTGTGTGTGCGTGTGTGTGTGGTATTTAGAGCGTCTCACTGGGTCACAATCCTCCTGCCTCAGGTAGTTGGGATTGCAGGTACCCGCCACCCACCGAGCCTTTAGATTCGACAGGCGTTGAACCTGGGTCCCCGCGTGGCCCCAGCCTGCAGATCCAGAGGCCCGGCTCCCTCAGGCCAGGCCTGGCTGTGTCACCCCTGTCGGCCGTAAGTGCACAGTCCTCCTGCCTCTGCCTCCAGGGTCTCTGAGTCTACAGCATACGCCCCGTGCCCACGTGGTAGGGCAGGCCAGGAAAGGGGGTTCCGAGCACCTCGGCCTGCCGTGTGGCAGTGTCCCACAGCTGGGCCTGTGTGGGGATTTCCCCTCCATGAGCAATAAAAAAACAGGGACGCGGCCCCACAGAGGCTCACACTGCTGCCCACCCCAGCTTCAGCCGGCCCCAGGCGGACGCAGCAAGGACTCCGGGAGGGAAGCAGCCCTTCCCGTGTGAATCAGCCACTGTCCAAACCCCCAGGCCCATACAAGCTTCCTGTGTCAGTCACACCTCAATAAAACTGGGGTGGGTACCCCGAGACAGATGGCTCCTACCTAGGCCCCCTTCCCGCGGCTCCTGCAGCCCCTCCGCCCCGGTCCGGGCAGCCCCGGCCAGCTCTGCATCTGCAGTGACAGCAATGCTTGAGCAGCAGAGGCCACAGCACCTGAGCAGAGGCCACGGCCGTGCTGGCCTGCGTCACACCTGTCCCCTCCTCCGCTCCTCCACCCTCCCTTCCCTGCGTCTCCCATCTGTGCGCACCCTGCCCCGACACCGACCCTCAGCGTCCTGCTGGTGCACACTGCCAGCGCCACAAGGCCCCTCTTCAGACAAGCACTCACCCTTCCTGGTGACAGGGCTGCGGGGCCGGGACTCACACCGAGCAGGCCCCGGCAAGAGGGCACGCCAGGCTGTCTCATCGGACCCTGAGTCCCACGACGTTGCCCCGGCACATTCATTCATGCTTACCCCAAAACGTGTGCACCCTAACGTTGACAGTCGCTCCCCACAAATGTGCTTTCTGTCTGTACTCACCGGGCCAGGCCGGCGGGGACTCCTTCGTGGCCTGGGCCCAGCCTGCGTCCGGCTGCAGCTTCCCCGGCTGCGGCTCCTAGAAACCCCGCACAGGGGCGGGACTCTGCCCCTCTGCCATTCCCTCTACTCCCTGCAATAGATGAGACGCGAAAACTCAGGCTTCAAATGGCGCAGTGAGCTCTGTGTAGGGATGGCAGTGCCGACGAGCTCGCAGGTCCGCACAGGAAGCCAGGCACCGTAATATGTGTGTTTCCACCCCTCAGGAAAGATCTAGAAGGAACCAGGAAACGGAAAAGAGACTTGGTCCTGTAGCCTCGTGGTTTAGGGAGGTGGGTCCCATGGGACCCCTGAGGCCGTGCCCCAGGTTCGGACAGGGTTGAGGGATGGCGAAGGGACTGTGGCCTGACACCCCTGTTCCCGGGGTTCCTCTGTCTCTCTCCCCGTTTCTCCGCCTCCCTGTCTGGCCAGCACACATGCCCTTCAACAGTCAGTCAAACATGAGATCCACGTGGCACGGGCAGGGATCAGGGAGCCCCCACCCCATTTTGAAGCGACTACGCTGCTGTCCCTCAGGGTGCCGATCTCCCCTGTGTCCCTGGAAGGCCACTTTAGGTCCACACACGCGAACCCACGTGCAGGCACGGTATTTTGTCCCTGACCCTCTGTAATAACCTGCGATGGTTCAGTCTCTCAGATGGAGCCTCCTCTGTCCCTCGAGGGGCTGACTGCGGGATAAGTCCCCAAGGGGACGCTGGGTCTGCGAGGTGGCGCACAGCGCCGATGCGTCCTTCCCCCACGGGTGGTGGGAGCGCCCCACCATGCTCCGCCAGTCCTGAGCGGTTCCTGTTCCCCCCACAGCAGGGACGGTACCCCGGTGTCCCGGGCGTCCCATTTCCTGCTCTGTGACTCAGGTGATGTGTCCTGTGTGTCAGAGAGACGTCGTTTCCTCCTCGGAGAGCGGCCTGCTGGCCCCGCTCCGTTTCTCTGCTGGGCGGTCTTCTCCTCACTGGTCTGCAGGAGTGCCTGGACCTTTTCACGAGATGGGAATTCTCTCACTTTTACCCTTTTCTTTTGACTAGTTTGGGGGGGGCTATCTTTTTTCGTGGGGGTGGTTATGCAGAGAAACGTAACGTCTTCACACTTACCAGATTTTTATTTCATGGCTCCTGAGTCTGTCTTACATAAAAGGACCTTCTCGAATCCGAGATGATAAAAGAAGTTTATAGCTTCCGCTAGTGCGTCTGCGGCTCTGGTTTCCCTCGTGCTTTTTAAAGGCTGTGTAGGGTTTCATCGCCTGAGTCTGGCACTTGGGCATTCACCGTTGCAGCCAAGCTCACACCGGCCCTTTGCGCACATGTGGGGTGTGCACGAGGGCGAGGTCCCAGACGGGGGATTGCCAGATCCCAGTGTGTGTTTCGATGGCCGCATCTGGCCGATCACTTCCGGGGAGCTGCTCGCACCCTCTTTCAGCGGTGCACAGAAGTGGCCTCCCCGGCCTGGCCAGCTCGCTGGTTTTCGGGTGGGCCCAGCTTCCTCCACTTTCTTCTCAGAGTAGTCCCTGCAGGAGGAGGGCGAGCACAGGCACGGTGAGTAGGGGTGGAGACCTCTCTGCAGCCCGGCTGGCGGGCACGTTCCTGTCACGTGGGCACTTGGTGAGCAGCTGGGCCACTGCGTTCAGAGTGACAGTCTCAAATCTAGACTGTACTTCTCGTTTCCAGCCTGGGGGCTAGCAGGCTTCGAGAAACCACTGGCCCTGCTCTTAGCACCTGTGGCCTTCCCCTTTTTCTGGATAAGAGTTCTGTTGGGGCCAGCAGATGGTGTAATGGTTACATCACTGGACTCCTACGTAGTCAACTGCGGTTCAAGTCCCAGACTGGGCGACTTAAAACTCACACTGGGTGTGTGTGCATGCATGCCCAGAATCTGAGAGGAGAGGGGAGGAGAATGGATTGTGGCATGGCCATCCCCCACTGGGGGAATGATTTTTCCCTTTCTGTCTCTCTGTCTCTCCGGTGAACACACACACCCGACAGCAAAAGTCTCTCTTTAAAAAAAAAAGGAAAAGAAAAGGCCATCCTCATTGTATATAAGAAGACTTAAGAGTTGGAAAAGATCTACATTTCCATTTTTACCTATCAGTTAATTTAAATTCTTCTTTATAGTGAAATGTTGATCTTTATAAAAATGTTAACAGTGAACTGGCCCCGTGGCCTGGTGGTTAGGGGAGCTAGATCCCACATGCTTTGGGGCAATTTGAACCCTGGCCCCAGCGGCCTGAAAAATACACCAGTGTGTGTGTGTGTGTGTGTGTGTGTGTGTGCGTGCGTGTGCACATGCCTGAGCACCCAGAAGGAGGGAGAGGTGGAAGAGAAAGGATTGCAGCGTGACCACGCGCCACCGCCAGCACTCCGCCCCCCACCCTGAGTGCACACACCCTTTGGCAAATTTGTTTTCTTTTCTTTTTTTTGAGAGGTTTTTTCGCTATAGGGTGCATGTGCTCGCCAGATAGACAAAGAGAGACAGAGAGACAGAAAGCGAGAAATCGCCCCCCAGGGGGGATGGTCACGCCGCAATCCCTTCTCCTCCATTCTCCTCTCGGGATCTTGGGCACGCACGCACACGCGCCCGGCGTGAGTTCTAAGTCACCGGGTCCGGGACGGGAACTGCGGTCGACTACGTGGGAGTCCAGCGACATAGCCATTACGCTAACTGCTGGTTCCCGGCAAATTTGTTTTTTAATCTAAGATCAATCACTGTAAATATTCCTGAACCGTGGGGGATCCGTCTCATCCCTTCCTCCTTCTCATGTTCACTCCATGGTATCATTTGCTAAAGTCTATTTTTATTTGTTAAAAGAGTTTAATAGCATTTCCTTCATGCTAATATAAAGGTGCTCATTTTACCTCCTTCAAGAGAGAAGCAGCACAGTGCTGGGGTGTTTTCACAGCTGTCCCGCCAGCTGTGTGAACGGGTCACACCGTGGAACCTCTCCAAGTCCCCTCGCTTCTTCACAAGAGGAGGACAGTCAGGACAAGTGCCCGCGGTGCAGGGGAAGGGCTGCCCGGGGCCTGCGTGTCAGTCGTCCAGCTGCTGTGACCGACCACAGACACGTGTGTTCCCGCGTGCCAGGGACCAGAGTCCAGGAGCCAGGGCCGGCAGGCGCGTTTCTGGGGAGGCCGCTCTCCCTGGCTTGCTGCGGCCTCCTTCTGCGTTAGGGCCTCTTCCTTAGGACCGCATCGAACTGCTTTTTTTAGCTTTTTCTTTTTATTGCTGTCATTAATTACGATTTCTGGTTTACGTATACTCGTATGTCTTGTGGGCTTTGGTATGGGCGTTTAAGGCATGTGTACGGTGTACGAGATCAAATCAAGGGTTTATTGCTCTTCCCCACTGAACCTCAGTGTTGTGCACATTCGTTACCAATTCTGTTCATTTTTTAATGATTATTAAATCATCCCCTTTTTTGAAAGTTTGTATTAGGACACTGTGGACTCACTAGAGAGAGAGGAGCAGAGACAGGGAAAGTGAGAAGTCACCCCTGGGGACGGCCGCTCCGCAGTCCCCTCTCCCACAGTCTCAGGATCTCGCCACGCACACATACGTGCCCGAGAGACACACCGTCGCAGCTGGCCAGGGGACCGGCCTGCGGAGCCCTGCTGAGCAGGTTGTCCACGAAGTGCAGGGCGCGCTGGAGAGGATGCAGAAGCCTGGCTACGGTTTGGCCGGCAATCATGGCTGTCATCCTCAGCCCCCCGCCCCAGGGCTCTACTCGTCCCTGGGCCCTAATGCGACAGGAGAACACGCAGGTCCCCTACCCCGTCTCCACCTGGCGGTGATCATGGAGTGAGGGACTAAGCTGTCGTGGCCACTCTGCACTGTTTGCTCAAAGTGGGGGGGTGGGGTGGCGCTGTGGAACCCAGGGTGGGGAGAGATGCTGCAGCCTGCGGGGGAAGGCCTTCGGTTGGGGGAGCTGCCTCGCTCACAGCCGGGAAGTGGGCAGGCGGTGTAGGGCCTCACGGGCCTTCAGTCGGGCGAGCTGCCCTCGGTCATGGCTGGGAAGCGGGCAGGCGGTGTAGGGCCTCACGGGCGGGGACAGAGCTGGCCTGGGCCATGCCGTTTCGGCCGTGCTGCTCCATTACAGATGGCCCGGCGTGATGACAGCTCCATCCGCGACGTGTCACTGCAGTGTGTCCACACCTCCTCTGTGGCTCTGGGAACCCCTGGTCCCTGCAGCCCACGGCAGCCAGGAGCTGCCTGCATTCGCGGGTCCCAGCACAGTGCCGCCCACCCAGCCCTACCCCACTCACGCCTCTGCCTGGACACTGCGCTGGGACTGGCACGTGGTGTGGCCCCTCCCCACCCCCTTACACGTCACCCTGGGTGAGGGTTGGCCGTGTGCCAGGTTCTGTGACCGGTGCTGGGACCCTGCAGGCTCTCCCCAGGGCATGGTGTCCAAGAGTCAAGGCCTGGGATGCAGAAACCCGAGCGTGCTGGGCAGGGTTGAGAGCAAGAACAGAGGGTAGGACCGAGAAGACTTCCTGGAGGAGGGGACATGTGTGTTCCGCCCTGCAACATGAGCAGAAGCTGAGTGGGAGAAAGCTCGAGGCCAGAGGTCAGCTAGGGGGACAGCAGGGCACCAGCGTAGTGTCTGCAGGCATGCCGGCTCTGCCGTCCTCCCAGTGAGAGGCGTGTCAGGGAGCTTGAGGACCTCGAAGGCCAGAGGTGCCAGAGTGAGTGCCCACGTGACATGCACTGGCCTCGTTGGGGAGTGGGTGCTTCCCTCAACTCCTGCCCCCCCGAGGGGCACTGCAGGCCAGGGAGGGGAGCAGAGCCAGGGAGGTGCCAGAGGTCCCCTCCTATGGCGCTTACTATACGGTGCTGCCTCCCCCAGACTGCACCCAGTGGGGGCCCACAGACACCCAGCTTAGAAGGTGGAGCCAAGCCCGAGCGGGGGCTGGGGAGGGCCAGAGCAGTCAGGGTCGGACAGTCCTCGGCGTTCGCTCACATGGTCAGTGACCGCTCTGGGGCCGGTCTTTGCACGCCCACCGCAGGAAGACAAAAGCCTCAGGTTCCACGGCTGGCGCTAGAGCCCGGAGCAGGAGACAGAGGAGGCAGGAGGGAAGCGGAAGGGCGAGGGGCACTGCTGCAGGGGGAGGTGAGGAAGACCGGCCCTTGCTCCAGATCCCAGTCCTGTGACGGTGATGAGTGTCACCACCAACCTGGGCCTCTGTCCTCCGCCCTGCCAGCCGAAGGGCAGTGGCTTCCCCCTGGGCCGCCCCTGTACCCAGCTTTCCCACCCCCTCCACCCCCGCCCAGCGCCTGCACTCCCTGTTATTCGTCTAGTCCCAACTCATTGTCAGTTTTTACCTAGGGAAAAAAAATCGAGCATGGAAATCCCGTAATACAAACCAGATGGGGGCTGGCGAGATGTTTCCCCACATCAATCACTGAGTCCGCGCTGTGCTGAGAGTTTGGTAAGCCCATGGCAGCTCCTACCAAGACTCCCGTCCAGCCGCGGGGAAACAACGCCACCTTCTGCACGCCAAGCAGAACGCCGTTCCCGCGCACCACACGGCCTGTCCGGCGGGATTGGGGCTACCTGGCCTGCTGGGACAAGTAGGGGAGCTGGCTGTCTGCGGTGGGGAGCCACAGCCCTAGGCCGGGTGCCCACCCCACCGCCCGCTCCCAGGGATATGC
>NW_006160131.1:365788-377863 GCF_000334495.1 Tupaia belangeri chinensis
CAGCAGGAGTGAGCAGGACCTGGACCTCCCGGACGCTCCTCTGTGAGTCAGGCTTAGGATGGCTGGAGCCATCTGGTACCCATGGGGGGTTGGCCTTGCGAAGGGTGACTGCAGACCTCCCTCCTTCCCCCCAGAGCAGAATGCTCTGCATGCCTCAGGAAGAGAGCCCAGCCCAAAGCTCAGCAGGTGCATGGGAAGGGGCATTACAAACCGTCCAACCACCGTGACAATGCATAGTGGGCTGGGGTCCGTGCGGAGCACCGGGGCTGCACAGGCTGGGATCCATGCGGAGCACTGGGGCTGCACAGCAGGCTGGGGTCCGTGCAGAGCACCGGGGCTGCACAACAGGCTGGGGTCCGTGCAGAGCATCGGGCTGCACAGGCTGGGGTCCATGCAGAGCATCAGGCTGCACAGTCTGGGGTCCGTGCAGAGCATGGAGTTGCACAGGCTGGGGTCCGTGCAGAGCATCAGGCTGCACAGTCTGGGGTCCGTGCAGAGCATCGGGCTGCACAGGCTAGGGTCCATGTAGAGCACTGGGGCTGCACGGGCTGGGGTCCATGCAGAGCACTGGGGCTGCACAGGCTGGGGTCCATGCAGAGCACTGGGCTGCACAGGCTGGGGTCTATGCAGAGCTGGGGTCCATGCAGAGCACTGGGCTGCACAGGCAGGAGCGGGCTGCACAGGCTGGGGTCCATGCAGAGCACTGGGCTGCACAGGCTGGGGTCTATGCAGAGCTGGGGTCCATGCAGAGCACTGGGCTGCACAGGCTGGGGTCCATGCAGAGCACTGGGGCTGCACACCCAGCACCGACTGGTGAGGGACTGAGATCTGATTGCAGCATGCCAGGGCTACGGTGTGGGTGGGGGCATGGGACGGGTACCTGGGCCCAACCAGGGCCAGTTTGGAGTGACTTCCTGCATGAGGGCTCCCCTCCTCAGTAGCCAAAGCGAGCAGGACGGAGGAGGTACAAGAAGGCTGGCAGTGGTGCCCAAGGGCCATACCGGCTGCATCTCGAACGCAGATGTGGTCCCTTGAAGACAGGCAGAGCTGGTAGGAGAGCCCACCCAGGCCCAGCCCAACAGTAGGCGAGGAGCCGGAGGCCTGGTAGGGCAGATGCCAGAGCAGCTGGAGCTGGTTGGAACTGGGGTCGGGTGAAGGGCAGAGGCAGCAGGAAGCCCAAAAGGGCAGGGAAGACCCCTGAGCAGCCCTGGAGCTGGGGCACAGATCTAGGGCAAGGGAGGGTGAACGCAGGTCCAGACCCCTCTTCAGAAGCTTCTAGAACTGTGTAGATTCTGTTGATTGTCATCTCAGTGCAGATTTTGGGGAGCGTGTGATGGCACACATGTAGAAATATGTGTCTATGTGCAATATTAAAATGTGCATGTATTTCTGTTTAATTGTAGACCTACTTAAACACACAATTGCCCCTTCATTCCTGACGACTTATAGTGCTCTTTCTAAAGAGAAATGTGAGACATTTCTGGAGGCAATAGGCACATTTATCACTGCTTCCTAAAGCCACTTTCTGTAAGTCATTTCTTTTTTTTAATTATTTTATTTACTTTAGTTTGACCACAGAGGAGGGACAGAGAGAGAGAGAGAAAGTGAGAAAGCAAGCTGCCAGGTCCAGGACTTGAACTGCAGTCAGCCGTGTGGGAGTCCAGCACCCATAATCGCCACGCCACCTGTCAGCCCCTCCATAAGTCAGTCCTGTTTGGTCGTTTTCTTCTTGAAGCTGAAACGATAGACACATGTAAACAGTAGCGAACATGTAGTTGCCTTGGACTTTTGGAGAAGGGAGAAATCTTGGTTAAAAACCATGCTTTTTAGAAAGTATTTTATAATAGAAAAACTCAGACGTCAGCAAAAGTAGACAAAATATCTAATGAACGCCCAGGGGTAGACCCACCTCCAGCTTCCCCACACTGCAGACCACCCTAGGCACCTCCCCCAGTACGTGGGTTTAAAACTGGGGTGTCTTCCCTGGGAGACACCCATGTCTGGTCTGAGTTTTTATCCCGGCCAGTCTCCGCCGTCTTCCGGACAAGTGTATGGTTTCAGCCCCTCCTCTGCGTTTTCTAGGCTTTTTGCTAACCTTTTCTTTCTCTAAGTAAAGTCGTTATCCGTATGTCCCCAGCCAAGATAAGGACGTCACTGTGTGCACGTCCGCAGACGGCCCCCCCCAAGTCCCCACGGTGTGTCCTGTCTTGAGTTCACCCCTTTGGGCTGGGGTAGCAGCAGTCTCTCCTCGGGCTTCGGCCCCCTGGGATGCACATGCGTGCTGGGCAGTGTCCTGCGAGGCCTCTGTTCCCCGTGGGGCTCTGTGTGCTGTGGGCCTCGAGGGCCTTCTGTGTTGGACAATGCCCTGGTCCTGACCTCTCACTGGGACAGTGGTTGGCCAAGTGTTGAGGTCAAGATTCAAAACTCAGTACTGACCCCCGATGCTCAGCCAGGACTCCAGGCGGCTCCTCCCTGGGCACCTCGCAGTCAGGACCGCCGAGGCAGCTGTGGGGTCAGTCCGGGCTTCTGCTCCCCGGCCTTTCGGACCTCTCTCCGTCTCTGACAACCTCGAATTTCACTCTAACAGGGTTTCCCTAACTCTGGCATTCAGTCTGGACTCTGTCACCTTTTTTTTTTCCCAAAAAAAAAAAAATTCCAGAACATTTTTATTACTCTACAATCCAAACCCTCCGCCGCCGGCAGACGCCCACGGCTCCCTGCCCAGCCCTTGCCTTCCAGGCGCCTGCCTTCTGGAAATCCACGTAAGCCGTTCCCTCCTGTTCTGCTTCCTCCTTGCACCCCTGACGGTCTGCACCTGAAAGTCTGATTTCTTTCGTAAGAAATTCCTTATTTAAAGACACATAGTGAGGGACCAGCAAATGGCATAGTGGTTATATCGCTGGACTCCTACATAGTCAACCGTGGTTCCAGTCCCAGACCTGGCACTTAAAACTCACACAGGGTGTGTGTGCATGTGTGCCCAAAATCCTGAGAGGGAACTGGAGGAAGGGGGGACTGCAGCATGGACATCGCCTCTGAGGATGCGTTCTCACTTTCTGTCTCTGTCTCCAGCAAGTGCACTTGCCCTCTAGCAAAAATCTGTCTCTAAAAAAAATAAACACATACATAGTAATAGAAAAAATGGGCCCTTTGTGAACGAGAGGGGCTGAGGGTCACAAGCCACCTTCTCAAGCACTCCTATGTGCTCCGCGTGGATGGGTTCACGCCGTGTGGCAGTGTTTCCGGGCTCGCCGTGTTGTAGCACGGGTCAGGACTTGGCTCGTTTTTGTGGCTGAACACTGTCCTCCTGCGTGGCTGGACCACACTGCATTTGTCCCATCATCTGCGGACAGACACCCGTGTTGTTCCTGCCCGTGAGCCTCTCCCTGTGGGCAGCAGCCTTGAAGCCCTGCCAGGGAATCACCGGAGGACTTTTTAAAGAGTCATAATTGCAGGCAACAGAATTCATTCCAGCTAGCTTAATCCAAAAAGAGAGAGAGATTATGAGGCGAACTGAAGCCCTCAGAAGACAGAACCAGCAGAGCTGACTCCTCACCCACACCGAATAACCAGCGTGCCGAGGGCTCTCGTGCCAGGTCAGGGACCCTCCTCACAGTGCTGGCTTGGAACTATGCTGCCACCACCTGCAAAAAGGCTGTTCGGAGCCCCACCTCTGTCCCTCCTCACTGGGCTCTGAACAGACTTTGGCTCAGACATACCCGATGGGTGGGAGGCCAGTCACACCTGTACCCTAACAGCAAGGAAGCCTGAACGTTTGTAGCCGTGCTGGGAGGTCGGCTTCGTGGCGTGGGAAACCCTCCCAATGCGGACGGGGTGGTCGAAAGGTTTGGGGCAGCTGCAGTGACCAGTGGCTCTCCGAGCTCTGTGGACCAGTGGCTTTGATGTCTGAGAGTTCACCAGCGGAGACCTAGCCCAGCTCGCACCCTGGGGCAGTCCTGGAGCAGGACACGCCCCCTTCTAAGGGGCTCCCGAGTTCCCAGTGAAAGGGCAACCCAAGGCCAGCTGGCTGGCAGCCTCCACAGCAGAGCTGGTTGACCAGGGCCTCCGGCCTCCGGAGCTGTGCCCACCCTTGTGGCCAAGTGGCTTCGCTTGGCCTTGGCGTGCCTTCCCCTGGCCTGGTCCTGCCAGTTGACAGCCTGGGCGCCAGTCAGGGCAGCTGTGTCCCTATTTTAGAACGCTTTGTTCTCGTCGTGGGACTCAGGAAGCCTCTGCCAGCTTGGAGACTGGGCTCAGCTATTTCCCGCAGCTGCTAACTGGGAGTAAAGGAGGAAAACCCACACAGAGGTCTCGGCTCTGCCCGAGCTCAGAAGCCAAATGCAAGTGTGCAAACCCCCACGCCCTGGGGCGCAGCGCCCACCCCACCTTCCTGATGGGCACTGCCCAGTGCCCCACCCCCAGGTCTCCACCCAGAGGCATGTGACCTGCCTGGAGGGCCACTGAGCCCTTGGAGCCATGTGCAGAGCTCCGAGGACTGGAGGACTCGGGACCAGGCCCCCTCCGGGCAGGGGCCAGGCCGGCGGTGAGCTGGCCGGCAGAGCAGCCACCTGGCTTCCCCGGTACCATTCCCCGGGCCAGACTCATGCTCGGCGCGTGCTGCGCCAGGTCGCATGTAGCTCACAGCTCCAGGAGGTTGGTGCTGAGTCTCTCCAGTTTACAGGAGGGGAGACTGAGCTCCAGAGGTTCGGCAGTTGCCCGGGGGCCGTGCTGGGACCCCGCCCCAGTGTGCGGCTTCAGAGCCTGCTCCAGCTGCCCCTCCATCTGGTGGCCAGCCGTGCAGCTGTCCTGGCCCGATGAAGCCAGAGCACCGTATCTGCCTTCCAGACAGCGCCTCTGACCTGGAGCCACCCGAGCTGCTCCCCGGGCCCCAGCACGTGAGGGAGCAGCAGGGCGTGGCGGTCAGGTGGCAGGGCTACGGGCCAGAGGGCCGGGGACTCCTTCTTGGAATCACGTGGGCTCCGGCTTGGCCTGGCCGCGGAGCAGGGCACCATGCTGCAGGGGACGGGGGCTGTGGCCCAGCTCCCTCCATGCTGGTAGGGGCAGCCAGCCTGGGTGGACCGTCTCCTTAGTGCCACTTCCTGGCCGGGGGCGCCCAGGGCTGGCGCTCCCTCTGACCAGGCACAGTGGGGACGGGCCCTCACCGGTTGTTCTAGAAACAGAAGCTGACGCGAATTCTGAGGTGGCCGATTTCCGTCCTGGCTGGGACAGCTGCAGGAGGAGCCACGTACGGTGGTCCCACCCGGAGTAAGTGCGTTTCACAGGATTTGGAAACCGACTTGGCAGTAAACTTCGGGCGGGTTAGGGGGACCGTGAGCCAGAAATCCAGCTGACACTTGAAACCTGAAATTGACCACCTGGAAGAGGGCTTTCTGCCTGACAAAGGGACTTCGAGTCTCTGGGACTGGCGGTGCTGTTGGCCAGGTAGCCTAAAGTCTGACCCGGGACCCCCAGGCAGAGCGGCCACGTTCGGCCACGTTCTTACAAGCTCGACAGGTTTTGTTGTCCTCCAGTCTGTCCAGTCAGATCCATCTGCCCTTCTCCCGCTCGGCCCTCACCTGGGTTTGCAAGGACCCTGTCATCCCCTCCTGAAGTACTGCCAGAGGTGCCTACATAGCGCCCCGTCCTAGCGCTCCGGCATCCTCCTGGAACATCACCACATGGTCAGTACATGCTGTCGGGGTCCGCTCAGCCCAGTGAACCCGACCTCTGAGGTGCCCAAATCCGCAGCATGGCCCTAACCCCAGTGTGATGCGTCCACAGTGGCCCTTCCGCAGTGTGGCCCTTCCGCAGTGTGACGCGTCCGCAGTGGCCCTCCAGGAGGTCAGTGGGTCTGGGCTAGAGCCCTCGGGCTGAGACGGGAGAAGCAGTGGGAGACGCAGTGCGGACAGAGCAGCAGGGACTCTGAGCTCACACTGGCCTGCAGCTCAGTCCTGGATCCTAACACTTAAGAAATAAATGCCCGTTGTTTAAGCAAAAATTAAAATAGCAATAAAGAGTCTGTGGTGGCCTGGTAAGCGGCACACCCACACCCACACCGAACAAGCACCAGGCGCCCTGCTTGAAGGATACAGTGCAGACTTGCCGGGCTCAGCTCTGCAGGCGTTTAGGTCCGTGTTTCTAGGCCTCTGGTTCTGGGGCAGTACATCAGCCGCCTCGGGGAGTCGTTAAGAGTCATGACGTCTCCACCCCAGAAAATCTCAGAAATCCGAGAGGGCCCAGCAGTCTGACCCAGAGATTGTGACGCGGGGGAGTCAGGCCCTGCTCCCCTGGCCGCAGCCCTCGGCACCGCCCTTCCTTCCCCACCTGCTGTCAGCTTCGGGTCCTTGTCCAAGCACAAGCTTCTCAGGGAGGGACCAACAGATGGAGTAGCGGTTACGTCACTAGACTCCCACATAGTCAACCAAGGTTCGAGTCCCAGACCCAGCAACTTAAAACTCACGACGGGCGCATGTGCGTGTGTGCCCAAGATCCTGAGGGGAGAATGGAGAAGGGATTGCGGCATAGCCATCCCCCTGGGGGGTGATCTCTCACTTTCTGTCTCTCTGTCTCTCTCTGTCTCTCTGATGAGTGCAGAGCCCTATTCTCTCTAAAAGGCAAGGCCAGCTTCTCAGGGAAACTGACCTGCAGGCGAGGCTGTGTGCGCCTGCAGCGCGTGGGCAGTCCCTGGGCTTCCCTTCGTGGCTCGGGCCCGTCTCCAGTAGACAGCGACGCCGGTTCGGGAGCAACCACCTCACGCCCCAGATCCCGAGCCCTGGCACAGCCCCTCTTTATTACTGTCCTTATTTTGCTAGCAAGAATGTGTTGCTTACCAGAGAGAGACAGAGACAGAGAGAGGGAAAGTGAGAAAGCACGCCCCGGGGAATGGGCCGCACCACGATCCCCTTCTCGTGCTCCGCTAGGATTTGGGGCACGCATGCGCACACACCCCGGAGTGATTTTCAGGCCACTAGGTCTGGGGCATGAACACGCAGGCGGCCGTGTGGGAGCCAGCACCGAAGCACCACGCCAGGGCAGGGACACGGATTGCCACCTGCTCCGGTGAGACGGACATGCCACTGTTCTTGGTTTTTCAGGTTTCGATACTATCCGATAGAAGTCCCAAACCTTCCTTTTTCTCAGGTCTTCACAGGAAATCCGCTCTCTCCTCTCCGGAAGTTTGGGGAGCTTTGCTTTAACCCCAGTGCTTCATCAGGGTCAGTTTTCTTTCACAGAGCTGGACTCAAAAGACCAAATTTCTCGAATTGTTTCTGGTTGTTTTTTTTCCTTTCTTTTTTTTTTTGGAGAGGTTTTCACTATAGGGCGCGTGTGCTCGCCAGACAGACAGAGAGAGACAGAGAGACAGAAAGCGAGAAATCATCCCCCAGGGGGGATGGTCACGCCGCAATCCTTTCTCCTCCGTTCTCCTCTCGGGATCTTGGGCACGCACGCACACATGCCCGGCGTGAGTTTTAAGCCACCGGGTCCAGGACTCGAACTGTGGTTGACTACGTGAGCATCCAGTGACATAGCCATTACGCCATCTGCTGGTCCCGAACATTCCTTTCTTTATACACACACACACGTATGTATGTAAGTTATGTACATATGTGTGTATATCCACGTTTATTTACTTACTTCCTTTGAGACAGACACAGTTACCTTGCAGGGCCCTCACCACCGAGTCACGCGAGTGTCCTAAGCACACGTCAGGTAGGCCAGGCTAAGCAAAGGCGTGAAGTAGGCCATGCACAGTAGGTGCGTTTTCTTTTCTTTTTTAATTTCTAACTATTCTATGATGTTTATGATTAAGAAATATTAATAGCGTGAATGAGATTTCACGAACAAAGTTGAGACCACTTGAAAGAGTGGAGGCTTGACAGTGGCTGTGCCATCTGGCCCCGTGAGCCCAGAGGGAGACGCGATGTGTCCGAGATGTAGCTGATTCAAAGGGGTCGCCATGCCTGAATGCAGCCTGAGAAGAGCGGCTTCTGTCCATGGCGGGGGAACCCTCGCTAGACCGAATTGTTTTGCCACGTTTGAATATTGGGTTCCTCGCTTCATAGATGATCCCGTTTCCGGCTTCAGAGAAAACAAGACCGCCTTGCCAGCTCGCCCCAGGCGCACCGAGGGTCTGTAGTAGGGCTGCTTGGCTGGTCTAACTGGCGTCCCGGGTCTTAGCTCCCTGACTTCTCCCGCTATGAGTAAGTGCATTTTCAACTCACGAGGGCGTAATCGGCTCGGAACCTCATGGTGAAGTCAGGGGCATCCGTGCAGGCCTCCCAGCGCTGCTGGAGAGCTGCCAAGAGAGGGAGGAGTCGGAGCAGGCCCAGTCCAAAAAGTTGATTCTGACAGAAAATGTCCCCAAGGCCTTGGAGTGACCAGAAGTCCACTCTGCCCCAAGCTGCGTCCCCGTTGTTCTGGGAGAAAAGATGGAATGGACAGGTTTCTCTGGGTAGCTTCAGGGCCCTCCTGGAGCCCCTCCACGCCTGCACATCTGTCTGATGTTGCTGCCCACACTGTTGTAAATGGCTGTTTACATCATCTTCCGGCTCCTTGCAAGCTACTCGTTGGGATGTCCCCAGTGCCCAACACAGCCCTAGACCCGAGTGGGTAATCCATGTGTCTTTCTTGGATGGATGGATAGACAGACGGGCACATAGATGGACGGAAAGATGGATGGATGAATAGATGGATGGGCAGATAGCTGGATGGAAAGATGGACGGACAGATGGGTAGATAGATGGATGGACGGATGGATGGATAATGGATAGATAGATGGACGTATGGCTGGATGGCTGGAACGTGAACAGATAGATGGGAGGTGGATAGATGGGTGGATGGGTGGAGAATGGACAAGCGGATGGGTAATGGATAGATAGATGGATGGACGGATGGGTAGATAGATGGATGGATGGGTGGGTAGATAGATGGATGGATGGGTGGAGAGATGGATGGATGGACAGATGGATGGATAATGGATAGATAGATGGATGGACGGATGGGTAGATGGATGGACGGACAGATGGATGGATAATGGGTAGATGGATGGACGGATGGGTAGATGGATGGATGGATAATGGGTAGATGGATGGACGGATGGGTAGATGGATGGACAGATGGATGGATAACGGATAGATAGATGGACATATGGCTGGATGGCTGGAACGTGAACAGATAGATGGGAGGTGGATAGATGGATGGATGGGTGGAGAGATGGATGGATGGACAGATGGATGGATAATGGACAGATAGATGGATGGACGGATGTTCAAAAGGATGAACGAACAAAGATGGATGAATGGATGAACCAGAATGCAGGTGGGTGCTCGGCTGCCCGGCTGAAGTCGTCACTGGCCAAACATCAGTGTCGAACAGTTTCTCTTGGTGGGATACGTGGGTATGAGTAAGGATGAGGGGAGGGAAAATGAGTGGAAGGAAAAGAAAGAGAAGGCCTAGGGACCAGCAGATGGCGTAATGGTTATGTCACTGGACTCCCCCCACAGCCCACCGCATTTCGAGTCCTGAACCCAGTGGCTTCAAACTCACACTGGGCACGTGTGCGTGAGTGCCCAAAATCCTGAAAGGAGAATGGAGGAGAAGGGATTGTGGCATGGACAACCTCTCCCTTTCTGTCTCTCTGTCTTTCCAGAGAGCACACACTCCCTGTAGCAAAAATCTCTAAAAAGGAAAAAAAAAAAAAAAAAAAAAAAATAAAAAAAATATGTCCAGGAAGCAACCCCCCCCTGTAAAAAAAATCTCTAAAAAGGAAAAAAAAAAAAAAAAAAAAGGAAGAAGAAAGAAGGGAAGAGAGAGAGAGAGGAAGAGAGGAAGGAAGGAAAGAAAGGATGAGGCTGAGTGTGGGAGAAGCAGGTCGTACCGCAGATAAATAAATGAAGAGATTAATGGAGAAATGCCTGGTGGACCGCTGACCCGATGTTCACACGTTCCTCAGTGACACTCTCTTCCAAGGGCGTCACATCTGTGAGCCAAAGTTGCTCCCAGGGCCCCGGCGAGCCAGGCAGGGGCCCCCACAAGTACTCTCCTCCAGTCTATTGAAAAATGTCCTCTCTAAATAAACTTCGGATCTCCTTCCAAGTCTGTTTGGAAAAAGCAGTGCCGGCTTTCACGAAGGATACATTTTAAGTGCTCTGTTGGAGCTGTGTTTAGGGATGTTCAGAAACACGCATTCCCCAGAGCCAGCGCTAAAATGCGTACGGGATGAGAACCACATGGCGGGGAGGGCGCTGTCAGGTGGACTTACGCCGCACATGTGCTTTTCTGTTGACGGGATACTCGGCGAGTGTTCCAGAAAAAAGGCCTTGTTTGAAACAGAGGTCAATGAGAATATTCCCTGGCTCATAAATCCTTGGGGAAGAAACAGGCCTGTCTCCCGCACACATGCAGCTGATTACCTGTGGTCTCAGGGCTCTCCCTGGGCGAGGTTAGGAGCACTTTGCTGGGGCTAGATCCACTCCAGGGGCTTCCAGCGGCCCTAGAAAGGCCATGGCGGCTGGCCCTGGGCTCCCCCGCCGCATTTCCCGCCCAGTGGATGAGGGGCCGGCACAGGTGCTAGGCACTGAAGGGGCTCAGTCGTGTGTCTCAGGGCCGGGGAAGAGCAGACCCAGGCGCCAGCTGCAGTAGGGCGGCTGGAGTCCACAGCCCTGAGGCCTCGGTCAACACCCACCTGGTCCAGTTGGGTGGGATCCTGCTCAGCCTGAGCTAGCACCCAGAGGACCAAGGCCAGCCCAGTGCAGGCCCTGTGTGGTGGCACTCGTGACCTGGCAGGGAGACTGGGGAGAGATGGCCCTGCCCCGCACCCCGAACTTCACAGCAAGTGTCTCCAGCCTGGAACGAGCCGGCCAGCCGAGACAGGGTCTGCGTGAGACAAGCCCTGAGGCGTGAGTAGGCGCTTCCTGGCAGGAAATGAGAGGAAGGATGTGGAGGCAGGAGCAGCACCGCCGAAGGGACACGGTGTGCCTGTCAGGTGTTCTGGCAAGACGGGGTCTACGAGTGACCCATAGAGGGCAAGCAGCGGGAGGAGGAGCAGGCGGAGAGGAGAGGCCAGTTGCTGGGAAGGGCTCGGCCAGGGAGCTCTGCATTCCGAGGACAGTGGGGAGCCCGTGGCTGCCTCTAAGGGACATTGACGTGACCGCCCTGACTGCAGGGTCCAGCAGGAGCTGAGGGAGGGAATCTGAGAAGAGGCGTGGCCATGGGTCTGTGGACATGCCGCTGCAGGACCTGGGGGCCAGGAGACGCACTGTGGTTCTTCTTCCTGACAGTGGACGCGGAGCCTGTGCGTTAACCTCTTAGCGCTGTGGTTCCATATCTGTAAAGTGGGCACAGTGACAAAGCCCTCTTGGAGGGTCGTCGTTAGGGGTCACTGTAACCCCGGCGAGCAGCGGGGCAGGCCGAGGCCCGGTCGGCGTGCAGAACAGCAGTTCGGCCATCTTGGGGAGGCGTCAGGAATCGGGCCAGGCAGCCGGGTAGGTGGTAGCGCTGTCCACAGAGGATGGGACTTCCATTAGAGAGACCGGGCAGTGGGGTAGGGGCAGGACTGGACTTTGGTTGGGGCCAATCAGCCAGTTACCAGGCAAACCGGAGAGCGGTAATTGCTGTCTAACGTGGGGCACAATGGTGCGGAGGCTCGGAGCGCGGACCCCGCACCAGACAACTGTGGGCAGCCGCCGCCTCTCGGTGTTGGGGCTCGCGTGGCCTTGCGTGACGGTCCTCTCTGGGTCGCTTCCTCCGTGGTAGAACGAGATGCTGATGGCTTCTGTCTGGGCGGCAGCTGGGCAGTGCCCTCACATTGGCTCTCGGGCCGCCCTGGGCTCCAACCCTGAGCACACAGCAGGCGGGGGCCCGCGCAAACACGCGAGGCCAACACGCGAGGCCTGCGACGGCTGTCAGAAAGCAGACGGCATTCGGGGAGGGAGTGGGGTGTGGTTTCCAAGTCTGTTCCCCACGGCAGCAACAGCGTCTCCTGGGAACTTGTTTAACACGGTCCTCCAGCTCTGCTGAGTCTGACACTGGGGTGGGGCCGAGCACCCCGCAGCTCCAGAGCAGCGCCCCCCCCCCATA
>NW_006160131.1:379545-387849 GCF_000334495.1 Tupaia belangeri chinensis
GGGGTGGGGTGTGGTTCCCAAGTCTGTTCCCCACGGCAGCAACAGCGTCTCCTGGGAACTTGTTTAACACGGTCCTCCAGCTCTGCTGAGTCTGACACTGGGGTGGGGCCGAGCACCCCGCAGCTCCAGAGCAGCGCCACCCCCCCATAGGGCCTTAGCTCCCCAACCCCCCGCCTGCCACGGCCAGAGGAACATGGGACAGGAGGGGAAGGAGGGGCTGTGTCTGGTGTCTGAATACATGGAAAGACCCAGGGAGTCGGCGTTTTCCTGAAAGAAGGAAGAAAGGAAGGAAGGGATGGCGGGAAGGAGAAAACTGGATGGGAAGGGAGGGGAGGGGAGGGGAGGGAGAGCAATGCGTGGGGATGAGCCCAGCCGGGTTGGAGTCCCAGCTCTGCCACACACCAGCCGTGTGACCTGGGACACACCTTCCCTGTGAGCCTCTTCCCCTTCATCTGCAGAGAAGGGTGATACCAACTCCCCGGCAGGGGCCCTGCAGACCAGTGGGCCCACACCAGCCCAGCACACTCCCTGCTCCTGCAGCGTGCCACACCCTGCCCAGGAGGGAGGTCTGTGCAGGAGCTCCAGGTGTGGCCACAGAGCCGCCATCTCCCTGCCGCAGAATGGGGCTGTCAGCCTGGGCGGTGAGCTGCACGCTGTCCCTGCCAGGAAGCACCTGTGGAGTGAGCCTCCCCCAGAGTGGCACAGGATCTGGCCAGGGAGAGGAAGAGGTGCTTGTGTCTGGGTCCCCCAGGGCTCTCTCAATAGATGGGAGACAGCTCCAGACGGTCCCCAGTGTCACCCCAAAGCAGGGCACTGGGATCAGAGCCAGGACCAATTGCCAAAGTGCCCCTTATGAGCAGGTGCAGTTGCCAGGGCAACAAGCACTCAAAACCTCTGACACCCCCCTAACCGGAGCTGGGCCAGCATTGCCTCTGCCCTCCAGAACCTAGGGGCCGATGGGGACTGGCTGGGTCTGGGTTTGCCCACACCCGTGGTCTCAGGCACCCCGCCCCCTCGGCTACCCCCGGTCCCCACCCCGGCCCACCACACCTCCCCTGCTCCTCACACCATCCCGCGTCCTCACCCTGTCGAGCCAGCCAGCAGACCCAGCCCCCTGCCTAAGAGGCCAGTTCCCGGGTGCCGGGAGGGGCCTCGCAGACAGCAGTGGCCCAGGTGGATGTGGACGCTCTGAGCTCCAGGGACAGCATGTCCTCCAGTGCAGCGACTTGGTGGCAACCTCCCCCGCCCCCACTGCCAAGCTCGGCCTGTCCCCACCCTGCCTTGCGACATAGCCATTACGCTAACTGCTGGTCCCGTGGGAAGGTGACTTTAACAGACACTTGATCCACGGCCCTGAGAGCCATGGCCAGGCTACTTCCCCTTTGCGTAGTTCTCGGTCTATTAAGAAAACAAACGACCAACGCCAAGAAGTGGTCATAAAACTGTCGCCATTTCAGACACTCAGCTTTGACCAGTCCCTCCTCTGGCAGGCCAGCCTGGCAGCGTTTGGAAGGTGAACGCAGGCTGCAGGCGTGCCGCTGCCCCCGCTGCGACTGTGGGCCTCCAGAGTCAGGGACAACAGCCTTCCTCGTGGGTTTGGTGCGGGGAGCTCGTGCTAATGCCATGGAAGTGGGGTTAGCGCCAAGCACAGGGCAGTAACCGGCACCGACGCCCTGTGGTGCTGATGAGCCCCGTCAGTGGCGCTGGGCTGTCTGGCTGTCTGGGCAGTTCCAGCTGTCCAGGCTGTCTGGCTGTCTGGGCTGTCTGGCTGTCCGGGTTGTCTGTCTGTCTGGCTGGCCATCTGGACTGTCTGGGCTGTCTGGCCATCTGGGCTGTCTGGCCATCTGGGCCACCGACGTCTGCTGGGGAAGCCCTTCAGGATTGTGAGCCCACCCTCCTGACAGGGTCCCGGCTTATTCCTTCAGCAAACGGCACACGTGCAGGTAAACATGCAGGCCGACACTGGGCAGCTGGGGTCCACCGCCAGCCTTGACTACAGCCCTGGTGCCACACAAACCTCGAGGAAAGCAGCGATGCCTCAACCCAGCAGCCGTGACCCTGACTCTCCGCACGCTGCGGGACCTCCCGACCAGCAGTGGCTTGGCACCGTCAGCCCCTGCAGTGCAGTAGACGGGGAGGACGAGTCTTCGGGGACATAGGCCATGCGACTTTGGGACGCACCGTATTTGCTGCTAAGGCTGTGACTAATACCTAGAGGACAGCGTCACTGTGGCGCTGCTTAGCCTGAGCCGGGCTGCCAGTCTCTTCAAGCCACAGGTCCCCCAGGAAGGCCATAGCCCCAGGCCAGCCAGCGGCTCCCCCTGGGACACACCTGTCCCCATCGCTCCGCTCCTCTGAGGGCCAACCTGAAAATGAGCAGAGTGGGCCCGGCTGGGGAGTTTCCCATTCCGGGGTTGCTGGTGGGGAAGAGGGTCAGAAAGGGGGACCGCCCATGCCTCTGAGAAGGACCAGGTCTTAAGGGCCACAAGAAACCTGTGGGCACATCATGAGATGACAAGAGCATGGCCTCATTCTCAGTGTCACTGAGGTCTGGGAGATCGACCCAGAGTAGCATAGCCTGGGTTCAAATCCCCATCCTGCTGGTTCCTCAGAGTATCTCAGGGATGACATTGTGACCTTGGGAACATGATTGCCCTCTGACTGCAATGGGCCAGGCTCATAGTGGACACTGACCATGGCCGTGGCTGTCCACAGACCTCCGTGGTCTCACTAGGCCAGCCGGCTCACAGCGTGGCCTAGCCCTGGGTAGCTGACCCTGGGAGCGTTTGCTTTATTAAGTTTTATGGAATGCACACGACGTACAATGTACCATCGTGACCCTTTTGAAGGAGCCAGTCACTATAGAAGTTTCCCCACTGGGGGGGCGTCCCACCACCCAGCTCCAGAACACTTCATGTAAAACCAAGACTCCGGATACGTCGGCCCCACCGGCCCTCCTCCCAGCCTCTGGGACCAGCTGGAGCTTCTGCTTCTCTGACTGTACTGGCTCTGGGCACCTCCCGCAGGGACTGAGTCCTTTCAAGTGGCACTTCTTTGACCCAGCCTGGCACACCCATTGTAGGCTGTCTGAAGTCCCCGCCTTGCTAAGGCAGAGTACTATTGCCGTGGGACAGACGACTGCCCTTGCTCCCTATCGGCTGGGGTGGGGGCTTTTCTTGACTTCTCTGAGCCTGAGTCCCTGTGATCTGTAGTGAGAATAGCAGAGATCAAAGCATTTTACGGGACTCCTGGGTAGGGGCGGGTAGAGCTGAAGGCTGAGCAGCCCAGTGGCCCTGAAGAGCCTTCAGTTAAGAAGTGGCGGGAGGGACACAGGCAGCTTGGCAGGAGTGCAGAAGCCTCAGGGCAATGAGGCCAGCGGTGCTGGGGGAGGTGTCTGGGGGAGTGGCTGTCGGGAAGTCTTAGGAGAGACCATCCAGAGCCAAGTCCTGGCCCCCAGGGCTGGGAGGAAACTCCCTTTGAGCTTGGCCAGTGGTGAGTTCTGCAACCCAACCAGAGATGGGATTTTTATGAGTGAGAAATGGTTCCATTTTGTCTGGCCTGGAACTGAGCTCGAGAACCCCTAACCCACCCTGGAGCTGTTCTGTGTCTGTGGGTAGATGGTGGTCCCGGGCATCCAGTTAGCAGCAGCCGGAGCTGACACCTCGGGGTGCTTGAGAAACCCTTCCCTAGGCGGCTGGGCCTCTGCATTCTGACCCAGTCGGTGATGGGTACAAAGCTCAGGCTTTCCCCACCCAGGGGCACATATGAGCTGATTGACATCGGCCCCAGAATTGCCCGGAAGCCCTTCCAGCCGCTCATTTCCTGAGGCCTCCTTGCTGCTGTGCCTGCTCCCTGCCCCTCGGCTGAACAGCCCACAAGGCAGATGTAGTTGCTGCCCTCCGCATGCATGTTTTTTGTTTTGCTTTGCCATCGGGCATGTGCATTGATTGGAGAGAGACTCAGAGATGGGAAGTGAGAAATCATCCCCAGAGAGAATGGCCATGCTGCAGTCCCTTCTCCTCCATTCTCCTCTTGGGATTTGGGGGCACACGCACATGCACCTGGCATGGTCTTCAGGCTGGCGGTCCAGGACTCAGACTGTGGAGTTGACCTTGTGGGATTCCATGCCTTAATCACCATGCCACCTGCTGGCCTCTGTCCCAAAACCTTTATTCTCCTGGATTGGGAAGCTGAGGCTCAGAGAGGTTGAGCAACTTGCTAAGCATAAGCAACCTCCTTGTCAATCTGCCTCTCCCTCTGCTCAGGCACCTCTCGGGGGTGTTGGTTGCCCACAGCCTTTGGAGGAAGCCACTATAGCAGCCCCTACTGTCCAACGCCATGTCCCCACAATTGCCAGGCCCTGTCATAGCCATGTGAGTCCCACACAGAGTGAAGACAATGGCCTTCTCCCAGCCCAACCCGGCATTTTCCGATGGATGCAGTTTTTCCAGCAGCACCCTGGGGCAAGACCTGTCGCTCACGCTCAGCCTCAGTTTCCCCATCTGTATGTGAGCAGGTTGATCAGGCCAGAATCTCCAGTGCCGCTGAGTGAGTCTGTGGGTGTGGTGGGAGAGGTTCTTCCATTTGCAGAAAGGAGTGAAGAAAGAAAAACAGCGAGGAGAAAACTCGGGCAAACTTCCAGACCGGGGGCCAGAGCTTGCTCCTCTGTTGCTGAGTGGGTCTGGCTCTCTCTGGAGGCCGAGCCTAGATGCCCTGGGCAGAGCTAGTCTGGGTAGAGGGGCCACAGCCTCTGGGAGATGGCATCCCCAGCTGCCATGACTGCCTGCCTGGTGGACCAGTGTGTCGGGCACAACTGTCCTTATACCTCAGGCTTCCGGAAGGCTTAGCAACGTGGCCTTGGGCAGGTCTTCCACTGGGCTTAGCCTCAGAGTTAACAGATCAGGGATGCTGGCACCTTCTCCAGAGGACCATGGGAGGAAATGTGCTACCTGCATGAGCACCAGACCTAGGGCACCAAGGTCTCAAGTGTGTGTCGCTGTGTGAGTAGCCAGCCTGGCACCCAGTAGGTGCTGAACCAAGGTTGCTGGCCAAGATGAACTTCCAGTACTGATGGCCTAGGAGCTCACAAAGGGCCCTCCCTGCCTTTCCTACCTGTAACTCACACAGTCCAGCCTGCACATGGGCCTGGCCCTCTGTTTGCAAGAGCAGCTGACTAGGAACCCAGCAGTCAGCTCTGGCATGCTCCCCCTCTCCTGGGACTGTGTCTGGCCAAGCATGTCTTCCAGCCATGGAGGGAAGAGGGTGGGCAGGGGCACTGTCTTCCAGCCATGGATGGGAGAGAGTAAAATGACCCATGCCCACCAGGCAGTCCTATGCCTCTTCTAAGCCTTAGATCTTGGACTAAATAGTCTTTTAAAGAGAGTGCTGGGAAGTGGTGAAGAGGAAACGGAGGCCTCCTTACTGGCCCAACCTCTCCTCTCTCCCTTTCACTTTTCTTCTCTTAGCAAACATCACCTGGTCCTGCACACCCTGGGAATGGGGTCTAGACATGTCTTCCAAGGAATCAAACTTTTGATAAAAGGTAGATCAGTCATCCACTTGTGACTGAATCATACATCACCTCTACTTCCTAGGTAGACCAGTTGTCCACTTGTGACTGTCATACAACCCTCCACTTCCTGGGTAGACCAGTTGTCCATGTGTGACCATGTCATATAACACCTCCATTTCCTGGGTAGACCAGTTGTCTGTGTGTGACCATGTCATATAACACCTCCACTTCCTGGGTAGACCAGTTGTCCACGTGTGACCATGTCATATAACACCTCCATTTCTTGGGTAGACCAGTTGTCCACGTGTGACCATGTCATAAGCACTTCCACTTCCCAGATAGACCACTTGTCCACTGAGACTGTCATACAGCACCTCCACTTCCAGGATAGACCAGCTGTCTGTGTGTGGCCATGTCATGTATCAGCTCCACTTCCTGGTTTGTATGGCCCTCCGGAGGGTCATAGGTAGTCTCCTTCTCTTTCTCCAGTTGAGCCCTTTCAATTGGGAGTCAGCCTGCCAGGCCTACAGTTTCATAGGCCCTGCGTGCTCAGTTATACCAGATCTCCGGCCTGGCTCCAAGCATTCTGGAAGTTTCTCCCAAAGGCCATGGGAGATGGGGCACCTTGCCCTGCCAGTGCAGCTGCCTGCCCTGCTAGCAGCCACCCCATTGGCCCTGCTGCCTAACCATGCCACCCAGGAGAACCACCCAGACAAATCCATTCGTTCAGCCCCTCAGCAAAGGCAAACGTCTTCATCTGATTTGAGTTACCAGAGAACTTCCCAGTCATACTCCACAGTGACCATCAGAAAACCACTGTACTGGTTTAGCTTCAGGTCCAGGCAGCCTGGGTATCCTCCCACTCCTGCCCTAGCTCCTGCCGTGTCCACCTAGCCTGAGGCCCAAGGCATGTGGTCTTGCTGAGCCGAGCATGTGCCTCTGTTCCTGGCAGGAACCCCGAAGCTTTGTGGTGAAAGCTGGGCTTCTCCCTCCTGCAAGCAGAGAAGCACGTAGCTGGGTGTGCTGAGGTGTCCTGTTCCCACCCTCGGTCGTTCTGAAAGCAGATGTACCCAGAGAGGCAGAAAGGCCACCTGAAGGTGCAGACCAGCCCCAAAACACAGGGGTTATTGTGACCAGGGCTTATTACTCTGTGAGCAAGTCACAAGGTTCCCGCGCACCGTCAGCCCCACACAGGCAGCTGGGGAGGAGGCCATGATGGCTGTTGGGGCTGCAGTGGTCTGAGCTCTTGGTGGTCACCCCCATGGAGATGCCGTGGGCCTGGCAGTGCCAGATAAGCCATAAATGCCACGCAGGCGCAGGAGCTGCTGTCCGTTAAGAGGGTGCTGGAAGCAGGCTTGCGAAGCCAGCACGTCCCTGGGCAGTTCCCACACCAAGTCCAAAAGAGCTGCGCCAGGGTGGAGAAGCAAGGCCTGTGTCACTGGGGTGGACGTCTGTCCCTGAACTCAGAGGGGCAAGAGGCTTCTCGAGTCTCATGTTTCGATTTTGTAGAACCATCCTGACTCTAAGCCCCAGGCCACAGGACTGGCAAGAAATTCGGTCTCGCCTCACCCCTGTCCAACAAAGGCTTCAGCGTCTAGGTAGCCCCGAGGGGCGCCTGCACATTGGAGTGAGTCTCTCCTCCCTCCCTGCTTCTCAGAGGCCCTCCAGGCCCCCTATCCAGGGCACCCCCTTAACAAAACTAAGGATGTGTCTGTGACCCCAGCCTGCACCTCCTTTTGTGCTCTGTACTGACCTCTGAGTCACGGGGGTATGAATGGGCCTGACCACCTCCTTGAAGTTGGTGTAATGGCTATGTTGCTGGACTCCCATGTAGTCGACCGTGGTTCGTGTCCCAGACCCAGTGACTTAAAACTCACGCCGAGCACGTGTGCGTGCATGCCCAAGATCCCGAGAGAAGAATGGAGGAGAAGGATTGCGGTGTGGCCATTCCCCCTGGGGGGTGATTTCTCGCTTTCTGTCTCTCTGTCTCTCTCTGTCTATCTGGAGAGTGCATGTGCCCTATAGCAAAAACTTCTCCAAAAAAAAAAAAAAGATGGGGAGGAGGAAAAGCAGAAATCATACACTCCAGTGTTCCTGTGGTCCACCCTGCCTCCAACCGGCTCAGGGCCAGTCTCCTAGGCTTCTCCACTGGTTGCCTGGGAATTCTGGGGGAGTTTTATGGCTGGGTTTTGCAGGAAACTGCGGCACCTTGTGACGTGGTTACGGCCTGTCCCTCTGTGGCCCCGGGCTGGCCCAGTGCCAAGCACACCATGAGCGGGCAAGACCTCTGCCTACCGTGTCTGTGTTACCCCTGTCCACGCAGCACAGCACGAGCTGCAGCCGCGGACCTGCCACGCTCCTGCACACCTTCCCCCTGAGAGCGGGAGAGCCGGATGTTCGGGGGTGGTGGTGGGGGGCTCCAAGTGCACACAGCAGGCTCCATGGAAATGACAGAGGTGACCACGTGAGGGAGCGCCAGCCAAGGCCTCAGGTCCAGAGTCCTCTTCAGCATCGCGGTCGCTCAGGTTGTGGGACCTGACGTGGGGGGAGGACTAGCAGCAGAGGCGCGATGGTTGGGATGGTAGATTCAGGAAGGCCCAGAACACGCGGCTGGAGGACTGGGTGGGGAGAGAACCCGCTGGCGTTCAGGTGGCCTGTGTAAGGCATGAGGCGCAGCACGCACTCAGCAGCTCCCAGGACTTTGGGGAGGAGGTGCTGCAGGCCCAGTGAGGGCTGAGGGAGGACTGTGGGGAGGAGGTGCTGCGGGTCCAGTGAGTGCTGGAGGACTGTGG
>NW_006160131.1:389163-389936 GCF_000334495.1 Tupaia belangeri chinensis
TGTGGGGAGGAGGTGCTGCAGGCCCGGTGAGTGCCGGAGGACTGTGGGGAGGAGGTGCTGCGGGTCCAGTGAGTGCTGAGGGACGGGAACTGGACGTCGCGCCCCATTATTACCAAACTTCAGCATTTGAAGTGCAGTGATAGTGTTTATTATGTCAGCTTTGTTGTTTATTTCAGTAACTGTTAGAAAACACACGTCATGGGACCAGCAGGTGGCGCGGTGGTTAAGGCACTGGACTCCCACGTGGCTGACCGTGATTTGAGTCCTGGACCTGGTTACTCGCTTTCTCACTTTCCCTCTCTCTCTTTCTGGCTCTCACTGGTGAATTAAAAAATAATAATAAATTAAATTAAATAATTCTTAAAAAAAAAAAAAAAGAAAGAACAACCTTCGGGAGGGCCACCATGCAGCAGCGCCCACCCTGGCCTCCTCTTATTGCAAGGGTGAACTTCTCGGCTGCACCCTCCTCTGCCTCGCGAGTTTCTCCATGATGAGTATTTCTGACAGGGGACGACCTGGGAGGGAGTAAGGACAAATGATTGGGTAATGGAACAAGTGAGCAAGAGCCGAGGGATGGTTGGAGGACGGACGGGGAGGTTGGAGACGGGGAGGTTGGAGGATGGGGAGGTTGGAGACGGGGAGGTTGGAGACGGGGAGGTTGGAGGATGGGGAGGTTGGAGACGGGGAGGTTGGAGACGGGGAGGTTGGAGGATGGGGAGGTTGGAGACGGGGAGGTTGGAGACGGGGGGGTTGGAGGCAGGGGGGGTGGAGGA
>NW_006160131.1:390351-399318 GCF_000334495.1 Tupaia belangeri chinensis
ACGGGGAGGTTGGAGGCGGGGAGGTTAGAGACGGGGAGGTTGGAGGATGGGGGAGGTAAAAGAAAGGGCTCCTCCCGGACCAGCAGTTAGCGTAATGGCTGTCACTAGACTCCCATGTAGTCGACGTCCCGGACCCGGTGGCTTAAATTCACACCGGGCGTGTGTGTGTGCGTGCCCAAGATCCCGAGAGGAGAATGGAGCAGAAGGGATTGCGGCCGGGCCTTCCCCCCGGGGGGTCATTTCTCGCCTTCTGTCCCTCTGTTTTTCTGGTGAGCGCATGCGCCCTATAGCAAAAATCTCTTGAAGGAAGGAAGGAAGGAAGGAAGGAAGGAAGGAAGGGAGGGAGACAGAGAGAGGGCTCCTCCCGTGCCGGCAGGCCCCCGGGGTGCTCTGAGGTGTGGAGCGCTGGCAAGCCCCACTGGTAGAGGGGAGCCCGCGGCCAGCAGGCTGTGCCCCAGCTCTCTGGTTCCCTTGTTAACAAAGTCATCTTGTTTTCCTGCTTAGGTGCCCCTGGACGGCGTGGCAAGCCTGGAAGAAGAGGCGACCCTGGTGAGTCCCAGGTTCTCTCAGCTCCTAAGCCAGGGTCCGGAAGCTTGCCGTCGGCCCGGACCTGGCTGGGGAGCAGCCCCTGCCGGCACCTGTCGTCGCTGTCCTTGGTCTCGGGCAGCATTTTTCTGTCCAGTCCCAGCCAGCGCGCCCAGAGCCTCCATCCTTCTTTCCCCTCCCAAGCCCTGGCCAGTCTCTTCTCAATGTATCTGAGACCACCTCCTGGGGTTCCCGCTGCTCTCACCCCCCTAAGCCTTCACCCTGCGTCCTCCCCGCCGCAATGGCTCCTCCCCTGCCTGGCCTCTTACCCCCACTGAGGGCAGGTTCTCGTGACCTGCTCACCCCTTGCAGCTCTCCCACTGCCCAACATGGCCGTCCCGGGGCTGCATCTCTGGTGGGGCACTCTGGGACACGTTCGGTCCAGCCAGGCTCTCTCTCCTAACCTGGAGGTGCCATGGGCATGGCTCCGGGTCTGGGAGACCCTGGCAGCCATACCCGTGCTGTCAAAGGTGCCGCGGGATCAGGGAGCCCCCCTCAGCCCCTTATCTACACACAGGCCGTCTGGCTCTTACTTGGTGGCCCGCATTCCTGACGGCGAAGTCGCCCCCGACCCGCCCTGTGCACGTGTTCGGAAGCTGCGCAGAGGGTGGTGGTGCAAAAGCTCCGGGGTTCAGGGGGTGCCGTGAGGTCAGCGCAGGCCTGCAGCCAGCTCACTTCCTGAGCAGGGACCCCAGGCAGCTGCCCCTCACTGGGCGCCTAGCTTGCTGCAGCCCCGACCGTCCGCCGCAGAGGCTGTGAGCTGCGGGGAGGTCAGGTGCAGAGGGCCCCGGAGAGGCGGTGCCTGCAGGCACCCCTTGGCCCGGTCTCGTCGGCAGTGTTGATTAAGCGCATGTCCCTGCCGGCCTGTTCAGGCAGCGGGGAGACATCACAGACAGCAGGTGGGACAGGGGTCATCATCGTGTTCAGACAAGCAGATTTCATCTTAGCAATCGTGACACGTGCTTGGAGGGACGGACAGGGCGGTGTGATGGAGATGACAGGTGAAGGGCAGTCTTCAACGGCAGGGCTGCATCAGGCTTGTCGCAGCCATGGGGACACAGCACGTGTGAATGTCCTACGTCCAAAGAGAGCTGGCACCTTGGGAGCCAAGACAGCCAGTGAGGCAGAGCACAGTGGTAAGGGCAGCAGGCCTGGGGCAGGCAGCGGGGTCTGGTGAGGGCAGCGGGGCCTGGCGAGGGCAGCGGGGCCTGGCGAGGGCAGAGGGGCCTGGCGAGGGCAGAGGGGCCTGGCAAGGGCTGGCTCACAGGAGGGCCATGCTGGCTTGGATTTTGTTCCATGTGTCGTGAGAAGTCCTGGGACAGGGTTGAGCATTTTAAAAAGATGCCCTCTGGGCCAGCCAAGTGGCACGGTGGTTAAGGCACTAGATCCCACATGACTGACCACAGTTCAAGTCTCAGACTTGGCGTTTGAAAACCATGACAGGTCTATGTGTGTGTCTGCCCAAAATCCGAAGAGGAGAATGGAGGAGAAAGGATTGTGGCATGGCCATCCTTGCCGGGGGTGATTTCTCACTCTCTGGCTCTGGCTCTGGCTCTGGCATGTGACCTACTACAAAAACTCAAAAAAAGAGGAGGAAAGAAAACCTGAGCCAGACCGCGTCCTCTCTGCTCAAACCCGACACGGGCTCCCATCTCAGGAAAGAGTCCTCAGAATGGCAGGGAGGCCCTGCCCTGCCTGCCCACCCTCCCCGCCCCGCACACTGGCACCCCACCCCGGCTCGGTGCCCTGAGTTCCCTCTGCCTGGTCCGTGTTTTCCCAAGGATCCGCAGGAACGGGTCCTCCACTGCCTTCAAGCTGCGCTAGCTGTCGTCTCAGGATGGCGTCTCCCCTGCCCGCCTCCTGAGTGCTCCGGTCTGTCCCTCCAGGGCTGCCTCCTCTAACTTGCGTGGGTAACTCCAGGTGACACGCGGGCATCTGTCCCCCTGGAGGGCACTCCCCAGCGTGGCGACCTCTGCTCTGCTCGCCGGGGTTCCCAGGACTCAGAACCACGTTGCACTCAGTGCCAGCACGGGCGTGCAGTGAACGCTGGCTGCGTGGACAGGCAGTGGTCAGGAGGTGGTGGGCACGTGGTCTCAGCCGTGGTTGCAGGCAGAGGTGAGCGGTGGACCCAGAGCAGGGAGCGTGGTTGTCCCACGAGGCTGCGGGGGCGTGTGGAGGCCACTCCCCTTTCCCAGTCCACGTGGTCAGGTGGAAGGTGACCGTTCACTGAGACGGGGACCACAGAGGGGCAGGTGGCAGCAGACCCCGAGTACGACTTGCACACGTTCATTTGAGGAATCGTCAGGTGATTCCACGGGAAGTGCCGAGTGGTCGACTTGAAATGGGGTCCAGGATTCAGAGGACGGTCTGGGCGGGAGAGAGACGTTCGAGCCCCTTCTGCTTCGTGTAGCCAGGGGTGAGGATGAGCTCTTTGGGGGGCAGGAGAGAACGGGGGAAAGTCCAGCTGGAGACACCCGTGTGCAGCCAGGTGGGACAGACCCGTCAGCCGAAGCGACAGCTGGCGGGGGCGGGAGGAGTGTGCCGTGGGGAGCCCAAGGCAGAGCCGTCGGGAAGGAGGGCGCAGGCCGGGGGTGAGTAAAGGACAGGGCGTCTGTGGGCTTGCTGGTGTGGGCAGGTCACTCAGACCTTTTGGGGGAGTGGAGAGGAGTTAGAGATGACGAGGACGGACGCCCCTTTGGGAGAGAGCAGGGGGGCCCGTAACCAGGTGGGGCGGTGCAGGCGTTTTCTCTGGCAAAGCTGTAGGGCCTCTGAGCCCTTGTCTCTGCAGCCCCCCCCGCCCCAGTCATCTCGCACCGGCTGGACTCGGCCTAGCTGGGCCTACTGCTCCTGCGGCTTCCTGTCCCCCTGCGATCCCTCCTGAGCCAGGCACTTGCCTCGTGCTCAGCAGTGGGTCGCCTCACCGCGTCCTGGGCACAGAGTTGGCAAGCAGAGGTGTCGGCCAGCTGGCGGGAGAGTGCGGGGGCTCTTGCTGGCCTCGTTCTCCAGGGCAAGGCTGGTGCCCTGCGTGGCAGCGCAGTCACAGAGCAGGCACTGGGAGGGGTGGGAGCCCTCCTTCCAGGAACAGCCCCTTCCCTGACCAACTGTGTGGCCCAGGACAGGTCCCTCGTCCCTGAGCTTCTGTGCCGCCACCTGGCAGCATGTCCCCCACAGGCAGTCGGGCAGGCCAGATACAGCGGTGGACTGTGACATGCGTTGCAGCCGCAGGGCGAGGACCCGGGGGTTCTGACACTTCTCGCCGCCCGCGCCCAGTGGGATGAGCCTCAGGTGCAGCCCCAGCCAGAGCTTCCGTACCCACCCCTTCGAGTCCCCCACCCCGCTACCACAGCGTCTGCTCAGGCACACTCGCCTGCACCCTCCACCATGTCTCTCTGCCCGAAACGCTCCCGGTCTCCCCTCACGGAAACGAGCAGCCGTGGGGAGCACCGAACTGGTTCTCTACGCAGCGGCCAGGGCTCGTTCCGCCAGGCGTGGCAAACCAGCAGGAGTGAGCCCCGAACAGCCCGCGAAATGCCTGTGTTCACCGACGTGGTGGGAGTTGTCACACCACCCACAAGCCACCCGGCCCGCCAGGGACAGGCTCCTCCTCCCCTGCCACTTGGCTTTGGGACTGACACCTGTTTGCGGAGCTGTGACGGAAAGCAGCCCTGTCACACTGAAGGCTGGTGGGGAGGTGTGGCCGCAGCGCTGAGGACAGGCGGCCCCGCCGCGCTGACCGGCTTCTCTGCTTGTGTTTTGCAGGTCCTCCCGTAAGTGTCCTGGTCTGCACGCCGCTCCTGACAGATAAGACCTCTGCTTCTCTCAGTGACCCCGCCAGGGCACAGGTGTTGGTTAGAGAAACGCACCCTTCAAAAAAGAAAAAGAAAAAAACGAGTCCCAGACAGGGCCCGCATTTTTGTAGATGGCACAAGCTTAGACTCCCGCAGGTTGTCCAGCTCCCAGACGTCCCGGGCCGTTCTCCTTCCAGGAGGGCTGGCCGAGCCTGGCTGCTGCAAGCCGCCCAGGGTCCATGTCCACGTGTTTTCTCACGCGTGTTGGCAGGAATGAGCCGGGCTTGATCAGCAGGCGTGGGGGGTGCTCTCTGCCGTGCCAGCCTGCTCTCTGCCCCAGGCTGCACAGCCGAAACCTTGCCGGTACAGCTGGCTGCTGTCCAGACGTCCCAGGAGGAACGCGCACTGCCTTGGAGAAGGACATTGGGCGTCCCCGGTCCCCTCCCCACCCAGGAGCCGAGGCAGCTGTGCATTCGGGAATGCTCAGTGGCCCCGGAAACCCGTCGGTTCTCATGGCAGGAGCTGCGTCAGCCTTTGACTGTAGCTTTCCACGCCTGATGACCCCCATGAATCTATTCAGGAAGCGCCCGACAGTCCCCTGGGCCGAAACGGGCCTGCGCAAGGAGCCCCTTCCAGACTGCCGCGCGGTATTCTCTACTTCCACTTTCCGCGCTTCATTTCCCGATGGGCACCCTTCGGGGTCCAGGCTTGTCCGGCAGGTAGACAGCGTGGCCACAGAAACGTGCAGACTGTGGCCACGGCTCCCGTTGCTGCTGAGCTGCTGTGACCACGAGGCTAGTTTGTGGACTCAGCATCACGTGGCAGCTGCAGGGCGATTCTTTTTTAAACTTTGGTATTAAAATGTTATGTATTAGGCAAATTCAGAAAATCACAAACTGCAGCCTGAAAAGGCCTAAAAAGGTGGATGGAGCCCACGTGTGGCCACGGCAGGGCGCCACTGCTCCGATCGGGCTCGCCTGCACACGGCATGGAGAAGCACCCGGGGCACTAACGGCCTGTGGCTTGTCTCCGCTGCACCTGTCCAGCTCACCCCTGCCCGTGGCCCCATGGCCGTGGGAGGGAGCGAGCACCTTCTCCAGGCCCTCGGCAGGCCTGACTCGGGTCTTAGTTTGGTCAGAGCGACTGTGACCGCCCCACGGAGCCCTACGTGGTTTTCACCATATGCTCCCACTGACGGGGGAGCGGGGAGGGACACGGGTGGGTGACAGCCCTGGTGGCCCAGTAAAGCCTCACGGCTCACGGCCCCCAGCCCAACCCTCTGTGGCAGGGAGCCACAGACCCCCCCCGACCGGCCAAGCTGTGTCCTGTCCCCTAGAGAGCTAGTTACCCACCAGCGCATCTGCTGAGAACCAGGCCGAGCATGGGGGGCCAGGCCCTGGCCGGTCTAAGGGTGGCCGTGTGGTTTTCTGCTGGACGTCTGATTATTAACACCATGTTAATCACTGCAGGGGCAGTCGGGACGAGATGGCTACCCGGTAAATTCCATTTATTTTTTGCTCTCTTGCCCTTTCCTCTCTGGTCAGCCTTGCTCCGAGTCCCGTTTCCCTCTGTCTGCTCCTCTCCTACCGCTGTGCTCCTGAGCCACTGCAGTCTTTCCGGGGAGGGGCTCGCATGTGCCCCATGGACACGTTCTGCAGGCCAGCAGGGCCTGGGCCAACCTGGGCACCAGCTCAGAGGCTTCGAGGTGTCTCGGGCATCCCAAATCCTCTGCCTGCTCCCTCCGCCCTGCACGTCAGCCCTCCCGGCCGGGTGACTGCCCACCTCTTCTGGGGGCAGGGCTCTGTGTCCCAGCCTGCCTGTCATGTCACCACGCCGGGACACCTTGGCCCTGTGGTCCCATCCCTTCTCAGTTCTACCTTAAACCCAAAGCTAACTCTTACTTGGAAGAGACGTGCCCGGCTGGGCTGAGTACCGCCACTGTGGGACGTGGCTGAGCAGCTGCCAGGGCCACGCAGAGGTTAGGGCCTGGGCCATCCAGGCCTGTGCCGAAGTTAGACCTGTCCGGGCCCGTGCAGAGGTTAGGGCATGGACTGTCAGGGCCTGTGCCGAGGTTAGGGCCTGGGCGCATCTAGGGGCCCTGGGCAGCAGAGAGGGCAGGGCTGAGCCCGCTGAGGGGAGAGCTTGCAGGACCTTCCTGTGGGCAGATCCATTTTGTGCCTCCGAGGCGGGAAGATACGGGGAGGGAAATATCGGTTGATTCGGAGCCTCCCTAGAGACCAGCTCTGAGGCCAGCCAGTGGCGTGGTGGTTAGGGTGGCTGGATCCCACATGGACGGCTTCACAGTTCAAACCCTGGACCTGGTGATTGAGAAACACCAGGTGTGTGTGTATGTGTGTGTGTGCGCGCGCCCAGAGTCCCGTGGGGGCGTAGGACAGTGCTGCTTTCTCCCTCCCTCAGCCTACCCCGTACTCCCCACCCCCGTGAGCACACACACCCTCCGGCAAAATAATTTTAAAACAAATAAACTAAGATCCAGAGCTGCCCAGGCAGGAGTGTCCCCGGTGCTGAGAGAGAGCCCCTCCGAGGAGGCCGAGGGGAGAGGTTCAGCCCGAGAAATGGTACCAGGCATCAATGTCCACGCTGTGGTTTGGACCCCTGGGACGGCTCGCCCACACTGCCCTTCAGACCCCGCCATGGCCGCATGGCGAAGGCCGCTCTGCAGCACCAGGGCTGGAGTAAAGGAGCCCGCAGGCCAGGGCTCCATGGCTGACAGAGCATGCCACGAGCCAGCCACCCAAGACCGAGGGACGCTGGGAACATTCACCTCCTGGCCAAAGCGACCCTGCTGGGTGGCCCAGGGTAGACGCTGGAGCTGTCTGTGCTCAGGGCGCCCCCCACGCCCACCCCTGCCTCCTGGTGTGGAAACACCAGGCTGTGTGTGAACCAGCATGGAAGGACAGCCGGCCAGGCCAGCCCACCCAGTGCTGCAGCCCTGTGGGCAGGAGGCCGGCGTGCCCTGCCAGGGTCTGAGTCCCTTCCCACCTGTGCCACTCGCTGCCTGGCCTTGGGCCAGCCCCGTGCTTCTCGGGGTCAGGATCTCCTTCCCTGTGAAGACACTAATGCAGGGACTGGGTCCGGGCGAGGTGAGGGCACACTCCACACCGACCGCCCAGGCCGCTCAGCCGAGGCCGCTGTCACGGGCCATCACCCTGCCGCTGGGGTGTGAAACAAGGAGAGTGGCGTGGGTGAGGTGTTTGGCCCCAAGGGTGGCCCAGAGAAGGGGCGCTGTGAGTGTTAGGGTGAGGGCGGAGGCGCCTAACAAGGGTCCGTCTGGCGTGAAGTTGGGGGCTTTCTGGGAAGGACGTGGCTGGGCCCAGCAGGCTCCCACTTGTGCAGGTGGCTCCGGCAGCCGGTGCCCATGCAGGCCCTCGGTGCAGACCCTCCAGCCTCCGGGGAGGCCTGAGCAGGGTGAGCCCAGAGAGGGGTGGGGGGAAGAGAGGTCACGGCCCACCACTAACCTGTTCTGGAGTGGCAGCCCCACCTTGCCACAGACCCGTTCCACACAGAGCTGGGCGTTGTTTCTGAGGGCTGGCCCGCAGTTGGGCTCAGAGCTGTCGAATGGCCGGCATGGGAGCCAGCCAGCTCACCCAGCGGGGCGTCCCCACGCACTCCCTTCTGGCTGTCCCTTCCGTGAGACCCACGGGGTGGGAAAAACCCTGCGCTATGTGTGTCTGAGCTGAAATCCCCATCCCTTGGCCGGGGGAGGGTAGAAAGCCGCCTGCTCGAAGCACGCTGTTTATAGATGGCTTCGCGTGGCCACCCAGCTTAGGGCGACTGCCCTGTGCTGAGGGACAGCACCTGCACGGAGCGTCACCACGGGCCCCGGTCGGTTAGGCTGTCTGGACCTTGGCACACCTGCGTGGACTGGGCAGGCTGCCGATCTCTCAGGGCCCCTGGAACTCACGCCTGCACTCAGAGGGGCGCCTGAGGCACCTGCACAAGGCCGGGCTCCGTGTGGCGCGCACGGCCCAGCAGCCGACATGCCCTTTCTCATCGTCCAGAGCCTGAGAAAGAAAGCCAGGTTTAAGAAATCGTCCCAGGCTCCCCAGCAGACATTTGCAGTGTTTCGAAAGGAAGATGACATGGAGAAGGACCAGCTTTAGAAAGAGTCTTCTTGGGCCTGCAGCTGGCAGGGGTCGAGGCGCAGGACTTCCAAGGCTGACCACTGTCTGAGTCCCAGACCCAGTGACTTGAAACTCACAGCAGGCACATGTACATGCAGGCCCAGAATGGGAGGAGAATGGAGAAGAGGGATTGCAACCAGGGCCACCCCCCGGGGGGTGATTTCTCACCTTCCCTCTCACTGTCTCTCTGTCTCTCTCCAGCAAGCACATGTGCCCTATGGCAAAAACCTTTTTAAAAAAGAAAAAATTCGGGAACCAGCAGTTAGCGTAATGGCTATGTCGCTGGACTCCCACGTAGTCGACTGCGGTTCGCATCCTGGACCCGGTGGCTTAAAACTCACGCCGGGCGCGTGTGCGTGCGTGCCCAAGATCCCGAGAGGAGAATGGAGGAGAAGGGATTGCGGCGTGACCATCCCCGCTGGGGGGTGATTTCTCGCTTTCTGTCTCTA
>NW_006160131.1:399411-403197 GCF_000334495.1 Tupaia belangeri chinensis
TTCTTTAGTTTAATAAACATCAAAACCAGCCTCAGAGAGGATTTTTTTTTCTTTCTCCTAGAATTTTATCACTTCCTGGGACCAATAGTTGGCATAATGGCTATGTCGCTGGACTCCCATGTAGTCGACCATGGTTAGAGTCCTGGACCTGGTGGCTTAAATTCATGCTGGGCGCGTGTGCGTGCGTGCCCACAATCCCGGGAGGACAATGGAGGAGAAGGGATTGCGACATGGCCATCCCCCGGGGTGGGGGGGGATTTCTCACTTTCTGTCTCTGTCTTTCTGGTTTGCCAAGCGCACTTGCCCTATAGGGAGCTAAAAACCTCTCCCCCCACAAAAAAAAAAAAAAAAAATCTTACCACTTCCTAAGGGGAAGTCAGAGTGAAAAATGAGCGAGGTGCAGGGCCGCGTGGAGACTATGTCAACTGCGTTCTCTGGACTCCCCAGCCGGGCCCCTCAACTAAAACCAGCCCACATGTGGATCCAGTAAGGACCAGAGGACATGGAGCTTGGGGCCACCCACGACGGCCGGGCAGCTTGTAGACTGAGGTGGGTAGAGCTGACAAGGCCCCAGGGCCCGTCTCCGTGCCCAGCCTCTCAGCTCCTAGGGGCTCAGTGCTAGCACCCTCCCGATGTCAGCAGAGGTGGGCTCGTTGTAAAGCACTCAGAAAGCAGGGATGCGCAAAACAGAGGAAAGCCGTCGTCCATGGCCCACCACCCACAGGTAAGTCCTCCCAATATTTGGGGACTTGTTTTCCTACCAGGTTCAGTATGCAAATTTGTTTTGTATTTATTATTATAAAAATAGGATTACATATTTTTGGTAGTCTGTTTTTTTCCACTTACTTATCATGAGAACTTTTCCACATTATTAGAAATTTTTATAGAATGTAATGGCTACGTGGTATTTGATCATCTATATATCTATTTAACCGGTCTCCAAGTTATATCATTTATACTGACAGTTTTCCACCCTTATAGCCCACATCCTGTAGGCTTATTGCCATGAATATCTCCTTAGAATAAATGCCTAGAAGTCGAATTGCTGGGCCAAAGGGTTTACACATGTTTTAGGCTTTTGATGTGTATTGCCAAATTGCCCTCTGGGAGGCTGTACTAATTTACATTACCACCAACTGTGAATGCATGCTGCATGTTCCCAAACCCTGGCCAGCTGTGGGTATTATCATACTTTTAAATCTAAGCCAATATGATAGGTTTTTTTAAATATGTGCATAGATATATCTTGTTCTAATTTAGGATATGTTTTAATTAGAGGTACTGTGTAGCCCAGTGATTAAACCAGTTTTGATAAGATGGTTTGTGTGCTCCTGACACCTAGTGGTAAAGGTTGGAATTGCAGGTATACGTTTAGAAAATCTGCATTTGAGAGCTGATTCTTGACCTTTACTGAGGACAGGGATGACACTTTTTCTTTTTTTCTTTTTTTAGTATTTATTAATTTATTTCCATTTGTTGTTATTATCATTTTTTAATTTTGACTAGAGAGAGGCAGAGAGAGAGAGAAAGGGAAAGTGAGAAGGCAAGCCTCCAGATCTGGGACTTGAACCACAGTCGGCCACGTGGGA
This sequence comes from Tupaia belangeri chinensis, assembly GCF_000334495.1. NCBI lineage: Eukaryota > Metazoa > Chordata > Mammalia > Scandentia > Tupaiidae > Tupaia > Tupaia belangeri. Next base: position 401,001 of record NW_006160131.1, read on the forward strand.
ATCTAGCCCTCTTAACCACCACGCCACCCGCCGGCCCCAGGGATGACACCTCTTCTAAGCTTTGGTCCAGTAACAGCAGGTGGCATAGAATCGGCGGCACAGGGTTCATTCTAAGATGAGAGTCACGTGAATCACAGGTGAGGTCTGGGCATGGCACCCTTGTATTTTGGGACAGTAATTGACATTTATGTTGATGAAGCCATTCTGCCATCTTACAAAGAGGAGACAGCTCTGAGCGGCAAATCTGGATGGTGCCATGCCCTGTGCCAGGCATTCAATCAGACCCGTGTGCAGTCTTGGGAGGGGCACAGCACAACTAATTCGCCACGGGACGGAGGAAAAGGGGTGACCTTCGTGGATGCTGGGAAAGGCCTGGCGTCGAGTGTGCTTCAGCCTTGCCTGCACTCGGACTTTGCGCAGAGACTGTTGGGCTCTTTGTCATCCCCACTTGCAACTTGGAGGCCCCGGGGTGCTCTCCCTCTGCGTGTACTCTACCCTTAGCGTTGAGTGTCGCCGACTTCCTGTTTGATTGCACCTTCGGACGGCAGTTCAGGCATCTGTGTGTGAATTGGTGCCGGGTCTGGTCAGAGTGCTGGCTGGGCGTCCTTCTGGGCGGGTGTAATTTGGACTAAATAATTAGGAGGCTCTTGGGAGAGATGATATTTGAGATGAGGCTTAAGTGATTTAAAAGATGCCGAGATCTTCATAGAAAAGTATTCTCGGCAGGAAACAAAAGGCAAACTAACAGGCCATGAGGTTGGAACACGCTTCCTATGTCCAGGGTACCTCTGTGGCCCGTGTGGCAGAGGGAGTGTGCACACGACAGAGATGGTGACGGTGAAGTCAGGGAGGGCTCCCAGGGCTGTGTGGAGTAGAGCTCTGCAGGCCGCAGCACGAAGCCAGCCAAGGCGGGGGCCGACGAAGCTTGGCTCTGTGTTTCAGGAAGCTGCTTCTTTCCAAAGGCAGTTGCTGGAGGGCCTGAGCATCCCTGTACCCCTGGTGTTTCCTCGGGGGCTGTCACCTCTCATCCTCTGAAGCCCTTCCATTGTGCCAAGAAAGCAAGCGTGTGTGCCGAGTGCCGAGAGGCCGTGGCCTGTGCTCTACCTGACAGAGGAGGAAGCTGAGCACAAGGGCGGCAGGACGCAGCCCACTCCCGCGCCGGGCTGAGGGCTTCTGCTTCACAACACTCGCTGGCCGTCTAGCAGTCGGCTCACGGCAGCAAAACAGGGCCAGGACCGCGTGTGCCTGGGACGCAGCCCACCCCCAGAGAGGGTCTCGGTGCATCTGTGGTTTTTCCTGCCTGTCCCTGTTCTCATCCAGCTTGAAACTCTCTTCCCATGAACTGCATCCCACCCCGGCAAGACCTTTTCCTGCTTTCCAAGAAAAGCCAGGTCTAACTTAAAGAAGTTGTGTCACTTCCTCCCTCACCCTCAGGCTCACGCCTGTGCTGTCACCGTTGTTAGAAACTGGGAAGAAAAACCCCTCATGATGACACGTCCACTTCAGCCCACCAGCCGGCGCCGTCCCTCTCGGAGCAGCTGGACGGGCAGAGCATGGCCAGGGCCGGTGGGACCAGCTTGGGCAGGTCTCTCTGCCTGTCCCCGTGGGCTCCCGAGCTGGCCTGGAGGAGAGCCTGAGCCATCCCACCTGTAGCCCTGCGTCTCTCCATCCATCACCATTCACACTGGGTTTTGGGCTGAGGCCTCCCCCTTCCCAGCTGGCACAGTGCCAGGCACGCGGGGCCTCGCTGCCCCCCGAAGACGTAGAGGGCCCTGCCGCAGAACCCCCTGGCTGTTCTGCCTGAGCCGCCAGCGCCCCGCCTGCAGGCCGGCATTAGCTCAGGCAGGCCGCCTAGCTGTCACATCTCACTCACTGGCAACACTAGAGCAGGGTCCCGACTTCGCACACGTGCGGCTCGAGGGGAGCAGACGAGGTCTTTGAGCCCCGGGAACCATGTCCCACCCCTCAGGTGCCCGTCAGCCCCAAGCTTGGTCTCCCAACTGCTTCAGCTCCTCTCCGGGCTTGGCCTCTGCGGGGCTCCGACCCCCAGCTGGAGGCCTGTCCATGTGGAGCCCTCCTACCCAGAGCTCCACAGAGCGGCGGGCAGGGCCACACCACGCTGGGCTTCGGGCCCCACAGAGGGAGGAGGGCGTCACAGAAGAGGAGCATGGGTGCGTGTTGAGGGGCGAGTAGGAGT
>NW_006160131.1:403538-409996 GCF_000334495.1 Tupaia belangeri chinensis
GGGCAGAGACGGGGCCCCAGCAGCACAGACTGCGACTCCCACCGGCCGGGGCCCGAGGGTGGAGCGCCCCCCACGCCCACGGCAGAAGGGCTTGGAAGCCGTGGGCGGCCATGAGGGCGGTGGACAGAGCTGGGTATTGAACAGGCCTCCCTGGCTGCAAGGCAGAGCTGGAGGAAGGGGCTCAGGGAGGGCGACCGCGCCGGGACTGGGAGTTGAGAACTGAGGGCCGGCGGGAGCTGAGTGGCTCTGACCAGAACCGGAACGCCTCATACTGACACCCCGGGCCTGGCGCACCCTGCCAGCCCCATCCGCTACACCCGGGCCGGTGGCAGAAACAGGGCCTGCAGGTCGTCCTCGGCATGAGTCGGAGTTCTGACAGCGAGGCCCTGGGGACAGCCAAGCTCTGGACTGAGATGTGGTCGGTGAGATGGCCTTGGCTGGGACCAATTTGGAAACAAATAACTCAGTTGGGTAGTTTGGAATTAATCAAGGGAACAGAAAGGGACCGCAGAGCGCCTCGCATTCATGTGCTTCCTTGCGCTCTCGTAGTTCAAAACAGCTTTGATTGTCAAAATGCAATTCGTTAAGCGATTCCTCTGTAATATCCCAAATTCATCTGTTTTTAGGTTTCAGCATCCTCCGTCTCATTTTCATCTGACCCCTACGGTGCTGCTTCCCCCACCCCCAATGCCGGATGGGCCAGGACAGGACAGGCTGGGATGAAAGCAGACCCCCTGAGTCTTGGTCACAGCCCCCAGACACAGCCAGGCCCATGGGGAAGGCCCCGAGCCAGCACAGGGCAGGTGCTCCTTGAACCCACCTCTTGTCTCAGTGCGGCACTGTCCCCACGTCCAGGAGCGGCCGTACCATAGGGACATTCCCCTGTCCTGAGTTCTCAGACAGCTCGTCCACCCCTGCAGTGGCCTGGCCTCCTGTCCACACCAAGATCTGGGAGTCCCTAAGAAGGGCAGCACCCCGCAGGGCCCTGCCCTCTGCCGGTCTGCCTGTGATGTCACTGCAGGGCGGTGCCCTCCAGGCTGGTGCTGGCTAGACGGCCTGCCACTTCCCCGGGAGCACAGCAGCCCGCCGGCGCCTGGTCACTAAGCCAAGTTCGGGGCTCCAAGGGAACAGACGTGAGAACGCAGTCAGACAGCCAGGGAGCCCCCAGCTTCTGAAGTGGAGGCTGGCCAGGGCGGGGCATGTGGAGAAGAGGCCTGGGCTTACAGATCACAGGGCCTCAGACACCGTCCTGACTCGGCCTCGGCCTCCGCTGCAGGGGAGAAGCCAGTGCTGAGCACAGCCTGGGCCCCAGGACACTCCTGCCCTCGTAGCTGTTGACCCCAACGGGGGGAGCCCCTCTGTGACCAGCCTCTTCAAGGCCAAGGCCCTAGCCGACCTCGCCGGCTGGGGCGGCCTCCAGCAGGCCACGAGCACCCTCATGCTTAGACCAGGCACCAGAGCCCATGGGAAACTGGACGCCGGTCGCTCATCGGTACTTCCTGTGTTCTCTGCGTGTGAGATGCTGACACGCGGGTACAGTAGTGGGGAACCACCGAGGGGTGCCTACCCACGTGCAGCCTGTGGCTGAGGGGGAGAGCGAATTCCAGCCCTCTGTGCACTGTCGGAGCCAGGCCTGAGCTGCTGTGGGGGCCTGTGACCCAGACCTGGGTAGGCGTGGGTCAGGGCCACCGCCACCGGGAAGGCCACGTAGGTGGGAGCCCCTGAGACAGCCGGGCTGACGAGGGTGCAAGGGAGGGCAGCCCAGAGTCCTAGAGCGTCCAACCTGGAGCTGGCTGAGCCGAGACTCGCCCTGGGCTGGAGTCCAAGGCCTCATCTTCGGCCTCAGCAGGTCCTGGGCACAAGGGGAGGGCTGACCCAGGAAGTGGCGGGCTTAAGCAAACGCTCAGTCAGCCCAGGAAGCAGTGAGTCCTTGCAGGTGTGTAAGCCAGGGCTGCACCTGCATGTCAGGAAGGGCATCGGGTCACCTCCCATGGCAAGGCCGGGTCATCTACTGACAGGAACCCCTTCTGGGCACTCACACCAAACGCGGCAGGACAGGTGGCACCACCCGGCTCAGAGGGCCGGAGGAGGCACTTCAGAGAGCCAGCCCTGCGTGGGCACTGCCTCGGGGACCGTCCCTGGGAGGGACAGGTGGCAAGACGACGAGCGAGACTGACCGGGCAGGCGGAGGGCTTTCAGGGAAGATGCTGCCCGAGAAAGGTGCTGGAGACAGGTCGCCCTGAATGCCGGGCCGAGGGCACGGCTCTGCCCTGCGTGCAGTGGGGAAGGTGCCATGTGCTGCTGCGGCCAGAGGAGGGGTGGGGGACGTGCATAGTTCGAGTACGAGGTTCAGCTGGGGTCCCGGGCTGACCTGGGCTTGCCTGGCCTTGCCAAGCTTTGAGTTTCTCGTCCATAAAACAGGTGATGATGGCAGCGCCCGGCAGAACCGTGGCCGAGGCCTGGCTGTCCGGATGAGCAGCCGAGGGTCTGTCACCTCAGTGCCATTCCAGCTCTTAACTCGCTCACCCGGATCCGGCCGGCCCTGTTACTCACGCAACCCACCTAGCTCCGGCGCCCGGTGTGTGCCGACTCTGGGGCGCTGCTCCATCCACACCATGCCCACTTCCAGGGCGGGCGAAGCCTGATGAGGGTGGGCTCCCGTGCGGGAAGGACAGGCGTGTAGGGGAGGCGAGGAGGCTGGTCCAGGACAGAGTCCGAGCCCTGGACTGGAGGGCGGGAGGACAGTGAGCTGGGATTGCAGGTGCACCCGCTCATGGTGCCTTCTGGGGCTGGCCAGGGGGCGCAAGGGTGAGGCGGGCTGGAGCAGGAAGCTGTAGGGGTGCTAGGGCCTGGGTGAATGGGGGCGCCTGCCCCATCTGACCGGAATGCTTACAGGGAGGCCATTGCTGCCTCTGGTTTCCCAAGACAGGTTAGAAACCCACGTTTTCCACAACTCTAGGTTCTCAAGGGTTCTGACCACTCGTTTTTTACTGGCGGGTGGGGCTTTTCCAGCCTCTGTTGTCTGCAGAAATCATACCTGCGCCAGGCTGGGGAGGGAGCCAGCACATGCCCGTTAGACCAGGACCGAGCAGGGCTGGGGCGGGGCCACAGGGATCCCCGCGGTAGACAGGGCGAGGCGGTGCGCCTGCAGCCTCGGCGTACCTTGGGTGGCTCAGGCATTCCATCCCCTGGTGCCCAGGTACTGCTAGGTCTGGGTGGACCCTCCGCGCCAGGATGTCCAGGCAGGCTGCCCTAAGCACCCTCTGGGCATCTCTGTCAAGACGCACTGTGACCGTCACCCTCCGGCCAGCTGCTGCCCCATCGCGAGATCCCCACCCCAGCCAAGCTGCCCCCAGCGGGTGTCCTGGCCCTCCTGCTCTTTCCAGCGCCTTCTGCCAGACCAAGCAGGCCCTGGCCAGATGTGGGCAGCTCAGGCAGCCGCAGCCTGGCGTGCTAGGGAGGTCAGCCCTCCCATGCCACGGGGGTCAGGCCCTTTACTTCTCTCTCCACCTTAACGGGGACGCTTTTCCTGACCCCTGCCGGGTAAGCGCGCTTCCAGCCATGTCCCTGACGGAGAAGGTGCGATTTAGGCGGGCGTGTGGGGATGGGTGCAGAGTCGCGCCGCACACTCCACCCGTCGTAGCTATGCTGTGTAACACGGTACACACGTAACTGCCTCCACTCGGCTCCTCACCGAGCACGCCCTCGCCCCAAAATAGAAGCCAGCTAGTTTTGTGGCCTCATGGAATCAGAACTGAAGGGGACCTGGGAGACTTTCCAGGCCAAGGACTACAAACAGATGCCTCTACAGGGCCGGCAGGTCACCTCCCCCCGAAAGCAGGCACGAGGCAGTAGGGAGGGGTGGAGCCTGTGGCCCACTGAAGCAGCAGTTGGCACACCAGGGCTGGCCAGCAGGAGCGTGGGCCGACAGCTGCAAGATCTTCCAACTTCTCAAGAAAAGTCTAAACTCGACATGTTTATGAGAAGATCACAATTTTTAAACATTACAACTAATTCTGTAAGCCTTTTCTTTTCTTTTCTTTTCTTTTTTTGTTTTTCTGGCTGTAGGGAACATGCGCTCTCCAGAGAGGGAAAGTGAGAACACCCTCTGGGGAGGCCTTGCCGGCCCTCTCCACTCCTCTCTGGAGTCTGGGCAAGCACAGATGCCCAGCGTGTTTTTCAAGCCCAGGGCCATGTGGGATCCAGCGCCCTAACCCCTGCACCATCCGCCGTCCCCTCACTGCTTTTCTAAAAGTGCATGGCACAGATAGAATCCGGGTCCCCTGAGGATGTGTCCAGGCCCCCCTTTAACACGGGGCTGAAGAGCAAGTGCCCAGCAGGTCCCTGGCCCTGGTCCAAGACCCCACTGAGCTGAGAGACAGGTGGCCCCGACCTCCCTGGCATGGAGTAAGCAGGTCGGTGCAGCCCTCCTTGCCCGAGGGGCACAAGAAGCTCCAGGGACAGAGCCACCAGCCTCCCTGTCCCCAGCTTGGTTCGCCGAGAGTCCTCCCTGTTTGCCACCCTTGTCCACATCTCGGAGCTGCCCCGTGGGCCTGCGAGGGCGTGCAGCAGGGCGAGGGCCTGGGCCCCACCCGCTGGTAGCCAGTGCCCTGCTACTAGGAAGGCCACACACGTGCAGGGCATCCAGTGCTGCCCGGGGCCAAGTCTGCCAACACAGGGTCTCGTGTCCTGGGCTGGCCTGAGAGGAGGGAGCAAAGGAGGCTGACCTGGGACCCACTTTGAGCTTGCCATCTGAGAGGAGCGCACTTTACAGATGGCACTGAGGTCCTGAGGCGCACGGGACTGGGCTGGCACGCGGGAGCTCTGCCCGCCCGTGTCCCGGGGCAGCTGGCCACGCCTGCCCGCACATGCAGCCCAGCCTGTGTTTGCTTCTCCACATCCGGGACCGTCCCGAGCTCAGCCGAGATCCGCGGGGAGAGAGTGAGTTAAAGCAGAGCCCGGCTGGGAACAGCTGTGGGAACAGCTGTGGGGGTGCAGAGGGCAGAAGGCGTTGAAAAGCTCTGCTGGATTCCTGGGCTTTGATCAGGCAGGGGAGGGAGCTGGCGGGTCCTGAGTGTTTGCAGGCCCGGGCTGGAGCAGCCCCAGATGGGGTCGCTGAGGCTCAGAGGCGGGGTTTGAACCCAGCCTGGGCAAACCTGAGCCCTGCCCTTCACTCCCAGCTTGTCTTCTTCCCACTCCTCTGGCAGGAGATACAGGGAGAGGAGGAGGGGACAGCCATGGGGGCAGGGGGCAGCGGCCTCGAATGGTAGGCCCTCCCTCCACGGGCATGCCTCCACAATCTGACCTCCGCGTTCCCAGAAGCCTGTTCTGCTGAGACTGCTCGTCACTGGCTTGGCCGCGACCCGACCCTGCCCCTGCCCTGCCCTGCGCAGTCCAGCCTGACCACACACTCCGTCCCATATCTGTTCCTAGGCCTTCCAGACCAGCCCTGGCCCTTCCTGGGGGCCAGGAAGTCAGATCCAGCCCCTCCACAGCCCGTGGAAACGCCTAGGAGGGAGCCAGAGGCCAGGGGGCAGGGGAGGGGAGGTTTAAACAAGGCCTAGGAGGGGCAGCCAGGCAAGGCCTCTGCAGGGAGCCCCAGCAGGGAGGCACAGGGCAGGAGCCCACCTCTGAGCTCCAGCTACAGGGTCTGGGCAAGGGCTTCTCCTCATTGGCTTGTTTCCTTCTCTGTGAAATGGGGTAACGCCGCCTACCTTACGGAGTGGCGGGGTGGCGATGGCGAGTAAGCAGGGAAGGAGGCACGCCCAATCCCAGAGGAGACCCAGGATGGGCCCGAGCCCTGTCTGCTGGGGCTGCTGAGGAAGTGGCCTGGGTGAGGACTCCTGGGAGACGCCCATGGCCCCGAGGGTGGGGGTGGGGAGGGGCAGGTCCTAGTTAATGGTCCCGAGGGCCTCCCAGGCACTGGCAGTCTCAGCTGTAAGGACTTGACCCGTCATCGGGGGCCAAGACTGAGGCCCTGGCCAGCAGCCCCCAGGGCCTAGACGCCTGAAACTTGGAACAGCTGGGGCCCCTCCAGGGCCCTGGCTGCCCCCAGCCGTAGCTCCGCTCTGCCCCTCAGCCTGCCATGGGTTGGTGGGGGGAAGCGCTGAGACGCCTTGGGAACAGCCCTGCCTTCCTGCTGCCAGCGAGGCCTGGTGTGCCCGCCGCAGGGCCACCGCGGGCACATGGCTGAAACTGGCACCTCGCTGGCCCCCCTCGGAGCAGTCTGGACGGCGGGCGGGGAAGCAGCGGTTTCCCCAGCAGGTCCGTCACCAACTCGCAGGCTGTGTCAAGAGGTCAGCCCTAGCGGGGTCCCCGGAGGGCTTCCTGGCCCTCTCCGAGATCGAGTCAGCCCCTGCCAGGTGGGGAAGCAGGCAGGTATTCTGAGCCCAGGCCCTCACGTGACATGGAGAAGCCAGAGAGCCGCGGAGTGGCTGGGACACGGGGGAGGCCGAAAC
>NW_006160131.1:410142-413796 GCF_000334495.1 Tupaia belangeri chinensis
TGCCAGAGAGCCGCGGAGTGGCGGGGACACGGGGGAGGCCGAAGCGCAGCGGCAGGGTCTGCCACGAAGGACCCCGGCGCTGGACGGAGAGTCCATTCCAGCCAGGGGTGCCCTACAAGGCTGTGAGAGGCCACGCCTGAGGGCTGATGAGAAATGCCGGGTCTGAGCCGTTCCCCTGTCCTCGGCCCCTCGGCCCCTCGGCCCGTCCTCCCAGTCCTGGCCAGGCTGCTCTCTGCCCGCACTGCCTCCCGTGTGCGAGCCAGGTCCAGGTCCCCAGCACCGCTCCAATCTCCGGGCGGAAGGTGGGCGTGCTCCCCCAGCTCGGGGCTGGCTGAAGCCCGGCTGCTGCGCCCTCCCTCTGGCTCTGGGTGACACAGATGAACGCACGGCTTAGCTTTCCGCCACATTTCCCTGGAGTGACAGCACAGCTCGCCCGGGTGCGAGCCCTGGAGACTCGGGAGACCAGACTCCTCGTGACTCTCCTGGGGAGACGTGCAGACCACTCAGTGTGTCATGTCATGTCACCGGCAAGAGTTAGAGTACTCGTGCTGGGGACAGACACAGGTGGCCTGACTGGGGCGTAGAGAAGCCTGGAGGTAACCGAGCTGGTACGCAGGAGTGTGAGGGTGAGCCAGGCAGGCGGGCCGCGTGGCCGTGGCTCAGAAGCGTGGAGCTGCGTCGACCTAGCTGGGTCAAGGGTGAGGTGTGTGTGTCGGGGGCGAGTCGAGGGCACAGTGGCGGGGAGGACACGCTCGCAGTCACCTGACGCCTGTCTGCGCCTCCTTGCCCACTAGGCTCCGCTCCACCCCTCCAGAGCTGGGCTTGGCACGGCTTTGCTGCAGTGGGGATGGGGTGGGGCCTGGCGGCACCACGCGGAGATCACCAGCCTCTGCAGACACTGCAGGCCCAGTGGACGTGGGGTGGCCCTGCACTCAGGACCCCTGGCATGGGTGGCGCCTCTCTCAGCCTTCGCTTTTATCTGCAAAGGCCGCAGCAGTGCAGGAAGCTCGGGGGCCTTCCGGACCTTTCGGGGCATGCGTGACAGACACACGGCTCAGTGGGCACGGTGCGCGGGACTGGCTCACAGCCTGAAGAGTGTGGGGCAGTTTCCCTTCAGGCCTCAGCCCTGCCTTCCTCACTGTCTCTCAGCTCTGCTTTCCTCTTCTGGCTCTTTCTCAAGCTACGTGGCGGCCCGGGAGCTCCTGGCTTCGCCCGTCTGGAGGGCAGCGCCCGTCACCCCTGAAACACCGCCGTTCGACGGCCAGGGCATGGTGCCGTGGGCCCGCAGCTCATGCCTGCACCACCACCTGGCTAAGGGATCGGGACCACGTGCCCACTCCCGGTGCCCAGCCAACCCCATGGTCCTGGTCCAGAGGGTCACTAAGAGGGCATCAGAGGAGGGGATTCAAGGCCAGCACAGAGCCCCATCCCACCTCGGGCACACGAAGGTGTCCTGCCACCGGGCTCAGGACAGACACTGTTTTCCTGTCACCGAGAGATGCGTCTTGGCCACAGGACACAGGAAGTACCCTGCTGTGTTTAACCCTGCTCTCTCTGTCGTCTTCCAGGGACCGCTGGGTCTGGATGGCAAGCCCGTAAGTGATCGGGCACTTCGAGGTGGTCCTGGGACTGGGAACTTGGTTCAGGGCGGAGAGAAATACTCAGGCTTTAGGCCCGAGTTCAAGCCCTGCCCCGCTGCCTGCTGGCCGTGTGCCCAAGGGAGGCCTCATCAGCTCCCAAGTCTGAGGCTTCTGTTCTGCGAAACGGGTGCCTTCACCCTCGCCTCAGGGACGTAGGGTGTGGAGAGCTGCAAACAGCACAGGCCACAGCTAGGCCCTCGGAGCATGCAAGTCCCTCCCAGCGCCCCAGGCAGTCCCGAGGCTTTCCCCAGATGGCCATGGTGGGTCCGGCCGAGGAGCTCTCAGCGCCCGGGCCAGGCTCCTCACAAGAGGCAGAGGGAGACAGAGTACAACCGGGTATGGGGCCAAGGGTGGGCAGGTGTGCCGTGCCGGCACAGACGGCCGACCTGGCGAGGGAGCAAGTCAGTGATCGTGCAGACAGGCGGGTGCGCGGAGAGGGGACGGGGAGGGGTGGATAAGGGCCGGGACTGCGCGGGTGCGCGAGGAGTAAGTGAATGACTGACCAGTCCAACTACTCAAGGGCAGGGAAGAAGCAGCTCCTGGACAGACGGGCGGCCCGACGGGCGACTGTGCGTGCACTGCTGGCTAGTGGGGGGAGGGGTGCTCCGGGGCTGGACAGACGGGCGGCCCGACGGGTGACTGCCCGTGCACTGCTGGCTAGCGGGGGGAGGGGTGCTCCCCTCTTGGCCTGACCCCCTGTCTCAAAGCCTGGTATCTTGCAGGGTTGAAAGACACATCTTCCTGTAGCCAGAGTGGGACAATGGCCCTCGTGGCCCGCACGGGGCCACCCAACGCCCAAACAGGGGGATGGATGCTCGAAAGGCCAGCTAGCGGCATGGTGGTCAGGCAGCTGGATCCCACAGGACCGACTGCACAGTTTGAGTCCTAGACCTGGTGGCTTGAGAAACAGGCCAGGCACATGTGCCTGTGTACCCAAATCCCAACAGGAGGGAGAAATGGAAGGGACAGGACTGCGTGACCGTGCCCCATGGAGAGTGACCTCTCACTTTCCCTCGCTCTCCAGCAAACACGCCCTCTGGCAACATTTTTAGGAGAGAACTAGAGCACCAGAGCCCTTCTGGAAGCAGGGTCCCTGTCCACCGCGGCCATGCAGGCTGCAACCGGAAAGCTCAGGGCCTGGCCTCCTCGTGGGCACTGGGCACAGGCGGGCGCTGAGCAGGGAGGGCTGTGCTCAGAGCAGTGACCAGTGCGTTGCGTGACCTCAGAGACCTCAGCATGTGCCTTGTGGGTGGCCCCAGAGTCCCCCATCACACCAGGGTCTGAGGTGTGGCACCCACAGCCACTCAGCAGCGAGGGCCAGGGGAGAGGGAAGGGGGCGGGAGGGGCGGTGGGGGCCAGGCCCTTCTCACTGAGCCCGCTCTCTCCTTCTGCAGGGACTTCCAGGCCCCAAAGGGGAGAAGGTAAGTGATGCTGCAGGGTGCGGGATGCCAGACCCCTGCCTCCATGCTGCGGCTCCAGCCCGTGACCCTGTGCGTCACAGGCGCCCTCGGGGCCCCGGCTCCCCCCAGGCAGCCCCGATGTTCGCAGGTGACCACATAACGCGCCCGGGACATCGGGGCTCCCCGGGCCCAGAGCACCACGTGGCCCAGGCACAGCCTGTGCACGGCCGTGGGTCCTGAGGCTAGCCGGCTCGGGTGTGAACAAGGACTCCCCAGGGGTTTTGCTCGGGCAAGGACAGCCTCGGGAATCCAGGTGGCAGCACGCTCTCTGTCCCTCGTGCGAGAAGGCTCCCTGCACTTGGCACTGTGGGTCACGGCAGAGCCCTGGGGGCCGGAAGAGAGCAGAGGAGACCCGTGTGCTCGCCGTGGTCAGGGAGAAAGGGACAGGGCAGACCTCGCCGTGTCAGGCCCGACTTCGGAGATGGGGCGGGCAGAACTGGCGGTGGGTGCCCTGGTGCTGCGGTGGTCGCGGGCACAGCGGCTCACGTCTCAGCCCCATCGCCAGGCTGAGAAGTCACAGTTGGCCCAGAGCCTCAGCCCTGCATTCTGACTCC
>NW_006160131.1:414568-415821 GCF_000334495.1 Tupaia belangeri chinensis
ACCCCCCCATCCCCCCGGGGACAGGTGTGTGCCCCCCCCAGCCACTCAGCAGCGAGGGCCAGGGGAGAGGGAAGGGGGCGGGAGGGGCGGTGGGGGCCAGGCCCTTCTCACTGAGCCCGCTCTCTCCTTCTGCAGGGACTTCCAGGCCCCAAAGGGGAGAAGGTAAGTGATGCTGCAGGGTGCGGGATGCCAGACCCCTGCCTCCATGCTGCGGCTCCAGCCCGTGACCCTGTGAGTCACAGCCGCTCTCGGGCCTCGGTCTCCACCCTGTGAAAGACGCCAGCCGAGCCCGGCTCTGAAGGCAGCCCCGATGTTCGCAGGTGACCACATAACGCGCCCGGGACATCGGGGCTCCCCGGGCCCAGAGCACCACGTGGCCCAGGCACAGCCTGTGCACGGCCGTGGGTCCTGAGGCTAGCCGGCTCGGGTGTGAACAAGGACTCCCCAGGGGTTTTGCTCTGGCAAGGACAGCCTCGGGAATCCAGGTGGCAGCACGCTCTCTGTCCCTCGTGCGAGAAGGCTCCCTGCACTTGGCACTGTGGGTCACGGCAGAGCCCTGGGGGCCGGAAGAGAGCAGAGGAGACCCGTGTGCTCGCCGTGGTCAGGGAGAAAGGGACAGGGCAGACCTCGCCGTGTCAGGCCCGACTTCGGAGATGGGGCGGGCAGAACTGGCGGTGGGTGCCCTGGTGCTGCGGTGGTCGCGGGCACAGCGGCTCACGTCTCAGCCCCATCGCCAGGCTGAGAAGTCACAGTTGGCCCAGAGCCTCAGCCCTGCATTCTGACTCCACCCGGTGCAGCCTCCGGCCTCAGCTTCCCCATCTGTAAACCCAAGCGCCCTCACGAAGCTGTGGGGACCACTGCCGGAGGTCGCGGTCACCGTAGATGAGGCATGGGCGCAGCTGCCCACGTCCTCCTCTCCCGCCCGCGCGGGCCGGTACCACCCAGTCGGGAAGCGACGCATTCGAGCCGGGCCTCTGAAACCAGAGTTGGGCCCACTCTGCCAGTGCTCGTGGTTTGAGAGCTCACCACTGTCCTCCCTCTCTGTTCCGGGGCAGCTGTCCTGGGCCGCAGAAGGCTGGGGGCTCGCCACACACAAGGGAACGCCTGATGCCAAGCCCTGGGTCTGCTGGCTGTGTGGTCTTGGGCAGTTCATGGCTTCTCTGAGCCTCAGTCTCCTCACGGGAAACAGAGATAAAACAGGGCCTGCCCGTTACTTTAGAATTGGGTCAGACCGTGTACACGACGGCCTGAGC